>NW_027361690.1:119932500-120307500 GCF_039654945.1 Dendrobates tinctorius | reverse complement strand
GATGAGGAACGGCTTTGGGTGGAGTAAGGGGTTCTAGGGGAAGGAGGAACCAAAGAAGTGGGGGAAGGGAGCCGAGGCAAGGAAAGTTGTGAAGTGGGAGGTGAGGGAGGAGGGAGGGTAAGAGTCCTCCTCTTTGTTTTTTTATGACGGTGGCCCGTCGTCTTCCTGCTGTCCTCGCTTGAGCCTGAGGACTGGCTAGACCCCGGGGACCGCCTTGAGCCTCTGGACCGCCTTGAGCCTCTGGACCGCCTTGAGCCTCTGGAACGCCTGGAGGCTGTGGACTGGCTGGAGCTGGGGGACCGCTTGGCGCTTGTGGACCGCCTGCCAGGATCTTGTACCTGCTGTGGCATGCTGGTGGTGGTGGATGTCCTGGCAGGGGCCGTAAATATTGAATGCGGGTCCCCCAGCTGATGCTGCTCCGAGGTGGTGGTGGTGGTGGTGGTGGCGGTCCATGCAGGCGTGGTGGCTGTGGCGGTCCATACCGGGGTGGTCCTCCCGCTGGTGGTGGTGGTGGCGGCGCTACTGGCAGGGGTGGTGACGACGGGCCATCCAGTGGTGGTGGCGGCAGCAGTGGTGGGCCAGGCAGGAGCAGCGCTTGGCATGGTGTTGGCGGGTAAGTGTCCAGCTGCACTCGAACTTGGGGCGGTATATTGGTGTCCGGCGAGGCTTGGAAGTGTGGTGGCTGTGCAGTGATATGCAGCAGAAGTAGGTAATGCTGTAAAACGAGTCAGTGGTGGCACCGGTGGAAATGCCACCGCTGACTGCTGCATAATCCTACTCTGCTGCATAGCCTGCATAAAAGCATTGTTGCAGGCCTGCATGACAGTCAACTGGAGGTCAGGGGTAAGGTGTTCCGCCGTGTCCCGAGCTATTTGGGTATAAAAATGATGCGCTGGTCTGGCGAGGTCGACTTCCAGGCGCTCAAGGCGACCCTCGATAGACTTGTAGCGTTGGTCCAAAAGGAGGAAACCACTCTCAAGTCTATCGGAGAGTGCCTTGAGGCTACTCTGAAAGACCGAGCTCAATTCAACGAACTCGGGCATGAGAGGCCTGTCCAAGGTCCTCTGCCGCTGCTGGCGGAAAGTGCCCGCAAAACCAGTGGCAGAGACCTGGGACAGGGGAACACCTGAGCGACCAGCTTCCTGGTCTCCAGATGACTGTGGTGCAGACCTGCAAGGTGCTTCCTCGCTGATGGATGGCTGGGAGGGGTCCGGGGCAGCTTGATGAAGGACCGCTTCGGGCCCAGGTTGCAGGGTGCTGCTCCAGGTGCTGTGAAAAGAAAAGAAAGAAATTAATACCATAAATTAACAATCGCCAACTCCTGTGGAATAGAAAAGCACAGAATAAAACACAATACAACTAGAAAATACTTACGTTCGGGAGGCAAGGACCGGTCTTAAAAATGCCAAGGCACGATGGTATCGGTACTTCGTGCCGGTCCTTGCCGCAGCACCACTGCGAACCTTATTCTCCTGACGGATATCCCTGTTGAAGCGGTCCTTCATCGAGCGCCAACGGGTTCTGACTTTGTTCACTGTGGTGGAAAAAAAAAAAAAGAAAAAAAGTAAGACTATGCACTGGAGGCTGTGATCATCCAACTGTGTGTGATGATAGAAACTCCATGGAGTTAATAGCATCACACACAGTTGGGTGATCCCGGCCAAGATCACTGCTGCATCACACTGCATTTAAATACTTACGAAAATCCTTGCGGACCCGGGGAGAGGCGTTGTCCCAGCCATCCATCAGTGATGCGGCCACCTCGTTCCAGAGCCGCCGGATCACCACGTTGTCCGAGTGCAGTTGGTGACGGGTGTCCCACAACGGGACTCGCTCCTGGACTAGACGGATGAGCTCGTCGTTGTCCAGGGCGAGGTCCTCCTCCCGCTGTGGAGCCTAGAAAAGAAAGACAAACATTAATCTTTGAAAGATTTTAAAATAAAAAATATCGAAAACTAGCTGAAGAGCCCGGCGCTGCCCGGGCATAGTAAATAACTGTGGTTAGTTATAGAAATTTATAATTATCCTCCATCCCATAGTCCCGTGCCCATATTCCATCATACATATCCTCCATCCCATAGTCCTGTGCCCATATACCCATCATACATATTCGCCATCCCATATGCCTGTGCCCATATATCCATCATACATATTCGCCATCCCATAGTCCCGTGCCCATATACCATCATACATATCCTCCATCCCATGCCCATATACCCATCATATATATCCTCCATCCCATAGTCCCGTGCCCATATTCCATCATACATATCCTCCATCCCATAGTCCTGTGCCCATATACCCATCATACATATTCGCCATCTCATATGCCTGTGCCCATATACCCATCATACATATTCGCCATCCCATAGTCCCGTGCCCATATACCATCATACATATCCTCTATCCCATGCCCATATACCCATCATATATATCCTCCATCCCATAGTCCCGTGCCCATATACCCAAACAAACAAACATACACACACACACACACACACACACATACACACTTTGAGCTTTAGATATTGATAAACAAGCCATGAAAAAATTATTTGTTTTAAATGAAAATAAATGCAAAAAAAGCAACAAACATCGAAAAAAAACAACCATGAAAATTTAAAAAAAAAAAATTAAAAAATACCAAAAAAAAAAAAAATAAAATAAACCAGACTAGAAAATAAGTAAAAAAAAAAAAAAAAACAGTCCGTCTGTATCCGTCTGTACTTACATCACGTCTTCCCGCCCGCACTTGGCCTTGCTGCTCCTGCCGTTCCTCCGGTGGTGGTGGCGTGATGGAGGATGAGGTCTGAAAATTAAACCAAAAAAATTAATCACATGTGTTTATTTTTTCAAATCCATACGGAAGCATAGTACTCACTTCTTCTGCCTCTTGCCCTGTCCCGGGGACATATTCCTCACCAGATGAAGACATGCTGCAATAAAAAAAAAAAGAGACATAAGTACATAGAAATGTATTGAAATTTCAGCCAGACATTAGGTTTTTCATACTTACATTGGTGCAGCTTGTGCTGTGTGTCCACTCGTGAGCAATCCTTAAAGTATTGTGGAATCCCAGTGCCCACACCATTTTATCACCTTGGTTTAATTTTTTTTTTTACTGTCTAGACCAAATTTCAGTCATGTTTATTTAAAAAACGCATGCGCATAAAAACGCAAGCGTGCGCAAGACCATGCGCAAGTATTGCGCTCCCATAGGCTCCAATGTGGTGTTTTTGCGCATTCCGTGCGCATTCCGTGCGCATGCGTTGTTTTAACGAGACAGGGCGGAACCAAAAATGCAACATGTTGCGTCTGACGCGCCTGGCGCGAAAGACAAAAAAACGCATGCGCACGAAAGCGCAAATATGCGCAAGACCATGCGCACATCATGTTAAATATAGGTGCGCAGTGCGCATGCGCACTGGTGCGCCCGATGCGCTGCGCACAAAAGCGCTAATGTGAAACCAGCCTTACATTTACTAGAGTACCTTTTACTGTTAAGTTGCTGAACTGGGCAGTCCCATAGTTGTCCTGGAACTAATCTAGGTCAGGGATATTAGTTTCAGGGAATGCTTCCTCTTTCTTCATTCTAGACATTACTGTGAATGGAAATGCATTGTTTACATCATGTGACTTTGTTACCATAGGCATCTACTGGACTTCTGGGTACCACAGATTTAGCCAATAAGTCCCAGAACAAAGGAAAATCTCAATCGATAACAATAGCATACAACAAGTCCTTGCTCTTACTGCTCCACTCTTATTTGGATCATCCACTACCGCTGCACAGACTACCGCTGCAGAATGAGAGGGGACTTTATGCTCAGGTGGAATCACAGCAGGGTTGGTGACTATGCAATAGAACACCACTTGTCTTTTTTGTGCAAGGTTTTTTATGCTAACAACATTAATAGCTCATGTATCTATCTATTGTATGTGAGGGTCTAATTAGACTTATTATTTTCTAATGAGTGGGATTTACATTATTTCGCTTTGAGGTGGATTATATTGCATTTTATACATATTGAGCTGCTATTGGAGTTAATATATTGCAGCAGGTTGATTTTGTGGAAGCTCCAGCTGACATGTTAGATATGGAGGGGTTATCCTGAAGGACCTGTTTTTTCTCTGTGCATATCATGAACCAACAAGGAGTTTAGTGCAACAATTTATTTATTTGTGCAATTTATTGTTCCTATTGGATTTTTTCACACAGGATCCAGAATTTGTCTGCTGCTTTATTTCTTTGGCTTATACTTCCTCTATTATTGTAGGCGCTAGTGTTATATTTTTTGGAAAAAGAACTTAGCAGTTGGAGGCTAAGGCTACTTTCACACATCAGGTTTTCGGCGTCAGGCGCGATCCGGCGTCGTGCCGGAATGCCGGATCCGGCAAATGTTTTGTAAAACCTGATGTGACGGTTCATCCGTTTTTCTATCCGTTTTTCGACGGATTACGCCGGATCCGGTTTTTAAAATTGACCCTTGTGGCCTTCCGAACGGGATTGGCTACTGGAAAACTATATATAGCGTGTTCCTACAGCCCTTCTTTGACAGGTTGTAGAGGAGAAAGTGCAGGTTGGAGAGAAGAGCAAGTTACTGGCGAAGATGGATGTTGTGATTGGAAATATTTTGAAGAATTTGGCGGATTTTATAGCGGAGGCGAATCATTTGAGGGTGATTGTTCTGGAGAAGGAGAGAGCGAGACAGCAGCGCATCAGGCATCGTAGACGACGTTTGTGGATCCACCCCATCACAGCCAAGAGAATGACGCGTGGGGTCTATTCTACACTCTGCATGGACCTTCGACGAAACCCGGATAAATTTTTTGGATATGTTCGGATGAAAATGGAGAATTTTGATTACTTGGTGGATCGCATTGCACACCTCATAAGAAAAGCGGACACCGATTGCCGCTTCTCTGTTTCACGCGCAGAGCGTCTGATGGTGACTTTAAGGTAAGCCACATTTATTGGATGTGATCGCATCAGAGCACACTTTCACTGCAATCTTGTTGGTGGTAGTTTGTATCTCCAAGTGTTATAGCTGAGTTTTGGTATGTAATGCTGTGATTTAAAACTAATTTATTGTTTTTTAATTCCCCACAGATTTCTTGCAACTGGAGAATCCCTTTCGTCACTGCATTTCCAGTACAGACTCGGGATTTCCACCATATCTGGAATAGTGAAGTACACATGCCGTGCACTGTGGGACTCCTTAGCTGAAGAGTTTTTACCAGAGCCCACAACAGAGAGGTGGATTGAAATTGCTGACAAGTTTCAACAGATATGTCAGTTTCCCAACTGCTTGGGCGCTGTGGATGGAAAACATATCCGCATTGTAAAGCCAGCTGGATCGGGATCGGAATATTTCAATTACAAGAAATATTTTTCAATTGTCCTCATGGCCATCGCTGACGCGGAATACAAATTTATTGCGGTTGATATTGGGGCCTATGGCCGCTCCAATGACTCTCAAGTTTTCGAACTGTCTGCCATGGGGCGTAAACTGTATGGAAACACCTTCCAGTTCCCACCACCTAGACCGCTGCCGCAAACATCTGGTCCACCTATGCCATTTGTCTGTGTAGGGGATGAAGCCTTCCAGCTGTCAGAACACCTTTTGAAACCGTACTCTAGCAGAGGATTGACAAGACCAAAACGCATTTTTAATTACCGCCTCACAAGAGCAAGAAGAATGGTTGAATGTACCTTTGGTATTCTGACAGCCAAATGGCGGGTCCTATTGACTGCGATCAACCTCAAGACAGAAACTGTTGACGAGGTGATCAAAGCTTGCGTGGTACTCCACAATTTTGTTATCTGCAAGGAACCCATTTCCATTGAGGACACCTCTGAAGAAACCACCTTGCAAGATTACCATGACATTACCACTAGAAGTTCTGTGACGGTTTCAGTAATGAGGGACAATTTTGCACTATACTTTATGTCACCTCAAGACAGAGTACACTGGCAGGATGACAGAGTGTGAAAGATTTGTGCCCTAACCAAACTTGTGTACCTTCTGTACCAACAGTATATACCTTTGCCAACCAAAGTTGGCTATCTTGTCATGGTCTTACTATTTTTACCTTTAGGCCACAAGTGTGTACCTGGTTGTGTTTTATGCAAAGTATTTCACCTTTTAACAAAAGTTGTGTACATTGTTAGGAAATCACCAACAATAAACACAACTTTTTAGGTGAAATACTTTGCTTCAAACACAACCAGGAACACAACTATGGCAAAAAGCTAAAATTTACCCACAGTTATATACCTGGTTTTGAATACCTTTTTACCTTTTAAATACCCTGTATTTAACCTTTTTTTTAAACATATTTCGCCGCAGAAAGAAATGACAGACAACCAGTGTAAACAATAATTTAACTTTTATTTAAAATATTTTTTTTTTGTAAACTGTTTTTAAAGTTAAAAAAACTTTTTTAATAAAGGTTTGAAACCAACTGGGCATTTTTATTACAAAACACATCATAAATCTGTGTAGTGTGGTGTGGAAATACTGCTGGAGGGGCTGCGGGACACTTCGACAATGGGAGTGTGGAGAGAGGACTGGGATCGTGGTGGGGAAGGAACAGTTAGAGGTGATGGTGTGGAAAAAGCTACAGAATGGGTGGACATGTGGGAGGCAGAAGAGGTGGTGGGCGGTGGAGTGGAGGGTTGGGCAGGGACTGTAGGAGCAGATGATGTTGATGGAAAGTTGTATGGGGAAGGAGTTTGGTACGGGGAAGGAGTTTGGTACGGGGAAGGAGTTTGGTACGGGGCAGGTTGCTGGAAGTGGGGAGATGTCTGGTACTGGGGAGGTTGCTGGTACTGGGGAGGTTGCTGGTACTGGTGAGGTTGCTGGTATGTAATAGGAGGGGGAGGATGGAAAGTGGCTGGAGGGGGTGCAGATGTAATAGGAGGGGGAGGATGGAAAGTGGCTGGAGGGGGTGCAGGTGGAGGAACTACAGTGGTGGGAGGTGGAGGTTGGGAGGTAACCTGCTGTAGAGCACCGTGGCACGAATGCATTACATGCATCTGCTGGGTAGGAGATAGTGTTGCCATGCGCGCCACAACAGACCTGAAAAAGGTATGGTTTGGCGAAGATCTTGCTTCTGAATGCATGGTTTGCAGAAGTGTCTTCTCCTCCACAATGCTGGAGTTGATCTGCTGAAAGCCTGCGGAGATTTGCTCTGACAAGACTTTTAGACAGTTCTGGAAAGATGCATTCAGATGCAAGAACTCTGGCGCATAACTCTTTTCCTGACCCCTCTGCCGCTGCCACCCAGTACCCGCAGGTGTACTAGAGGTGGCAGGGGCAGAAGGGTGGGGTAAAGGGAAAGCGATCTCCTCACCAGCAGCTTCATGTAATGTAGGCGGCCACGATGCTCCTGTGCTGGTGGATGGGACAGATGGGTCGAATGTGTGGGAAGGCTGGGAAGGTGCAGATGTACCGGGGTGGTCGAAGTGTCCCTCGGTGCCGGTCTCCTCAGGGATCGCCTCAGAAGGGTCCAATCGTGCAGGCTCCCGAGTGCTGCTCACCGTGCTGTGGAATAAAGAGAAAAAAAAAACAATTAAAATAGTGACATGGTATGGCCCTGGCTGAAAAAAAAAAGTTACATCTAAACATTTTTTTGTCACATGTGGTGTGTAATATTTACCTTCTGGTGAGCATTGTATCCCGGAGGAACGACAGGGCTCGTGCGTACTTGTACTTGCTCCTGCGTCCTCCAGATCCACTCGGGGCCCGCATCTCTTTATTGAACTCCTTCTTGAAACGATCCCTCACAGACCGTCACTGCTTCACAATTCTCTCCCCTGAAACGAGAAAGGACAAAGTGGTTAGTATACAACATCAGTGTTTCCCAAACTCCAGTCCTCATGGTCCCCAGGGGTCATGTTTTCAGGATTTCCAAAGTAAACAGAAATCCTGAACACATGATCCGTGGGGACCACGAGGACTGGAGTTCGGGAAACACTGGTTTAAATCAAGCAACCGGTACTGCATATACTTACGCTCTTTAATCTGGGCCCGAGCTTCGAGGTCCTCCCAGCGGTCCACAAGGAGCGAACAGATTTCCTCCCAGAGTCGTCGGGTAACGATAAGGTCAGCGTGGCGGCGGTCAGCCATATTCCAGAGCTGCTCCCTTTCTCTGACGAGATCGATGAGGTGGTCCACATCGATTCCTCCATCCTCACCGTCAGAGTCGGGAGCACGCTGTGAAGGCTGTTAAAGAAAAAGACAAAAATAACATAATTAGCCTCCACAAAAGAAATGAAATAAAAAGTGCAAAAAAACAAAGCAAAAATATTTATACTTACACGCTGGTGACCGCCGCGTTGCTGTCGCCGACGACCCTGGGAGGCACTGCGAGGACCTCTTGGCCGAGCACCAGATTGGGAAGACTAGAGAAGAAAACAAAAAATGTTATGTCTTTGGATGTAGGCATTTGTTTGCTGTGTGTGGTCTGCAGAACATTGTTTTCTATGTGTTGTGTGTAGTGTGATGTTGTGTTTCTGCGTTTGATGCAAAAAACTTACCAATTGTGAGCCCACTCCAAGTGTCTGTCCACCCCTTCCTTCTTCTTCTGGGAGCTCCTCTTCATCTTGTGATTCCTGTTTTGAAATAAAAGGCAATGAATAGACATATATTACAGAGATGATGGATTTTGGAAATAAAAACTTACCGTCAAACGCTGACGATGCGAGGGAGGGCTCCCAGAAGAAGATGTGCTGTCTTCCTGCTGGCCAGACTCCATGGCTGTGGGTGGTGTTCCTGCTGCTGCCATTGCTGCTGCATCTATTGGGCGGCTGTTGAATAAAGAGAAACAAAGGGCCAATGAATATCTTGATATTCCATAGCCCTGGTTTGGAGGAATGGGGGATTTGATAATTACCGTCTCTCATCTGCTGCTGGACTCCCCTCCCGTTGTTCAGCATGCTGCTCCATTTGGGGTGGTGCTGATGGTGCTGCTGCAGATGTCTGCTGCCTTCTCCTGCTCCTGGTTCTTGGCTTGGGTGGCATGTTGGGTGTGGCTGAGGGTCCCACTGTCTTGCTTTTATATATGTCTTGTGGGCAGAGCTACTGAGCATGCTCAGACCAAAAAAAACGGATCCGGCCACCGGATCCGGCTGTCGCCGGATCAGGCGCATTGCGGCGCTCATAGGCTTTCATTGTATGAAAAAGCCGGACACGCCGGATTCGGCGTGTCCGGCTTTTTCGCCGGAGACAAAAAACGCTACAGTAGCCGTTTTTTCCAGACACCGGATCGCGTCACATTGCCGGATCCGGCGAAAATCGGATGAAACGCATGGCCATCCGGCTCGATCCGGCTCTAATGCAAGTCAATGGGGGGGAAACCGGATCCGGCATTGCATTTCGCGAAAACCTGATGTGTGAAAGAGGCCTAAGTGGATCATGAAAATTGATTGTGTTCATCCTATAGGCCTCAGCTTGACCTTTAGTTTTGCACCATTCCTGTAGACTGTGTTTTTTAGGGTTTTAATCGTACTTTGTTGTATTACCGGTATTTGTTCTTGTCATTTTTGTCTTACAGGCACTATGCTTTCCCATTTGGATACTTACCATCCAATCTGTCTGGTTGTGGAGTTTTATCGCTACCCTTGGACTCTAGACTACATTCTGCACATTTGGCTACCTTCCTCTCGCCTATTATTTGTTTGCACTTGTGCACCCGCCATCTTTTTTTTAACATAATGTTTGGTAGTATCAAAAGAGTCTCAATCCTACATGTGTTGAAAAGTTCTCCTGTTTCCATCCAAGTTTTGCTTTACACACTATATTGCTCTTTGGAAATGGACCTTTATTATTTAGATGGTTGTATATTTGGAGATATAATTTTATGTCCTACTTTTCATATGTTTCTCAGAAAGAGATTATCTTAAAAAAAACATTTTGTACATATTTTAAAATATCTTTCTGCGTGGACCTACATTTTTTATAAGTATCACTTACTACTAATTTACTCATGTGTTCACTAAATGATATACAACCACACTGTATCATTATTAAACACCAAACTTAGTCATTATTATGCACAAATATATAAAATAAAAATTAAAAAAATATTTTTATTTTATTTTTTTCCTTATTCAATATATTTTTATGCTGTTTTTGATACACAACCTTTTTGGATTATACAAGCAAGAGTTGCATAGGGTTAAAGATGCAGCGCACATCCAATATAAAAAATATTCATCCCACGTTTATGCATATACAGTGGGGAAAAAAGTATTTAGTCAGCCACCAATTGTGCAAGTTCTCCCACTTAAAAAGATGAGAGAGGCCTGTAATTGACATCATAGGTAGACCACAACTATGAGAGTCAAAATGAAAAAACAAATCCAGAATATCACCTTGTGTGATTTTGCAAGATTTATTTTGCAAATTATGGTGGAAAATAAGTATTTGGTCACCTAAAAACATGCAAGATTTCTGGCTCTCACAGACCTGTAACTTCTTCTTTAAGAGGCTCCTCTGTCCTCCACTCATTACCTGTAGTAATGGAACCTGTTTGAACTTGTTATCAGTATAAAAGACACCTGTCCACAACCTCAAACAGTCACACTCCAAACTCCACTATGGTAAAGTTGGTAAAGTTGGTAAAGAGCTGTCGAAGGACACCAGAAACAAAATTGTAGCCCTGCACCAGGCTGGGAAGACTGAATTTGCCATAGCCAAGCAGCTTGGTGTGATGAAATCAACTGTGGGAGCAATAATAAGAAAATGGAAGACATACAAGACCACTGATATTCTTCCTCGATCTGGGGCTCCCACAAGATCTCACCCCATGGGGTCAAAATGATCACAAGAACGGTGAGCAAAAATCCCAGAACCACACTGGGGCATCTAGTGAATGACCTGCAAAGAGCTGTGACCACCATAACAAAGGCTACCATCAGTAACACACTACGCCGCCAGGGACTCAGATCCTGCAGTGCCAAAGGTGTCCCCCTGCTTAAGCCAGTACATGTCCGGGCCCATCTGAAGTTTGCTACAGAGCATTTGTATTATCCAGAAGAGTATTGGGAGAATGTCATATGGATTGATGAAACAAAAGTAGAACTGTTTGGTAGAAACAAAATTTGTCGTGTTTGGAGAAGACAGAAAGCTGAGTTGCATCCAAAGAACACCATACCTACTGTGAGTGGAAACATCATGCTTTGGGGCTGTTTCTCTGCAAAGGGACCAGGACGACTGATCTGTGCACATGAAAGAATGAATGAGGCCATGTATCGTGAGATTTTGAGTGCAAACCTCCTTCCATCAGCAAGGACATTGAAGATGAAACGTGGATGGGTCTTTCAGCATGATAATGATCCCAAGCACACCACCAGGGCAACAAAGGAGTGGCTTCGTAAGAAACATATGAAGGTCCTGGAGTGGCCTAGCCAGTCTCAAGATCTCAACCCCATAGAAAACCTTTGGAGGGATTTGAAAGTGAAAGTCTGTGTTGCCCAGCGACAGGCCCAAAACATCACTGCTCTAGAGATCTGCATGGAGGAGTGGGCCAACATACCACCAACAGTGAAGACTTACAGAAAACATTTGACCTCTGCCATTTCCAACAAAGGATGTATAACAAAATACTGAGAATATCTTTTGTTAATGAGCAAATACTTATTTTCCACCAAAATTTGAAAAATAAATGTTGCCAAATCAGACAAGGTGATTTTCTGGATTTGTTTTCTCATTTTGACTCTCCTAGTTGTGGTCTACTTATGATATCAATTACAGGCCTTTCTCTTCTTTTTAAGTGGGAGAACTTGCACAATTGGTGGCTGACTAAATACTTTTTTTCTCCACTGTATGTACATATACACATACATGTATACTGTTACACCCGGTCCCCGTCCTGGCTCTGCGCCTCCTGTCTGCCTCTGCTCCCCGTTCAGGGCACTCACCTTGTGCCTTGCACGCTGTGCCTGTGCAGCAGCCGGCTCCCTGTGTTTCCCATCCTGCTTCTCAGCTTTCAGTTCTCTCCCCTTCCCGCGCATGCCCCCCTGGCTTCTTAAAGGGACAGCGTGCATTTTTCAAAATGGGTAATTATCCAATGGCAGCGCACTGGCTGCTATTTCTGGCCTCTCCTCCATAGGGAGAGCGCTGGAGCAACGAGTATCAATCATTGCTACATCCGGTTTACATGCTAACCTGTCTGCGATGCGTTAGCAGTCTCTGTGCATTTTCTCATGCTATCTGTCTCCACAGAAATATCCATATCCTGATTACCCTGGTTATATCTGCAACCATCTGAGCGAAAGCCATCCCATTCCGCCAACAGCCATCCGAGTCCGAGGACTGTGTCAATGTTACTGGAGCCAGCTATTCACCAACTACCCGAATCCAGGACCCGTCTCATTACGGACTCTGCTGTGATTTCTGTTATTCCTTTTAGTCCCGCTGGGACAGCTGCCATGTGTCCGGGGTCTAGCACCTGTGTCCTCCGGGTATTCCATTCTGGTCCTGTCTGAGGGACTTTACTAAGGGTACCCGGGGCTGACTAGTTACATCCCCTTCGGAGCCCCCCGGACCATGGTCCCGAGGTTCCATTTTAAAAATAAAAAGCGAAAGTGAACTTCACCATCTCTGCCTCCGCTTCCATTCGTTACAGATTGCTCCGGCCATGGAATCCGCTGGACCCCAGAGGCCTCCGACTATGGAACTGTGCCAAGAGGTGACCCACTTAAGAGATCAACAGGACAAGATCATGACTTATCTACGTAACCTGTCCACCCGCATGGATTCTCTGCTGAACCCGGCTGCTTCCGATTCATCTACCTGCACCCAGGTACATGCCCTCACGGCAAGCAAGGCTCCTCGCCTAGCGGCTCCTAACCGCTTCCATGGTGATCCCACCCAGTGCACCCTGCACTTTGAAATCTTGAGGCATATGTTCACTTCTGACCGTGCCAAAGTGGGCTTCATTATGTCGCATCTAGCAGGAGAGGCTCTCGCCTGGTTAAACCCGTTATGGGAGAGAGGAGACCTGCTGGTTATTGACCTTTATCTTTCCTAGAGACGTTTCTCAGGACCTTCGATGAACCTGGCCGTGTCACGTCGACCGCTTCTCCCTTGCTTCGCTTACGCCAACGGGCTCTCACGGTGGCTCAGTATGCTGTTAAATTCTGCACTTTCTCATCTGAATTATCCTGGAACAACGAGGCCTTGGTGGTGACCATCTGGGAAGGCTTATCTGGAAAAATCAAGGATGAGCTGGCGGGACAGGACAGGCCTACCACCTTGGATGATCTGATATCCTTGGCAACCCGGATTGACCTGCGCTTTCAGGAGCGTTCCATGGAGATCAAGCGAGACAGGAGGTCCTACCACCCGGACTCTAGTTCTCCCAAAATGACTACCTCACCTCCCGAAGCTATGGAGGTTGACCGAGTAAGTTTGGCCAGCCGCCGCCAGAAGGCACGTCGCAAGGGAGGAAGCTGTCTATATTGTGGTAGTTCCGAACACCTGATCCGCTCCTGTCCAAAGAAGTCGGGAATCTCCAGTGCCTAGGCTCGGTAGGTGAGGCCACCCTAGGTAGAGAATATTCCTCTCCTTCGTTGCAGATCTCGGTCTCTGTGTCCTGCGGGGCAATAACATTTTATGGACTCTGTCTGTTGGTCTGTTGGATTCCGGAGCCGCCAGGAACTTTATCTAGCAGACGCTCGTGGATCACTACTGATTACCAGTCCAGGCTCTTCCCAATCCGTTGCAGGTGACCGCTGTCGATGGCAAGGCAGTGACCGAACCCGTCCAGTTCCAGACTGAGCCAGTGGAACTCCGGGTAGGTCTAATGTATTCTGAAAGAATCTGTTTTTATGTGTACCCTGGTTTGTCTCACCCCTTGCTTTTAGGTTTGCCATGGTTCCAGAAACACGAACCAGTCCTTAATTGGAGAACAAGCGAAATTCTGCGTTGGGGAGATTCCTGCTCAGACCGATGCTTAACCCGGATTGAACCAGTTTCACCCCCTGTCCAACCTGCTACCCTGCCTGGGTTACCAACCGCTTACTGGTCCTTCTCGGATGTCGTCAGGAAAAAGGAGGCTGAGAGACTTCCTCCCACAGGTCGTATGACTGTCCAATAGATCTTGTCCAATAGATCTTCTTCCGGGAACATCTCCTCCCCGTGGCAGAGTCTACCCTCTTTCCCAGTTAGAGACTCAAGCTATGACGGACTACATCCAGGAGAATTTGGCCATAGGATTTATCTGAAAATCATCATCACCAGCAGGGGCAGGATTTTTCTCCGTGAAGAAACAGGACGGATCCTTGCGGCCCTGTATTGATTACCGGGGACTAAACCCGATCACGGTAAAAAACAGGTACCCCTTGCCTCTCATTTCAGAACTGTTCGACCACCTTCATGGGGCCAAAATCTTCACCAAGCTGGATCTCAGAGGTGCCTACAATTTGATCTGAATCCGGGAAGGAGACAAATGGAAAACAGCCTTCAACACCCATGATGGTCACTATGAGTACCTGGTAATGCCGTTTGGCCTAAGCAGTGCACCCGCTGTTCTCCAAGAGTTCGTCAATGACATTTTCAGGGATCTGCTCTATACCTGTGTTGTTGTCTACTTGGACGACATTCTGATTTTTTCCACTAATTTGGCCATGCACTGGAAGCAAGTACGCCTAATCTTACAGAGGCTCAGAGAAAACAGACTGCATGCCAAGTTTGAGAAATGCCTCTTTGAACAATCCTCTTTGCCTTTCCTCGGTTACATTGTTTCCTCCACAGGATTGAAAATGGATCCGGAGAAGATATCGGCTGTACTCAGGTGGCCTCGTCCGTCTGGGCTGAAGGCCATACAGCGATTCCTGGGCTTCGCCAACTAGTACAGATAATTCATTCCTAACTTTTCCACCTGAGTGGCGCCCATCTCAGCCCTGACCCGGAAAGGTACAAATCCCAAGGATTGGCCTCCTGATGCAGAGGAGGCTTTTGTTTCTCTCAAGAAGGCCTTTGCTGTCTCACCTGTCCTCCATTGTCCTAACTCTAATGAGCAATTTTTTATTGAGGTCGATGCTTCCTCCATTGGTGCGGGAGCAGTACTTACCCAGAAATCGTCCACTGGTCGGATGAAAAAATGTGGGGTTTTTTCCAAGATTTTTTCTTCCGCAGCGAGGAATTATTCCATTGGAGATCGGGAATTGCTGGCTATAAAATTGGCTCTGCAAGAGTGGAGGCATCTTCTTGAGGGATCTCTTCATCAGGTAGTCATATACACCGATCACAAAAACCTTGCTTACCTTCAAACCGCGCAGAGACTGAATCCCCGTCAAGCCCGCTGGGCTTTGTTTTTTGCTCGTTTTAATTTTGTTCTTCATTTTCGTCCAGCTGACAAAAATGTCAAGGCAGATGCACTTTCCAGAGCCTTTTTGCCTCCTCATCAAGAGAAAGAACCTCAGCACATCATTGAACCCTCAAGGTTAATCGCTGTCGCTTCTGCTGATCTTATCCAGCTTCCCCTGGGAAAACTTTCTTGTCTGCTCCTGAATGTACTCGTGTCCTTCGGTGGGGTCACGCTTCCAAGTTGGCTGGTCACGCCGGTCAGAGGAAGACTCTGCAACTCATCACCCAATACTACTGGTGGCCTGCTATGGCTGAGGATATCCAGGAGTATGTCACAGCCTTTCCTTCCTGTGCCCGTAACAAGACTGTGAAAAGTCTACCTGCTGGTAGGCTTCAGCCTCTACCAATTCCATCCGCCCCCTGACAGCACATCGTGATGGACTTCATCAAAGATCTTCCAATCTCATCTGGCTGTTCGGGGTTCTGTGGTGTGTGTAGTGGTGGACCGTTTTTCTAAGATGGCTCACTTCATTCCGCTACCTGGTCTTCCTATTGCTCTTGAACTGGCGGATATGTTCATCTGACACATCTTCCGTCTCCATGGTTTCCCTCTCCACATCGTGTCCGACAGAGGAGTCCAGTTCACCTCAAAATTCTGGAGAACAGTTTGTAAACTGGTAAGAATTGAACTGGATTTTTCCTCGGCATACCATCCCTAATCAAATGGTCAAGTGGAGAGGACTAATCAGATCCTGGCTGGATTCCTGCGTCACTTCAACAACATACATCACGACGACTGGGTAGACTTACTGTCCTGGGCTGAATTTTCCTACAACAATCAAGTAAGTGAATCTTCTGGAAAGTCTCCCTTTCAGATTGTCTTTGGACTGCAACCCGGAATACCTCTTCTCATCTCCGGATCATCTGGCGTTTCGGCTGCCGATACTTTCGCTGAAGATTTTTCTAAGGTTTGGAGGGACACCAAAACTGCTCTGGAGAAAGCCTCCCAGTGCATGAAGAGGCACGTGGACAAGAGACGTTTGGATGCACCTACCTTTCGCCCTGGAGACAAGGTATGGCTCTCCCCCAAGTATATCCGTCTGAAGTTGCCATCCTACAAATTGTGCCCCGGTTCATTGGACCATTTGAAGTCTTGAAACAAATCAATCCAGTCTCTTATAAGCTGAAGTTGCCTTCTTCTTTATGTGTGCCTAACTCCTTTCATGTTTCTCTTCTCAAACCAGTAGTTTTGAGCCCCTTCTTTAAGGATCCGGGTGCCATTCCTGACCCTGTCTCGGAGGATGATGTTTTTGAGGTAAAACATATCCTGGCCATTAAGAAAGTAAGGGGTAAGACCTATTACCTGGTGGACTGGAAGGGCTTTGGTTCTGAGGAGAGATCTTGGGAGCCTAGGGAGAACATCCAGGCTCCTATTCTTCTTAAAAGATTTCACATAGGCGTGAAAAAGAGGGGGCGTAAAGAGGGGGATACTGTTACACCCGGTCCCTGTCCTGGCTCTGCACCTCGGTCTGCCACTGCTCCCCATTCAGGGCACTCACCTCGTGCCTGTGCAGCAACCGGCTCCTTGTGTGACCCATCCTGCTTCTCAGCGTTCAGTTCTCTCCCCTTCCCCCACCTCCTGACGTCCTGTGGGCAGGTCTTCAGCCAGAGCTATTAGGGCACGTGCGCACACCCCCCTGGCTTCTTAAAGGGACAGCGTGCATTTTTCAAAATGGGTAATTATCCAATGGCAGCGCACTGGCTGCTATTTCTGGCCTCTCCTCCATAGGGAGAGCGCTGGAGCAACGAGTATAAATAATTGCTATATCCGGTTCTGTTGCTAACCTGTCTGCGCTGCTTTTGGATTTTCTCATGCTATCTGTCTCCACAGAAATATCCGTATCCTGAGAACCCTGGTTATATCTGCAACCATCTGAGCGAAAGCCATCCCATTCCGCCAACAGCCATCCGAGTCCGAGGACTGTGTCAAGGTTACTGGAGCCAGCTATTCACCAACTACCCGGATCCAGGACCCGTCTCATTACGGACTCTGCTGTGATTTCTGTTATCCCTTTTGGTCCCGCTGCCACGTGTCCGGGGTCTAACTGGAGGTAGCACCTGTGTCCTCCAGGTATTCCATTCTGGTCCTGTCTGAGGGGCTTTACTACGGGTACCCGGGGCTCACTAGTTATGCCCCCTTCGGAGCCCCCCAGACCGTGGTCCTGAGGTTCCACTTTAAAAATAAAAAACGAATGTGAACTTCACCATCTCTGCCTCCGCTTCCATTCGTTACATATACAGCCTCTTGATGTGTTTTTTTTATGCATTACTGAACATTGCACTTGAGGCCCTTTTTTGTTTCATGATTTATTCATTGTGTATCTGTATATACAGTATATGCCTCTTCCTACACTTTGCACTTTTCACTTGGGTCTTACCTTGTGCCACTTTATATACTGTCCTGTGGGTTTCCCAGATTCTTTTGCACTGTCACATTCATTGGTTTGGTGTTTTGCAGTGTCACGTTCAGTGTTTATTCTTCCTGGCACCGACACTTTTTTTTATCATTGCAATAGATGCAATTTCTAATTGCATTGTGCCATGCTGTTCATATTGGCATAGTGTTTAATAAACTTTTACTTTGCCTTTTTTGGCACTATCAAAGATGGGTTGGCATAATTAGGGTTAATTTGCCAAATTTTACATACCTCCTATGCTCCAGCAGTTTGTGCTCCTGTGGCTGTCTCCCTGGCGACGTGTCCCAAGGCCTTAGGCCTCCCCTCTTCCCATCCATGCAATGAGGCCCCTTATGTGGGCAGGTAGTGGTGACGTCGGACGCCGGAGTCATCGCAGTTCCGTGTTTGGGGCCTGCGGCATGCGCGCCATAATGAACCGTCACGTCATTGGGTAATATTTATTTAAGTAGCTGGTGTTGTGGCTCTCATTACTCCTTGGAAGAACCAAAATGCAAAACGCGCGTCGGGGGTATTTTCTCCAGAGTCCATACAGGTTGATATGTCCTTTGTTTATATGTGCCTTGTTCGCATTTCTTGCTTGTATATGTAAGCCCATCTCCAGAGACTCATCTGATTATATTGTTACATATGATCTATTCATTATTTTTGTCTGGATTTGGGTGAATACTCTAATGTAGGACCATGTTCACCGTTATATAGTTGCATAGTTGTTGTGAACCACTAAATTTAATGGACTGTGACCTGCGCTAATGGTTAATATTTTCAGTAGGACTATGTCCACTGTTATATAGCTACACATATTTGGTTTACATAACTTCTGATTATTTGCAACACTGCACTTGAGCTATATAATGCTCTGATTAAAGATTTTTCACACAAACATATATATATATATATATATATATATATATATATATATATATATATATATATATATGCGCTGTCATATTATTCATCCATGACACTCATAGATTTAATGGCACTTAGGCAGCAGGTGGGCTGAATAAGGCATGTATTCTTGTTGCATCTTATTATTTAAGATGAATATTTGTAATTGATTAGGGTATCCTGTGTGGTCCCCGTCTCCGTTTTACGTGCTGTTTTTTATTTGCATATTATTATCAGAATCATATAACTAGTAAAGATTTAATGTTTTTTATTGGCATGGTCACTCCTGTCAGCTTTTTGTAGGTTGGATAATATCCTCTATTATATATAGCAGATATACACTTCATAACACAAACATGACCTTAAATGGAGTCTGTGAGCACAGAATAACTTAGCAAACCAAGTACAGGTGCTCAGTGCACCCTTGGTGCGATTAAACAGCTCAGTCCACCTTCCCACCCACTTGTTTTTCATCTATCTCTGTCTGTTCAATAAAAAAAAAAAGAGGGGGTGTGGTGGATATAGAAGTGAGTTGAATCCAGTCCTAGGAGACCTCAAAGTGTTATAAACAGTTTATCAGGGCAACTTGCAGCTTGCAACATATCTACTTTTGGGGAAAAATTTGGTGAAGATGGCAAATGTAAATTTTAGAAGATTCCTGATCTTTATCTCTATGCTGTCAAGTGCACTAAATATATGTAATGTTTATTCAGTATTTTTAGGCTCTCTCTTCCTATCTTTTTTGCCAAGCTGTGAGCTCTAATGTCCTCACTATTGAAATTCACCGCAGAATGGCCGCTGCATTTCCTGCCTCTGCTTTTATACAGTCTATGATAGTATAACACAATCAGGTGTGACTATGTGATGTGACCGCTGCAAGGAATCATAAGGAAGCCTACCTGGCTACACTGGAGGTTATATGAGCCTTCTCCATCTAATGCAAACTTCTCCAATGTGTAAAAAAAAAAAAGCAATGGCCTTTTATTTATTCATTTTACTCACTTAGCCATTAATTCCACCCTGCTTTACATACAGTACATTGCTGTCACCATAGGGGCTCACAATTTAGATTCCCTATCAGTATGTCTTTGGAGTATGAGAGGAAACCGGAGTAAATCCACACAAACACAGATAGAACATACAAACTCCTTGCAGATGTTGTCCATGGTTAGATTTGAACCCAGGACCCAGTGCTGCAAGGCTGCAGTGCTAACCACTGAGCCACCATGCTGCAAATGTTGTTTAAATTTGCCAGGTTATCAATTTCCCAAAAAATTTGTGAACACATTGAATTTCCTTTTCTATATAATAATAATACATTTTATTTCTATAGCGCCGACATATTCCGCAGCACTTTACATTTCGGAGGGGATTTGTACAGACAATAGACATTACAGCATAACAATAATCACATAGATTGTAACAAATACCAAGAGGAATGAGGGCCCTGCTCGCAAGCTTACAATCTATGAGGAAAAAAAGGGAGACATGAAAGGTGGGTGGTAACAGATTGCCCTGATTGCATGGACCAGTCAAAAAGTTAAGTGTGTGTCAGTACAGACACAGAGGGCTAATGGATGCATAAAGCATGTGGGAACATGATACAGGGAACCTGGTTATGGTAAAACTTTTGGCTGTGCCACACAGGGATAGATTAGGTTAATATGTTGAGGCGATAGGCCAGTCTGAATAAATGCGTTTTCAGGGCACGCTTAAAATTGTGGGGATTGGGGACTAATCGTATTGACCTGGGAAGTGCATTCCAAAGAATTGGCGCAGCACGTGTAAAGTCTTGGAGACGGGAGTGGGAGGTTCTGATTAATGAGGATGCTAACCTCAGGTCATCAGCAGAACGGAGGGCGCGGGTAGGATGGAATACTGAAACAAGGAAGGAGATGTAGGGTGGTGCTGAGCCATGGAGGGCTTTGTGGGTGAGGGTAATAAGTTTATACTGAATTCTGGAGTGGATGGGTAGCCAGTGTAAGGACTGGCACAAGGTAGAGGCATCGGTGTAACGATTGGTGAGGAATATGATCCTGGCTGCAGCATTCAAGACAGATTGGAGGGGGAAGAGTTTGGTAAGAGGGAGACCAATTAGAAGAGAGTTACAATAGTCAAGACGAGAATGAATAAGAGAAACAGTAAGAGTTTTTGCCGACTCAAAAGTAAGAAAAGGTCGAATTCTAGAAATGTTTTTGAGGTGCAGATGACAAGAGCGAGCCAGTGATCGAATGTGGGGGGCAAAGGAAAACTCGGAATCAAGTATGACCCCAAGACAGCGGGCATGTTGCTGGGGAGTAATAGTGGAGCCACACACAGAAATGGCAATGTCGGGTATAGGTACATTAGTAGAGGGAGGAAACACAAGGAGTTCAGTCTTTGACAGGTTCAGTTTCAGATATAGTGAGGACATGATGTTAGACACAGCGTTTAGACAATCGCCGGTGTTTTCTAGAAAGGCTGGCGTGATGTCAGGAGAAGAAGCGTATAATTGGGTATCATCAGCATAGAGATGGTACTGGAAACCAAATCTACTGATTGTTTGACCAATAGGGGCAGTGTACAAGGAGAAGAGGAGGGGGCCTAGGACTGATCCTTAAGGAACCCCAACAGTAAGGGGAAGGTGAGAGGAGGAACCGGCAAAAGATACAGTAAAGGAGCGGTCAGAGAGATAGGAGAACCAGGAGAGAACGGTGTCCTTGAGGCCAATGGAATGGAGCACAGTGAGGAGGAGCTGATGATCCACAGTGTCGAATGCTGCAGAGAGATCCAAGAGAATTAGCATGGAGTAATGACCATTAGATTTAGCTGTTAGTAGATCATTAGAGACTTTAGCGAGGGCAGTTTCAGTAGAGTGTAAGGAGCGGAAGCCGGATTGGAGAGGGTCGAGAAGAGAGTTATCAGAGAGATAGCGGATAAGACGGGAGTGGACCAGGCGTTCCAGGAGTTTAGAGATGAAGGGAAGATTAGAGATAGGTCTATAGTTAGCGGCACAGTTTTGGTCGAGGGATGGTTTTTTAAGTAGTGGATGTATGATGGCATGCTTAAATGGAAAGATACCAGAAGAGAGAGAGAGGTTAAATATTTTAGTTAGGTGAGTGGTGACAGCAGGGGAAAGGGACTGGAGGAGATGTGACGGAAATGGGTCACTGATGCAAGTGGTTGGGTGAGAAGATGCAAAGAGCCTGCTTACTACTTCTGTGACTGGTTCAAAATCAGAGAGTGAGCTATATGCAGTGGGGGAGGGAGGACAGTGCATGGTATGAGGTGATTGGGAGATAATTTCCTGTCGGATCAGGTCAATTTTTTCTTTGAAGTAATTGGCCAGATCATCAGCTCGGAGCTCCGTGGTTGGGGCCTGTACTCTTGGGTTGAGTAGAGAATGAAAAGTGTCAAAGAGACGTTTCGGGTTATTGGACAGTGAGGTGATGAGGGTGTTGAAATAGGTTTGTTTGGAGAGGTGAAGGGCAGTGTTGTATGTTCGAAGCATAAACTTATAATGGATGAAATCTTCGGGTAGGTTGGATTTTCCCCACAGACGTTCGGCGCACCTGGAGCACCGCTGCAGGAAACGTGTTTGCAGGGTGTGCCAGGGTTGTCGCCGTCTGTGTTGTGGTGTTCTATTTATAGCGGGTGCAAATTCATCCAGGGCACTTTGAAGTGTTTCATTGTAATGCTTCAATGCAGAATCAGGACATGAGAGGGAGGAGATAGGGGCCAATGAAGACTGCAAGTTCTTCATAAGTTTCTCGGTGTTAATGGCCTGTATGTTTCTATAACTATGGACAGTGGGGGTGACCTGAGCAGCCTGGCAGTTCTTGATAGAGAATGAAAGAAGATTGTGGTCAGAGAGCGGGAGAGGGGAGTTTGCTAAATCATTCACTGCACAAAGCCGAGAAGACCAAGTCGAGGGAGTTTCCGTCTTCATGCGTTGGAGAATTAGTGAGCTGCAAAAGGCCAAACGAGGAGGTTAGAGATAAAAGGTGAGTAGCAGATGGGGAGAGGGGATGAGCAATGGAAATGTTGAAATCTCCCATGATGAGGGTAGGGATGTCACAGGAGAGAAAATGTGGAAGCCAAGTGGCAAAATGATCCAGGAACTGATGTGAGGGGCTGGGAGGACAATATACCACCGCCACTCGCATGGAGAAGGGGGTGTAGAGTCTGACGGCATGGACCTCAAAAGAAGGGAAGACTAGTGAGGGTAGTTCAGGGATAACCTGAAAGGTACATTTTGGTGATAGAAGCAGACCAACGCCTCCACCTGCTCTATTGTCTGATCTTGGGGTATGAGAGAAGTGTAGTCCACCATATTTCTATAAAAGATGCTCAACAACTAAATTGCTGATTGTTAGAGTAGGTGCAGATGATTGTATTTTTAGTCCGAGTGCGATCTGACAAAACATTGGATCGCACCTTGACCAACGTTAGGAATGAGTCCTTGTAAAACATTGGACTGCATTCGGATGACATTTGAGTGCACTTAAGATTTCCACGGACTGACACAATAGAGATGATGGAAAATAATTTTTCTCCATCTTCTTCTCATGAGATTGTTGGATCACATGATGATCCAATGTAAGGTGGCCAGGGTGGTAGTTGTGACAACGGGCTGTACTGTTCCCACACCCTGACACCCCAAATTACAATGTCCCTTCTGCCACATGTGCAGCGTGCGCAGCAGTGCACTCACGGTTACTGTCAGGATCCTCTCAGGTTCTGCCACTCCGGATCAGCGTTTACAAGTTCCACAAAACATCTCAGAGTCAGTTATTTTCTAGCAGATTAGCTTTACTATTCAGCAATGCATTCATCACACTGGCAGCACAGGTCAAACACGGAGACATCTCCTTATCTTTCCCTGCCGTCCGGGCAGCCTTTATCCTCTCTAGCAGCTCTGTCTCCCTTCTCCTGGCAATCCCTGCCACATCTTTGGACAATTCCTGTCCCATCCGTGCCTCAAGTGTCCGGTTTCTATAGGGAAAGGTGTCGGGAATGCCATCTTAGCTGCTCCCGCCCCAGTCGTAGAACCCAGATCTTTCTTGCGGATGGTCCTTTTGAGCTGGTGCCCGACTGCACTATTCTCCAGCCTGGGGTCCCTTCCTGCAATAGCAGCTCTATCCCCACAGCCGGCCGTCTCTCTCCTTTACTGCTCCTTACACCTTGACCAGGGATGCCTCAGCTCTGCTGCAGGAAGTGTCTCTCCTATATCCCTATGACTCTGCCCTGCTTTGCTCTAACTCCTCCCAACTCCTATACCCCTTTGCTAACTATACCTAACACTCCTAATCTATTCTATTCCCCATCTCTATGATGCCCCCACTATTCTAATCCTATACTATATCCTAATCTATCCCTAAGCCTATGCACAATACTGTACATAACAAATGCACTCACATTACAGTACACAAGCGAACATGCATGAACGTCAAGGTGCCGCACAGGATATATGAGCAGCGTCCAGGGGAGAAGAGGCAAGTGAGGCTCCCCGCCACCTCCTTACACCAACTCTGATCAGAGTTTTACTTGCACAACCAGGTTATCTCGGATAAGTGAAAATATGGTTGTCTGCACCCACCCTTACCCTAGTTCTACTCGTAGCCTCATGGGTTTAATCTTCTGCAATATATTTTATGACTACAAAAAGTAATCCAGCACGCCCGTCTTACATCCGGACTCAATGGCACACAAATCATTCTTGTTAGCTATTGCTTCCTTCATCCTGGGTAGAACAATGCTTGCTTTTACAACGAGAAGGTCCCCACGGACCATCTGGTCATATAACTTGTGACCACGAATATGAAGGTATCCAGTGATGAGAAATCTGGACAGCTACCAGAACCAAGCACTTTTCTTCTAAGCCGGGGTCTTACACATCTAATATTCTCGTGGCGCATAAATCCTACTGGTGCGCAGATTGTATGTGCAGTGTAGGGGTCTGCAGACCTTCAAGAGAGAGCCTGCCAATTTCTACATCTTGGAAGGTAATATCAGGACATTAAGGTAGAAGTTATGTTATACAAGCAGGAAAAGGTATTTATTACAGACTGTCTGCTCCGAGATTCAGGTCAGATCTGGGGGGGGGGAAAGGGAAGAACTTGTACAGGCCCTTGTCATCATCAAATAAAAGCCATCTGAGCGTTACCATTTATTACACAGCACCTCCTCTCTCCCGAATCAGAAACATGACACGGAGAAAAGAACAAAAAAGTGAAACACCATCACATAGAAAAATTCTGAGAATCGGTCTTGTCAGACGGGCAAATTCTGGAGAGCCACAATTCCAAAAGTTGGCAATTTTGGATATTCAATGTCTTATTTTTTATTTGTTAGAGTGCTTATCGTAAAGGTTAATTCATTTTGTATTTTGATACATCTGATTTCTATGCAGAGAAAACCAAAAACAAAACAAATATCCTAAAATAAAAAAGTAAAAAATAAATGATTTCTATGCAGGTGGCAGTATGAAATGTTTTTTTGATTTCTTTGCATTTTGCATTTAGCAAGTAGGATTTTACATAGGTTAGTGGATCCTTCTTTAGTAGATGAAGTTGAAATCTTCATTTAATTTTCAGCCATATCAAAGTCTGAGATTCTACTTTTGTGGGAGTGTCCTCTCAGGAATATAGACTGAATGTACAGTCTGTGTGTATATCCCAGGATGCTGAGGTCTACATCAGCTAATATATCAGCAGAGCTTTGCAAGAACTACACAGGTTACAAACCACTGTTCCATACCAATAACTGGAAAATAATAACTTTCCACATCTTGCCACTGGGATTTGTGCCCATTCCGCAAGGTAAAACTGCTCCAGCTCCTTCAAGTTAGATGTCGCCTCAAGTCTGACCACAAATTCTCAATTGGATTAAGGTCTGGGGTCTGAGTAGGCCGATATTGACTTGTAGGATTGCTACTTCTAATAGGTGGCACTAGAGTTCAAGTCCTCTTCCTCTCTGAAGAGACAATTTGCATATTTAATTTCCGAGAAGAGCATGCAAGGTGATAAAGTCTCCTCATACTTGCATGCCAGACTTGACATGTCACTCTACAAAATGAGAAAACGTACCCATTAGGCCATGACAAAACATTTACACGTTTCCCCTTTCACCACTCGATTTTTGCTTTAGCAGTATGCTTTGCAAAGGTCATTGTCTTGTTGGAGGGTGAACCTGTCCCAGTCACAAATCACTGACAAACAGGTTTTGTTCAAGAATATCCCTGTACGTCACACCATCCATCTTCCCCTCAACTTGGACTATTTTCGATGTAACTGCTGCCAAAAAACATCCTCATAGCATGATGCTGCCACCATCATGTTTCACTGTGAGGATGGTGGGATGGGTTTGGCGCCAGACATAGCATTACCTTGGTGGCCAAAAAGTTCAATTTTGGTCTCATCTGACCACAGCACCATCCTCCATACATTTGGGGAGTCTCCCACATATTTTAGCAAACTCAAAATGAGTCTTACAATTTTTGTGTGTAAGTAAAGGCTTTTTTTCTGCCCGCTCTTCCATAAAGTCCACCTATATGGAGTGTACGGCTTATTGTGGTCGTATAGCCAGATGTTCCAGGCTCTGCTTGGGAACTCTGCAGCTCCTTCAGGGTTATCTTTGGTCTCTGTGCTGCCTCTCATGCCTGGGCTGAGAGTTTTGATGAGTGGCCCTCTCTTATCAGGTTTGTTATGGTTCCCATGGGGGGGTGGGGGGGGAATCATCAGAGATTGGGATTTTTTTTTTTTGTTTTTTATAACCCAACACTGATTTGTTTGGAGATTTCTTTGGTCATCGTGGTGTTTGGTTAGTGATGCCTCCTGCTTAATGGTGTTGCAGCCTCTGTGGCCTTTCCGTAGAGGTGTGTATATACTGACAGACCAGTTGACACTTAGGCTATGTGCACATGTAGCAGAAAATTTCTGCTGGAAAACCTGACTCCCTTCCCAGAAACCGCACAGAAAACACGCGGTTTTTATGCGTTTTCTTTCCGCGCGTTTTCAAAACTCATAGAAATAGCCAGAAACGCAGAAAAAAAAAGCGCAAAAATGAGCATGCTGCGTTTACCGCGATTCGTTTTTTTCACGGTAAAAAACGCATCAGTATGCACAAAAAGTGCAAAATGCATAGAAATGAATTATTTTTAGTGGTTTTATTGGAAAAACCGCTAAAAAAACGCTGTGTGTGAACACAGCCTTAGATTGCACACAGGTGGACTTCCTTTCACTATGGCCAAGTTCACACTTTCAGTATTTCACATCAGTATTTGCAATCCAAAAATCAGGAGTGGAACATTATAATAGAATCACGTCGCCACTTCTGCATTATTCATCCACTCCCGGTTTTGGCTTACAGATACTAATGTAAAATACTGAACGTGTGAACATAGCCTAAGCATGTGCCTTATGAAGGTAATTAATTGCAATAGAAATTTTTCGGGTCTCATAGCAAAAGGTGTGAATACATATGCACATGACAATTTTTAGTTATTTGATGCCATAAATTTAATTATGCCTGTACTTTTCTCACTTCACCAACTTAGACTATTTAGTGCTGATGCATCACTCACAAATCGGATCACAAAAATATTTAAACACAGGATATAATGTAACAAAATAGGTAAAAAGCCAGGGGGTGTATACTTTTGCTAGCCACTGTGGGGCTTGTTCAGATGTTGTGTTTTTCACATTTTTAGCCAAAAAGTCTGCTGTGTATTTTATTATGATCATTGTGGACGACATTTCATTAAATCTCCGCATGCTGCCAAGAAAATTTACAGTTAATTGACCAGTGGGGCACATTTTGAGTTGAGGCCACGTTCCTATGTGTGGAAAGGCTGGATTTCTTTCACTGTACTCTTCTGCAGGTGTTCAAATTGGCTCTTCAGAGAGGAAGAGCATTAGAACTCCAGCGCCACCTATTGGAGTTAGCAATCCTAAAAATCAATATCAACCATGTCATGAGCCTTGCCACATGGCTTAGGATAAAAGCCAAATCAGAATCTCAAAATTGCAGAAACGTGTTTCAGGGTATTGCCCCTCATCGGTGCAAGACAAGAGATCTGATTTGGCTAGCCTCTGACTGGGGTCAAATGAGCAAAATTGCAAATGAAGATTTTGATTTTATCCCAAGTCTTATGGCAAGGCTCTTTATAGCACTGCATGACCTACAAGACTCCTTACACTGACATGTCAGGCATGTCACTATCCACAAGGAAAAAAAATGTTACTCCTTTCTGCAGGTTCACACTCAGATATGCTGCGATTATTGCGTTTTTGAAGCAGAGGATTTTACTCTTGCGAACAACGCAAATTAAGGCCTTCATTACAGTGTGATGCAATGTGTGACCTGTTGCCAACTATGGGGGAGATTCACTAAAGATAAATATGTCCAAAACCTTGATCTAAAACTGCAATAGCGACAGTGCCACCTACAGACAGTCGGCTGGAAATGCAGTGTAACATTCCTGAGGATACAATAAATCAGCTTGTGTCACAAATACTTCATTAATAAAGCACGCACAGACTAGAGGATAGGTAAATGCATGTACATGTCCAAATATTTATTGTTTCACAGAATCCAAGTGTTTTTACAAGCACTGTACGCATCTTTGGTCCTTTGTAAACTTCTTTGACGAGAACAGCATTTTTCTATCTAATGGAAACTTTGACATTTTCTTTCCAGTTAAAATAGAACATAAAATAAGACGACACACATTCAACATTAAAGTACCAACATCTCATCTCCAATACAAAACAGATAAAGATTTAAAAAAAAAAAAAAAAAAGGGACGTGGAAAAAAAACATAGAAAAAATAGTCACATTGTCCTTCCTATACATGTTCATCTCTAGTAGTGCACGTGTAGGTCTCTAAAAGCCTTCATCTCATATCTCAGGGAGTCTGCCTGTAGATGGTTGGGAAGGTGCATGGAGAAAGGTTAAGGCTTCGGGACGGGAAAAAAAGGTCTTTTTTTTTTTTTGAGCTGCGTCAAATATTGCAACTTTACCTCATTCACTTGAACTGGGATTGAGCCGCAATACCAGACCGAGCCAACATACAATAGTCGCGCTGTTTGCAAATTAAAGAAAAAAAAAAAAAAATTGACCCCATGTACACCCCTTTTAATGTGCCATAGAAAGGCATCACATGTGAGAAATGTGTGCACTTTACATAATTAAACCTTTGCCAGATGCGCCAGACGCAGCATTGGCACCCAATGGGTGCCCGATCGCACCTTTAAATATGGCTTCCAAATGAGAGACCTTAGCAGGCTGACAGAAAGGACAATTTCACAGTTACTTAATTCTAGATGTCTGTGGTGGTTCCAGGAGAAGCCCTTAAAGGGGTTGTCTGGCCATGGACTATCGATGACCAAGCAATAGAATAGGAGCAGGTCCACAGGACATTATTTTCATCCGCAGTTCCATATTCGGACAATTTACATTGGGCGGTCTACAAGCTGATGGGTGGTGGTGCCGAGTGTCGGACCCCCACCGATCAGATATTGATGACTTATAGTATGGACAGATCAATCTTGGATGCCCAGACAACCCCTTTACTGCAAAGTAAACTTAAAGTCTTAAAAAGGTAGTTTACATAATATATATGTATATAAATAGAAGGTGAAGATAAAAGGCCAATTATTCTGAGCGAACCCGAGGATCAGACCGCCGCACATGTGGAAAACGTTCAATTCATGATTTGCTAAACCGTAAAGGAAGTCCAGTACCAACAAAAGGTATAGAAAAACCATCAAGAATCTATATCCTATGCCCCCGCTAGGTCACCGGACAGTGAAGCCGCAGGTGGGATTGCAGTCTGTCCAGCAAGACTGAGAAAGCCTTGGGAGGAGGCCACAAAGATGAACGAGGAACAAAAATTCAGAAATATATATATATAAAAAAAAAAAAAAGATCAATAAGGCAGGAATATGAACCAGACTGATTGTCTGAACCAATGTGGAATGTGAAGCCCTGGTCTCCTGGAATAACAGGAGGGGGGGGGGGGGGGGGGGGTTTGAGATTTCTCCTATTACTGTAAAATGGTGACTGGTTCCAGTAATTTCGATGATTTTCAGAAGACACATGGCTCCCGGTGCACAGGTTGCTCCCACTTCCATACTCGACCTGACGTTGGGTGTGTGATGTAACCACTTGTGCTTGTGTAACCGCGTCTTCACAGTCAGGTATTTAGAGGAATAAGGAGCATGGCTGTGTGCAAGGACAGGACATGGCCTCGTAGCTAGTGATGAGAGTGTTATCCGAGCATGCCCAGGTGCTAACCGAGTGTCTTCGGCGTGCTCGAATAATACGTTCAAGTCCCCGCGGCTGCATGTGTTATGGCTGTCGAGCACCCACGAGACATGCAGGCACAGGAACTCATTTTTCGAGCACGCCGAAGACACTCGGATAATATCTTATCTGAGCACGTTCGCTCACCACTACTCTTGGCACACTTGTACAGGTGGACAGACCATGTCTACGTTGGGGTGGCCATAGAGTAAACAGACAGAGTTATAAAGTGCAGGACTTGGCATGACAGGAGTCGCTCCAAATCACTAGACCTCTGTCCCGGTTACTGAAGCTGGAGGGAATGACTACTCTACAGGTCGTGATCACAATACAAACTATGATTCTACAGTATTCTGCCCGCATCATTTACAAGGTGCAGCGAAAAAACTACTAATGGATCGAAATAGCAAAAATAAAAAACACGGAAACATAAATATAAAAGTAAAAATTAGGATTTAAAAAAAAAAAAATTAAAATAAAAAAACTTTAAGAAATATAGTGTCTTCTGTTCCGACTGCTGAGGATTATTCTACAGTCACCGACTTGGCCAAGTTTCTAGGACAATCCACCTACAGAAAAAAAAAAAAAAAAAAAAAGAGTGAGGGGTTGTAATAGATTAATAATGGTCCCCACTTTATAACATGGATATCTCAGGACACATCTATATATCGCCATGTCCTAACAATACAGAAAGATGCAATACAGAAATGTAACTCACATCATATCCTCTGAGCACAGCAAGATGGAAGGCAAGGAGCTGCAAGGGGATCACACTCAGGATTCCTTGCAGACAGTCCACTGTGTGCGGTACCTTTATTGTGCGCTTGATGGTGTTAATGGTTTCTGTATCCTCCTTGTCACAGATCACTACAGGCCGACCCTGGATGGAAAGATGGTACAATCATGTAAAAACGTATATGCAATATGTAGGTCACTCTGCCCGTTTTTCGGCCTTGGACCTACCTGTCGTGCCACCACCTGCTGCAGAGCATTTTGGCACTTGGTGTAGGCGTGATCTCGCATGATGATCATTATAACCGGCATAAGTTTGTCAACCAGAGCCAGCGGGCCGTGCTTCAGCTCTCCGGCCAGGATCCCTTCTGAGTGCATGTATGTGATTTCCTTAATTTTCTGCAGGAAATAAAAAGTAAATGTATTACATACCCTTGTAAGAAAGGCTCCGGGTACAAGCGGGCAACTAAAGCGGGGGGGGGGATACGAACAGCACAACAGTCGGGTAATCTGCCAGCCTTATTATAAAGGAGGTCTTAAAGAATTATTGCAAAGGGGCATTTTACCTAAAGGGTCAAACAGAAGATGGATAACAAATAATCTTAGAAACCGGTAAATACGGCAACACAGGACTATCTGAACAATGCGCGGCCCAATCCAGCAGCTGGATGCAGGAACGTCATTTTTGTATAGTGATCCAGTGTTGTAGGAACGTTTCCCCTAAAGGGATCATCCACTTTTTTGTATTTTCTTTCTTAAAGGCATGCATTTCAGAACTAAAAATTAATGTTTCAATTAGGCTTCATTAAAAATGTTGCACCATTTGCCTTCTCTAGCCTCTGTTAGGGCTCCTGCACAAGTCCATGTTTAAACACGTACGTGTAAAAAAAAAAAAAAAATATATATATATGGTAACGAGGTCCTTGTTTTGGATCAGTTTATCCTGTGTCCATTTTTACCATCAGCATTTATCCAGGTATGGGTGGAAAAAGTAAAAAAAAAAAAAAAAAAAAAATTACAAAGGTTCTCCTATACTGTGCAATGTTACACTCGGATGGCACATGGATGCCATCAGTGTGCCAAATAGGAGTTTAAAGGATCCACACACCCTTGTATTGGCTCTTGTCATTCCTGCTGCAAGAAACAAATGAACATGTCCATAGCGCCCATAATAATGGGTACGGGGGTGGTATGTGTGAAAAAAAGAAACGAATACCATATGTACTGGAAACACGGACGTGTGAAGGAGGCCTTACTGGCTGCAGAATGGATTACCATATTCGTTTGATGGTCTTACAGGAGAGTTTCCTTTTTTGTTTCCCCCCCCCCCCCCCCCCCCATTTCTGAGCAGTCCACAAAAAAAGAAAACAGTCTTCCTCCTTGAAAATTATGAACACTGAATGGTGCAAAATTTTCAATAAATCCCAAAAGGTTTAGTCCCACATCCATGAATTTAAAAAACAAAAATAATAAAATAAAAAAACCACCACTATTCTGATGCCTCAGATGAGTGGGTGTGACAACTCCACCTACCAGGGCTCCTTCCAAACAGGTTGCATAGTGATATCCGCGACCCATAATGAGGACAGACTTCTGCTGGTACAGCTCAGCTGCCAGCTTCTGGATCTCGTCATCGAGGCTCAGGACTTCTTTAATGTTATCTGGGAAAGAGAAGGAGGAGGATATCAGTCCAAGAAGGCAGACAAAGCGGTTCAGTGACATCACCCGGCTCGTCCCACAATGTCTGACGTAGGCGAGGGTCTAACTTACCTGGTAAAATCTTCAGGCCGTGCATAATCTGCTTACGTCGGTCCTGCATGGATATGCGGTCATCACAAACCATGAGTGCAAACATGACGAGCGCCACAAACTGGCTAGTATACGCCTGAAGAGAGAGAACTGGCTTTAATATACATGAAAGCTGATCCGCAGGATAGAAAACCCATTCCACAGTATGGAGGACGATATTCACCGTGCTGTGCACACTAACAAGACTGTGTAAGGAAATTATTCACGCATCATCGAGGTGGGACCATAGCCCAAAAAATAATCTCCGGGTCAGTGCTCACCTTTGTGCTGGCCACACCGATCTCAGGTCCAGCATTAATGTGAACCCCACAATCAGTCTCCCGTGAGATAGAACTGCCAACAGTATTTGTGATGCCTACGGTCAGGGCACCACGCTCTTTGCAGTAACGCAGCGCAAGTAAGGTGTCTGCGGTCTCTCCTGTGGAAAAACAGTAGGTTGTAAAGCACAAAAAAAAAAAATTATATATAAAACAAATTATCTATCTATATCTCAATTAGGGACACTGACCAATCTGGTGGCCATTACAGGTGTCACCCATTTTCCTAAGTAGGACATCTGGCCGTCAGTGCAGTGACATTTTCCAATGCACGACATTCAGATCAGCACATAATTCTCTTTATAAAACAGAAAAATATAAAAAAAAAAATAAGTAACCAGGAAGTGATCCACTTACCTGACTGACTAATGAAAAAGCACACATCATCTCTGAAGACAGGGGTGTTCCTGTCCAAAAAGTCACTGGCCAGCTCCACCATGACCGGCAGTTCCGTCAGCTCTTCTAAAATCTGCCGAGTCTGTGGGAAGAGGATATTGTCCGTCAGCAAGGACTATCCTCAATGCATCCTAGAAGTCTACCCCCGCCCCGTGCTGCACCCCATTTACCATTTTGGCTCTGACGTTTGTACTATAAAAGTTCACACCTTGAGGCCATATCAAGTCTGATTTGTGTGCCGAAAACTGCACCAACGTACAGACTGCTGTGGTTTACAAATGACAGCAGCTAAAAACCACATAATTGGCCCAATTAATCCATATATCATCTCAGTAATCATGCAATTTTCATTGTGATCACTGGGTCTTTTTTTAGTCTCTTACTGCTCATCTTTTCAGATAAGAGTATTCAGCAATTTCCGTATCATCAGAGGCAGGATTACAATGACAGGTAACACCTCTGTGCACAGCTGCTAATAAATAATAATCTTTATTTATATAGCGCCAACATATTCCGCAGCGCTTTACAGTTTAACAGTTTCAAAACACAAGTCATAAGTAACAACGTTAACAATACAATAATTAAAGCAAAATAAGATGACCCTGCTCGTGAGAGCTTACAATCTACAATGAGGGGGGGAGATACAGAGTACAGGGTTGTATTTACAATTGTATATTTACAATGATGGTCCAGCCATCTTGAGGGAGTGAGGGATGGATGAAGATAGTGAATGGGCTACACACACACACTTACACATAGAATGACTTTGATTAGTGAACGTGATAGGCCGCTCTGAACATATGTGTTTTGAGGGAGCGCCTGAAACTATGCAAATTGTGGATAGTCCTGATGTCTTGGGGTAGAGCATTCCAGAGGATAGGAGCAGCACGGGAGAGGTCTTGGAGTCGGGAGTGGGAGTTACGGATAAGTGCAGCGGTTAGTCGAAAGTCGTTTGCAGAGCGCAGCAGTCGCTTAGGCAGATTGACAGAAATGAGGGAGGAGATGTAGGGTTGTGCTGCACTGTGAAGAGCTTTGTGGGTGAGAACAAGTACTTTGAATTGGATCCTATAATGAATGGGCAACCAATGTAAGGACTGGCGAAGAACGGATGCGTCCGAGTACCGATTAGTCAGATAGATGACCCTGACTGCTGCATTAAGTATGGACTGGAGAGGGTAAAGTCGAGTGACGGGGAGGCCAATTAATAGAGCGTTGCAATAATCCAGGCGGGAGTGGATCAATGCTACAGTGAGGGTTTTTGTTGTTTCCATGGTGAGAAAAGGGCGGATTCTAGAGATGTTCTTTAGGTGAAAGCGGCAAGAGCGGGCAAGAGATTGTATATGGGACGTGAAGGAGAGAGAGCAGAAGAAGTTCAGTTTTGGAGAGGTTGAGTTTCAGATAGAGAGCGGTCATGATGTTGGAGACTGCGGACAGTCACTGGCGTTCTGTAGTACAGTGGGGGTAAGGTCGGGGAATGACGTGTATAGTTGTGTGTCATCAGCATAAAGATGGTACTAAAAGCCAAATCTGCTGATGATCTGTCCAACTGGGGCCGTGTAGAGAGAAAAGAAGGGGGCCACGGACTGAGCCCTGAGGTACCCCGACAACAAGAGGAAGAGGAGATGACATGGAGCCAGAGAACAAAACACTGAAAGAGCGGTCAGAGAGATAGGAAGAGAACCAGGAGAGAGCAGTGTCCTTAATGCCTAGCGACTGGAGCCTAGAAAGTAGGAGATGGTGGTCAACAGTATCGAAAGCTGCAGATAGGTCAAGAAGAATGAGCAGAGAGTGGTCACCATTACGATTTGTTGTCAGAAGGTCATTGGTCACTTTGAGGAGTGCAGTTTCAGTCGAATGTAGGGGGCGGAAGCCGGACTGTGAAGGGTCTAGAAGGGAGTGAGTGGAGAGGTAACGGGTAAGGCGGGAGTAAACTAGGTGCTCCAAAAGTTTAGAGATGAAGGAGAGATTGGAGACTGGTCTGTAGTTGTTTGTGCAGGATGGGTCGAGAGTGGGTTTCTTTAGTAATGATGGCGTGTTTGAAGGAGGATGGGAAAATGCCCGAGAGGAGGGAGAGATTAAAGATTGTAGTTAGGCGAGTTGTGACAACTGGAGAGAGAGACTGGAGGAGATGTGAGGGAATGGGGTCGGTAGTGCATGTAGTCAGACGAGAAGAAGAGAGGAGTCTGGAGACTTCTTCTGTGATGGGATCAAATGTGGAAAGTGAGCCAGGGGAGATTCAGGAAGGGATGGGAGTCACAGCACTTGGTGGATGGGAGCAGATTTCCTGACGGATATTATCTATTTTTCTGTAAAGTGGGAGGCCAGGTCATCAGCACAAATGTCTGATAGGGGCTTGTGCTTTTGGCCTGAGGAGGGAGTGAAAAGTGTCAGAAAGTTTCTTGGGGTTGTTGGCTAGTGAGGAGATCAGGGTGGTGAAGTAGGTCTGTTTGGCGAGGTGAAGGGCAGCGTTATAGGTTCTTAACATAAATGTGAAGTGGATGAAGTCTTCTGGTGTGTGGGTTTTTCTCCATAGGCGTTCAGCACTCCTAGAGCATCGCTGGAGAAGCGGATGACACAGGATCCACCATTGACAATAGGCTTTGCCACAGCTGACCCCGCTCCCCCTCCATTCACAATAACCTTTGCACAACGCTCATTAGATGCGTGAACACAACAGCTAGAGTCAGGGTCTGCTCATTGTGGCTAATGTTATTTCCTGACAAAGGAAATTAAGGGTCCAAAAAGCCCTAGTAGCCAGTGTGAAAAGTGCAATATCTATCATTTGTATTTTTACTAAAGATTGTAATACGGAAAACTATATCAGTTTTTGTGCTAAATGTATTTTACAATTATTTATTTAAACATTAGAAAATGTCCTAACGACACATTCCAGTTAATGAATCGGGGCCAAAGTATTGTACATATAAATATAAGGGGAAGGGCGCAATCTGTACACGCAGTACATAGACACTAAATGCTGTACACAATATGAGACACATTCCCATTACAGAGCGCGCAACTGAAAGAATTAGCTCAGGGTGGAAACAGACCGCAAAATTCAACTGGCTGCCAGTACTAAATATTTTCAGCAAACCAAAATAAGATTAACCCCTTTTCCTATATATTAATCCATAGACCTGAAGACAAGTCCTTGTCCCACCAGCATTTTAATACTTTATTTATTTGTACATTCTGTTTAACATCCAACACTAGTGCTCAGCCTTTATATCCTAACAGTGGATATTTATCACCCATCCGCAGAATGGCTAAGAAACTTCTGTTCTCCGGGAGTCAACCATGGATCACTAGAAACAATGATTTGAGAGGCAGCGTGCATGCAAAACCTCACCACTCCACTCAGTCCTGACTGCAAGATCCCACCATTAGTGATCGGTGGGAGTCCCAGCAGTGTGAATCCTCAGCAATCAGCCTTTTATCACCTATCGACATATCATTACTGAGGCCAATTAAAAAGGATTTCCCATTAGCAGTGGGATACCACAGGGGTCAGTAATGGGCCCTCTTCTTTCTAACATATTTATTTAGAATTTCAATCTTTGCAGATGATACTAAGTTCTGCAGGGTAATCAACAAAGGAGGATAATGTAATATTATAGAGGGATTTATGTAAGCGGAATGCTTGGGCTCGAAAATGGCAATCGAAGTTTAAAGTAGGTAAAAGTAAGGTCATGCACTTGGGCAGAGAAAATAATTATGTACTGAATTGTAAAACACTGGGTAAAATTATTACCGAGAGACTTTGGTGTATGGGTGGACGGCAAACTCAACTTTAGTGATCTGTGCCAGGTAGCTGCTGCAAAGGCAAATAAAATGGGATGCATGAAAAGAGGCAAAGATGCTCATGAGGAGAACATAGTTTTGCCTCTATAGAAGTCACTATTGAGGCCACACTTAGAATACTGTGCACAATTTTGGATACCAGTGTATAAGTAGGACATAGGTGAACAAAAGCAAGTGCAGAGAAGAGCAACCAAGGTTAAAGCGATTGGGTGGCCTGCAATACCAAGACAGGTCATTAAACTTGGGGTTATTCACTTTAAAAAAGCAAAGGCTTAGGGATGATCTAACTACAATGTACAAATATATGAGGGGGACAGTAGAGATTCTTCTAATGATCTTTTTACACTTAGGCCTGCGACAGGGACAAGGGGGCATCATCCTCTACGCCAAGAGGAAATATGGTTCCATCATAATCACAGATGGTGATTTTTCCCTGTAAGAGCAGTGAGACTATAGAACGCACTGCCACATCACGTTGTAATGGTTAACTCACTACAAAACGTCAAGAATAATCTAGATGCGTTTCTTGATAAATATTATATTACTGGTTATTGGCACTAGATTCTGCGATGGGGCGTTAATCCAAGGAAATAGTCTGATTGCAGTATGGAGTCGGGAAGGGATTTTTCCCCTAATATGTGGCAGTTGGCATCTGCCTCAGGGGTATCACTGTACTCTGGATCAACATATTGGGCAATTCGTCATTAGACTTATATCTGCCTTAAACAGGGGGAAAAAAAAAAACAACAAACTACTGTGAAACCATTATGTCTATGACGATGTTTAAACCCAAGTAAAAGTGCTGTAACATAGTGCAAGTAAGCTCCAGGCGGCTTTTGTACTGCAACCAGAATGGCAAGGCATAAATTCAACTTCAATCTGTACCCTCGAACGGTGGTCATCTGAGTTAGCAGAGGTCATCTGAATACCCCATAAGCACAGAAGTGCATTCAGCAGGTTTAAGGACGGTGCACACTTGGGTTGTAGCATGTTACGCATTTTGTAGCAAGTGCAGATGATGCACAGGACAACTCTCATACTTCACCTGTACGGAACAAAACAGTATCTACTACCTGTCACGTTTACTGGTATGGAACAGGCAGAGAGCGAAGATCTGGTTTGAAGACCATGCCATGTATTTGGCTGGAAACAGACTAGTGTATGACATCTCATGCGAGAGCATCGGATGTGATATGATCATGACACTCGGCTCCAGTTCTGCTACGAGCGTGATCCGAGTCAGTGCTCCGATCCTCTGGCCCGAGAGCATCACAGCACAGCTGCGGAGGAGACGAACAAAGTCATTTCTCCATCTCCTCCATTGCCTGTCTCGGCATATATCAGAATGCACTGGGATGACATCTTAGGGCAGTGCAATGTTTTACTCGCACCCATAGACGAGTCTCGTTGCCACTCACAGCATGCTGCAATTGACTGCTCATCCAAATTGGCATGAGAAACTAATCGCAGATTTGATCTGCCCCATAGTAAAACACTGGGCCGAGTACTAGGCGAGGTTTTATCACATAGCACTCAGCCGTGTTATACGGTAGTGTGACTCTTGCTTTAGAATAAATGTGCAAATTGCAGTAAATTATTAGGGCTGTTGCTGGCTCCAATGGTACATGCTGCACCTCTGCCGAAATAAATTCTAATTCAGCATTAAGACTTCTATTATAAAATTGCATTTTAATATTATTTAAATAATACAAAATGATTTACAACTTGACAAGGTTTAGCCTATAAATCACAAAGGCATAATACTCACAGCCACTCCAGCATGGTAACTTGTCCCACAAGCGATGAGGATGAGTCGCCGGCATCTCTGGATCTCTTTAAGGTGATCCTTCAAACCTCCCAAATTCACTGTAAAAACAGAGTTATCATTGTACAAGGGTGTCTAACAGGATACTAAAGAGGTAGGGCAAAGCACCTAGAGAAACAGATAGGCAATCTGTCATGAAGTCAGGAGGTCTCCACTTGAATAACAGTTCTGGTCAGTTTCCTTCTGTCATTGTTCTGCAGTTTACGTTGTTATCACTATATTACATACATATTACATACAGAGATAACATTGCATTTGAGCAAGCACAAGGCCAAGGAAAATGAGAGCCATAATAAGGAGAACTGTTCTGGAAACTGCTAGGGTGAGAGATTGTAATAATGCAGGACTGATAATAGCAGCTTGGTCAGAAGCTGAGAAGGAGTGAGGCAAGTGGTTAACTGCTATACAGAAATCAATGAGCTGGAGAGAGCTGACTGGAATGCTAGGAGTTAACTCATCTCCTGGAATGTAACTAGACAAGCTATACACTAATAGCTAGTAGCTCAAATTGCAGGAGAATGACAGCAGATCGAAAAGGCAAGTCAATTGTAAATTTGCTTATCTTCATGCTGCCTAACTAAACCAATTTCACATCATGAGAATAACTCTATATGAGGACAACAGTCAGACGGATTTACCTGTCAGGTCATCAAAGTTCACTCGTCCTCTCATGGTGTTGACCACGGACTCCGGTTGCTCAAAGATTTCTTTCTGCATGAAAGAGCTGAAGTTGCCTGTAAATCAAACAAGAAAATGTAATCCGTTAGTAGTCATTATCATGTGAACATTGCGCCTTCTAATACTTCTCATTCCATCTTCAGTGCTGCAACTACATCCATCCATCCTGCCCTCACCTGCAAAGATATAACTCACTCCTTCAGACTTGTGATCTGACACCTGCACGTCAGCCACAATCGCTGCTATTCTCTCATTTTATAGCCTTTTACATCACACCCTATTGTGCTGCACCTCATTCTTGCCTCTTACTACCGCGCCCTTTCAGATCCTCCCAGCAGGCTATAATGGTTCCCTTTAAGGTACATCCCCTTTTGATGGGGATTTGTCTCTATACACAGTTCTATCCTTTTCGCCCTATACCGTAATTAGGTCTTCAGACAAGTCTGATGTAGCAGCTAATAGTTCATGTTTCGTTAACCATTAAATAATCTGTCAGCTCTCCTGACATGTCAATTTTAGAGAGCATAGGAAATGGAATCATTCAGCATCTCTCCTGTTTTTTTATTTGCATTGCGTTACACTGTTCCTCCATTATACTTCCTAGAAATCTATGTATTAACAACTTTTGGAATATGCATATGGAGTCTTTAAAACACCGGCTTGCCTGCATCTTTTTGAAGCAGGATATACATCAGGAAACCACTGGCGGCGTTTGCCCAATCGGCGCAGCAAGTATCATGTATAATGATGCACCCCTTTGACAAGTGTAGGTGTATACACCCAAAATTTATGTACGGTAGAGCCAACGTTCACTCTGCCAACACCATTGTCATCTGTGGCCCCTCCATGCATATGTCCAAACCCCATTTTGCAGGGAGTTCGGACACAAGCACCGAACGGGTGCCTGAATGCAATGTGAAACCACCTTTAGAAATGATTTGTGAATACTCAAGTCACATGCAGGGCGCTTTGTTAATATTTATCGGAGCCAGCGGCGAGACTGTGCAGTCATGTGACCACAAGAATAGAAAATGCATACTCCCGGACACATTCCAACTAGAAGTGCGCAGCCTCTCTCACTACAAGTGAATTGAAAGAGGCTGTGCACGTCTAGTAGGAATGTGGCTGGGAGTATGCATACTGCATATTTGAGGTCACATGACCGCTTTGTGATGCAGCCAGGACCGGTAAATCCTCACAAAGTGCAGTGTGCACAATGTGAGCATTTACAGGTCTGCAGTTAGAGTGACTACAGACTTGTGAAAAACCTAAACAAACCATTTTAGGGTTTGAAAATTTTAGCAATATAATTGTCAGATGATCCCATCTTTGGCCTTTGTAGATGTACTGACAAGTCTAAAGTATGTACCCTTAGATCATCACTCAAGCAGCAACAGCCTGACACTTACCCTTCATGATCTGCTGCAGCTCCATCTGCAGAGTCTGAATGGCACGTGCTGGGTGATCTCCGGCACTTCTCTTAATGCGATGGATAGAGAGACGGCCGTCCACAACAGCAGCTACGTCATCATCTTCAAGGTAGATGACTCTGTTTGTGTGTTCAATGACAGCACTGAAATACAAAGCATTGTGTGAGTTTATCGGGCCTCACATTATTGGAGCATTCAGTAGAGCCCATTATAAAATTTCAAACTTTGCAAGCAGGGATCCCCAAAGGGCATCAAATCTACATCTGAGGATGCACGTGCTTCTGGTATGATAATGCTTTTGGGTAAACTGATTAAATTTGCTGACGACACAAAGCTAGGAGGGATAGTTAATACGAGAGAGAGAGAGAGAGAGAGAGAGAAGACTTGGGTATACTAATAGATCACAGACTGAACATGAGTCAACAGTGTGATGCAGCAGCAAAAAAGGCAAATGCAATTCTAAGATGTATTAACATAAGCATACAGTCTAGGTCACGTAAGGTCGTTATTGCCCTCTACTACTCTTTGGTCAGACCTCATCTGGAATACTATGTCCAGTTTTGGGCACCATATTTTAAAAAAGCACATCAACAAACTGGAGCAAGTTCAGGGAAGAGCGACCAGAATGGTGACCGGTCTGCAAACCATGTCCTATGAGGAACGGTTACAGGATTTGGGAATGTTTAGCTTGCAAAAAAGAAGACTGAGAGGAGACTTAATAGCTGTCTACAAATATTTCAAGGGCTGTCACATTGTAGAAGGATCATCTTTATTCTCATTTGCACAAGGAAAGACTACAATTAACCCTAAGGTATTAAATTCGGAGCTCCAATTGGGGTATTGGCGGGACCCCCCGACCACCACTATGGGTAAGAAAACCATCTTCGTTATATGTGGACTAGTGGTCTGTTGATGGGAGCTCAGAATTTAATACCTTAGGGTTAATCGTTGGGCCACTGTGCCTGGTACTGAGGTTATAATGATCCTCCATACTTATGGCACTACAATGTGATATATTTAGATAGGTAGTTTAACCCGAGTGCCTGATTAGGAATTGGAGGATTCTCTTTTCCCTTTAACCCTATCTAGAAGAGCCACCGATAGATTGTTCATCTAGTCACGGTATCATATACCGATGTCGGGTGGTTTGGTCATATTGTTCTCCACTATCTATGTCTCATATTTTGTCTTTACTGATATTTTAGAGGATAAAAAGAAATTTTTTCGAATAAAATATTTATACCTTTTTGCACGAGATCAAGTTCTGTGTGTATTTTATTGATGACTATATTGGTTTAATTTGGGCATTCTTGAACTCATTTGGTTCTCTGTTAGTGTGTTTGCTTATAGAGTTGCCCCTTTTGGACTTAAGTCCAATTATTTGACCAAGTACAGGTATGATATTCTGTATTAACATTCTAGGATTCTATGAATCTCAAAATGGGTAGATATACTATATAAACAAGAAGTATTGGGACACACATCAATCAATGAATTCAGCATCCTCATTCAGACCCAATGACGCAGGAGTATAAATACAGGGCCTCATTGTACCGTCTGCCTTTACTAACATGGCTGACTGAATGAGGTCACTGATACCAGCACGGTCCTGTAACTGGACATCAACAAATCAGATCATGTAATTTCTTCCCTCCTAAATAATCCTCCATCAACTGTGTGGCATTATAGAAAAGTGGAAGGAACCACAGCAACTCAGCCATGTAGCGCAGATCACGTAATTCTACAGAGCAGGGGTCACCGAGGGCTGGGGGACAGTGATAAAAGTCACCAATGTTCGCCTCCATAAATGAAGACGCAGAACCTCCTCATCAGCTCAAAAACTGTGTATATTCCATGGATTTCCATGGCCGAGCAATTGCATGCAAGCCTTACATCACCAAGCACAATGCCAAGTGTCAGATGGAGTAGTGTAATGCTGCCACTAGACTCAATAGCAGTAGAAACGGGTTTAGAAAAGAGACAGATAGAGAAGCTCTATCTGGCATCTGATGGACCAATCTGGGTTTGGTGAATGTCAGTAGAGTGTTACCTGCCTAAAGCTGTAAAATTTGGTGGAAGAGAGCTAACGATCTGAGGCTGTGTTTCAGGGGTCGGTCTAGGCTCCTTAGCTACAGTAAAGGTAAATTTTTATACTTTAGCATAGCAAGACATTTTGGAGAATTGTAGCTTCCAACTTTATGGTAACAGTTTGGGAAGGCCCTTTTCCGTTTCCCCATGACTGTGCCCCAGTACTAAAGGTCTTTAAAGCCACGGTTGGGCGAGTTTGGTGTGGAAGAACATTACAAACCCCGAACCTCAACACAATTCAACCTTTGGGATGAACTTGAAAAAGAATGTGAACCTGGCCCGCTCCACAAACAGTGAACTCACACATGCTCTCCTGGATAATAAGACAAAAATTCCCACAAACACCACCAAAATCTTTTAAAAAGTCTTCCCGGAAGAGTGGAATCAACTCCAAATTAATGGCTATAGATTTATGACAGGTCATTACATCTTCAGGTGTAATGAGGAAGTGTCATCATACTTCTGTACATACAGTGTACAGTTGTGCGAAAAAGTCTTTCCTATTCTTTTGCAGGTTTGTCACAATTAAATATTTCAGATCACCAAACAAATTTACATATTAAACAAAGGTAACACTAAGGGAAAAAGAAATCCAAACCTACAGGACCCTGTGTGAAAAAGTCATTGCTCCTCCTTAAAACAATTATCACATCTTTGGGAAGCTGAGTTCAAATTCCCTAGCCACACCCAGGCCTGATTACTGCCACCCCTGTTCTAAATCAAATCACTTAAATAGAACCTGCCTGACAAAGTGGAGTAGACCAAAAGATCCTCAAAAGCTAGATATGCTCAGATCCAAAGACATTTTTGAACAAATTAGAAACAAAGCAATTGAGATCTATCAGTCTGGAAAAGGTTATAAAACCATTTCTAAAGCTTTGGGACTCCAGCGAATAACAGTGAGAGTCATTATTCCCAAATGGCAAAAACATGGAACAGTGGTGAACCTTCCCAGGAGTGGTCGGCCGACCAAAATGACCTCAAAAGCACAGCGATAACTCATCCAAGAGGTGACAAAAGACCCCACAGCAACATCCAAAGAACTGCAGGCCTCACTTGCCTCAGTTAAGGTCAGTGTTCATGACTCCATCATAAGAAAGAGACTGGACAAAAATGGCCTGCATAGCAGAGTTCCAAGACAAAAACCACTGCTGAGCAATAAGAACATAAATGCTCATTTCAGTTTTGCCAGAAAACATCTTGATGATCCTCAAGACTATGGAGAGAATACTATACGCACCAACGAGACAAAAGTTGAACATTTTGGAAGGTGTACATCCCATTACATCTGGCGTAGAAGTAACAGATAACATTTCAGAAAAGGAACATCATACTAACAGTAAAATAAGGTGGTGGTAGTAGTGTAATGATCTAGGGCTGTTTTGCTGCTTCAGGGCCTGGAAGACTTGCTGCATGGTAAATGGAAACATGAATTCTACTGTCTACCAAAAAATTCTGAATCAGAATGTCCAGCCACCTGTTCATGACCTCAAGCTGAAGTGCACTTGGGTTATGCAGCAGAATAATGATCCAAAAGACACGAGCAAGTCCATCTCTGAATGGTTTAAGAAAAACAAAATTAAGACTTTGGAGTGGCCTAGTCAAAGTTCTGAACTAAATCTGATTAAGATTCTGTGACATAACCTTAAAAAGGTGGTCCATGCTCGGAAACCCTCCAATGTGGCTGAATTACAACAATTCTGCAAAGATGAGTGGGCCAAAAATCCTCCAGAGTGTTGTAAAAGACTTATTGCCAGTTATAGCAAATGCTTGATTGCTGATGTTGCTAAGGGTGGCCCAATCAGCTATTAGGTTTAAGGGGCAATCACTTTCACACAGGGCCCTGTAGGTTTGGATTTCTTTGTCCCTTAATAATAAAGACCTCCATTTCATTTAAAAACTGCATTTTGTGGTTACTTGTGTTATCTTTGTCTAATATTAAAATTTGTTTGGTGATCTGAAACATTTAAGTGTGACAAACATGCGAAAGAATAGGAAATCAGGAAGGGGGCAAATGTTTTTTCACATAACTGTACATATGTAAGGAATATATGAAACTGCAGTATCCTGCTGGAGCGGGTATACAGACGGCCAACAGAATGTATAATGTGATGGCAGCCGATGCTTCTCACCACTAACCTGGCATCTGAGGCAAAGTAATATTCCACAGCTTTCTCGTCCACAGGGAACAGGCAGGTCGTGCTGTCCACTCGGGTAAGGGAGCAGCTTCCTTTCTTTTCCAATCCTTCAAAATTGAAAATGACAAAGTTTTGTTTGGTGTTAGTAGATGAAGATAGTAAGAGAAGGGCAAGAAGAGTCCTTAGTCTGAAAATTTCAGCCCAACTGGAGGAAATACAGCTTGAAGCAGGAAAAAAAAAAAATAAGCAGAGTTTGTTATGGAAAGCATTCGAGCATTGAAGTTATGTGGTGGTAAAGGCTTCTACCCCAGACTGGTACACCGGGGCCGCTGCATGTGGATCTGCAAACGATCCCATACTCGTAGATCAGTCTTCTAGGCACATGATCAGGAGAGGCCGATTCCATGCTAGCAGGCTCTCAGGTGAGAGGCCGCTTCCTTGCTAGCAGGCTCTCAGGTGAGAGGCCGCTTCCTTGCTAGCAGGCTCTCAGGTGAGAGGCCGCTTCCTTGCTAGCAGGCTCTCAGGTGAGAGGCCGCTTCCTTGCTAGCAGGCTCTCAGGTGGGAGGCCATTTCTTTACTAGCAGGCTCTCAGGTGAGGTATCCACCTTGTCATTTTGCCAATGTTAAAACATCATCTGACTGATCACCAATCGGTAGGTGAATTTGGGACTTTTTAAAAGGCCCCCCACATAAGTGCAATACTATACCCACAATGTACCAGCTGGGCACCAAGCGGTCGAGTGTGACCGCCTAGCCAATTCCACAACATAAGAAATGGTGGAGGTTATAAAGCTTGTAGTTCGCAGAATTGTGATTAGTTCCCCATACATAGGTCTTCCGTTAATTTAGCGAATGCAAAAATTCCCTGAAACGTAAGCAGCAGAAAAATAACGACCTGATTTTACATGCCCCGAGAGGGATAGAAAAGGTAAGGAACGTTCTCTTTTTTTTTTTTTTACGTTCTGGTACGGTTTCCACCAATGTGAGGGCAGAATCTATAGTGTATAACATGTCCTAAATGCTCTAAGTAACCATGCTGTGCCAAGAAATCTAGTAACCTGAATGCACTGAAACGCTCAATTACTCTAGTGCTTGGAAATTTTAGAGCTATTTCTCTAGAAGTAGTTTGGAGAAACTGAAATCGGCACAGAGTTTGGGGGACATTTAGGTTTTCAGTAGTAACTGCCAAAAAAAAAAAAAAAAAAAAAAAAAAATTTGACCAAATGAGTAATGTAATTCAATTTATAGATAAATGGCACCACCTAGTGTTCAAAAATGGGAATTGCACAAAGCATAAATAGGATTGTGCTCCGCTAAAGGCATTGGAAGTCATCATGGCAGATCTGTTTGTATCGGATGACAACTAGAAAGGAAGAATATAACCTCAATGATCTCACTCCGACTCTTCATCGGAGAGGCAGTGTTTGATCAATGAGGGCTATATTGTTCATGGTGCTGTATTATGGGATGGCACACAGATTGATCTCCATGGAGAACAGTACCAGAAACCAGTAATATGAATATAGTCCCTTTCTGAGAGAAGGCATATAATGCAATACGAGGCTGGTAAGACGGGCACCTGCATTCATTACAATGGGCGGTCCCTCTAGAGGATAATCGATGCTTTGGGACACTGAAAATGACAATGAAAAATGCGACAGCACCAATCAGACAACACATCAAAGACACGGGCAAACTATGCATTGCAGCGATCTGGAATGCATATGTCACATACGTCGGCCGAGGGCACCCGGGTAAGCACAGCCATCTAATCACATGAAAGAAGCAAACTGACAGAGGCCGGTAATATTACACGTTACAACGACACAATGGTGATTGTAACTGGATTGCAGCTTATAGAAAATCAATTGTGAACATTAGGGACAATGCATATGGACAATATACCATTAACCCCGACCCCACCCTCCGTACTATGCCCAGCACAATACAATACGTCAATAGGAAGCGATATCGCACATGCTCAGCCGGAGGCATGTCTTATAGTTACATCAAAAAGCAATATATTCCCAAATATCCATCCGGACCAATGGCGACTATACACGAGCTTCATGCCCCATGTGGTTAGTGCCAGGGCTGCATAGTTTATGACTGAAGTGAGTAAAGCCAAGGCCGTGCACGGCTTCCCGACTAGCCTGGCAGTGGTCCGGAGATGTATAATTACCTGAGCGGTACAGGATCGGGATGTGATCGGTAGATAGCTTGTGTTCACTCTGTACACCCATCAAAAGAGGGCTACCCCTCCTAGAAAGCAATCAAAGCATTAACATGACACACGCCAAACATCTACAACCCAATAGTCCATGATCCTCTATTAGAAAGGTTACCTGGTCCCAACAGCCTGGCCGGGGTAGTGCACACTCTTAAATACTAGAGCAAAGGCACCTTCCTGTGAGATAAAGCAAGAGCACATGGTTACAGATCCAAATATACTGTTCTGATCCCTGGGTCTACATAGGTGCTGGTTGCGGTCCAACATGGCGAATACTGCTATACATTATACATAGGTGCTGGCCGCGGTCCAACATAGCGAATACTACTATATATTATACATAGGTGCTGGCCGCAGTCCAACATGGCAAATGCCACCATTTGTTATACAGTGGGGGGGGGGGAAAAAGAAAAAACTATTTAGTCAGCCACCAACTGTGCAAGTTCTCCCACTTAAAAAGATGAGGGAGGCCTGTAATTGACATCATAGGTAGACCACAACTAAGAGTCAAAATGAGAAAACAAATCCAGAAAATCACCGTGTCTGATTTAGCAAGATTTATTTTGCAAATTATGGTGGAAAATAAGTATTTGGTAACCTAAAAATATGCAAGATTTATGGCTCTCACAGACCTGTAACTTCTTTAAGAGGCTCCTCTGTCCTCTACTCACTATGGTGAAGACCAAAGAGCTGTCAAGGGACACCAGAAACAAAATTGTAGCCCTGCACCAGGCTGGGAAGACTGAATTTGCAATCGGCAAGCAGCTTGGTGTGATGAAATCAACTGAGCGAGCAATAATAAGAAAATGGAAGACATACAAGACCACTGATAATATCCCTCGATCTGGGGCTCCACGGAATATCTCACCATGTGAGGACAAAATGATCAAAAGAATGGTGAGCAAAAATCCCAGACCCACACGGGGGGACCTAGTGAATAACCTGCATAGAGCTGGGACCACGTAACAAAGTCTACCATCAGTAAAACACTACGTCCACTACGTCATCAGGGACAGCTCCTGCAGTGCCAGAAGTGTCCCCCTGCTTAAGCCAGTACATGTCTGGGACCATCTGAAGTTTACTAGAGAGCATTTGGATTATCCAGAAGAATACTGGGAGAATGTCATATGGTCTGATGAAGCCAAAGTAGAAATGTTTGGTAGAAACAAAACTTGTCGTGTTTGGAGGAGACAAAATGCTGAGTTGCATCCAAAAAAAAAAAAAAAAACAACACACACCATACCTACTGTGAAGCATGGTGGTGGCAACATCATGATTTGGGGCTTTCTCTGCAAAGGGACCCAGGATCACTGAACCGTGTACATGAAAGAATGAATGGGGCCATGTATCGTGAGATTTTGAGTGCAAACCTCCATCCATCAGCAAGGTCATTGAAGATGAAAAGTGGATGGGACTTTCAGCACAATAATAATCCCAAGCACACAGCCAGGGCAAAGAAGGAGTGGCTTCGTAAGACGCATATGAAGGTCCTGGAGTGGCCTAGCCAGTCTCCAGATCTCAACCCCATAGAAAACCTTTGGAGGGATTGGAAAGTCCATGTTGCCTAGCAACAGGCCCAAAACATCACTGCTCTGGAGGAGATCTACATGGAGGAATGGGCCAACATACAAACCAACAGTGTGTGCCAACCTTGTGAAGACTTACAGAAAACATTTGACCTCTGTCATTGCAAACAAAGGATATATAACAAAATATTGAGATGAACTTTTGCTAATGACCAAATATTTATTTTCCACCAAAATTTGCAAAATAAATCTTGCCAAATCAGACAAGGTTATTTTCTGGATTTGTTTTCTCATTTTGACTCTCATAGTTGTGGTCTACCTATGATGTCAATTACAGGCCTCTCTCATCTTTTTAAGTGGGAGAACTTGCACAATTCGTGGCTGACTAAATACTTTTTTTCCCCACTGTACATAGATGCTGGCCACAGTCCAACATGGCAAATGCTAACGAATAGTAACATTTTCCATGCTAGACTGCAGCCAGCACCTCACACTTCCGTTTTTGTGTCCGCCAAACGGATCCGTTTCCGTTTTTTTGACGGATCCGCGGTAACCACTAATGGAAGTCTATGGGACAATAAAACGGATCCTGCAAAAAAATGGCGGATCCGTTTTTTTACGGAAACCAACGGATTTTGACGGATTTGAAAAAACGGAAGTGTGAAACAGGCCTAAGTAGACAATGATATCAAAAGTGTCCAGAGTCAGTTTTTAATGATACACACTAATGCTGTGCAGAAGCTCTGGATATATTGCTGTAATGATAAAAAGGGAAAACTGGATGACCACCACTGTAGTAGTTGTAATGGCAGCCATAATGGCGGTCACACAGCTCTTACATTAATCAGATGATGCGAATAACGCCAAGCATAGAGAGAAGACAGCCGCCAGCCACGGTGAATGGCAGTGTCAAAGGTTTGAGCATATTAAAACCCAACATGTCCGGTCTTTCAAAACAGATCAAAATTGACCAACTTGGGATGATTTTTATTGCCTGCGTTTGGCTTTAGAAAAAAAATAAATAAATGCTGAAATCAAGTGTTAAGAAATCAGAAAGTGAATCAAGGATGAGGACTGTGCTCACCAGCTGCTGGATGACGCGCTCTACTAGGGTGGCAAAGCTGATGCCGTCGTTCTCCCGGTTGTCATACATATACTTGGCCAGTTTGGCAATGGTCTCTGTGTCAGTCTCGGATTCAAACTCGTAGCCTTTGCTCTCCTGCAAAGAGAATAATATTTCATGTACAGTTAGGTTCATAAGTATTTGGACAGACAACATTTTTCTAATTTTGCTTCTAGACATTATCACAATGAATTTTAAACAAAACAATTCAGATGCAGTTCAAGTTCAGACTTTCAGCTTTCATTTGAGGGTATCCACATTAAAATTGGATGAAGGGTTTAGAAGTTTCAGCTCCTTAACATGTGCCACCCTGTTTTTAAAAGGGACCAAAAGTAATTGGACAATTGACTCCAAGGCTATTTCATGGACAGGTGTGGGCAATCCCTTCGTTATGTCATTCTCAATTAAGCAGATAAAAGGCCTGGAGTTGATTTGAGGTGTGGTGCTTGCATTTGGAAGGTTTTGCTGTGAAGGAAACATGCGGTCAAAGGAGCTCTCCATGCAGGAGAAACAAGCCATCCTTAAGCTGCAAAAACAGAGATAACCCATCTGAGAAATTGCTACAACATTAGGAGTGGCAAAATCTACAGTTTGGTACATACTGAGAACGAAAGCACTGGTAAAGTCATCAATACAAAAAGACCTGGGCGCCCACAGAAGACAACAGTGGTGGATGATCGCAGAATAGTCTCCATGGTGAAGAGAAACCCCTTCACAACAGCCAACCAAGTGAACAACACTCTCCAGGAGGTAGGCGTATCAATATCCAAATCTACCATAAAGAGAAGACTGCATGAAAGTAAATACAGAGGGTTGACTGCACGATGCAAACCACTCATAAGCATCAAGAATCAAAAGGCTAGACTGGACTTTGCTAAAAAACATCTAAAAAAGCCAGCACAGTTCTGGGAGAACATTCTTTGGACAGATGAAACCAAGATCAACCTCTACCAGAATGATGGAAAGAGAAAAGTATGGTGAAGGCGTGGTACAGCTCATGATCCAAAGCATACCACATCATATGTAAAACACGGCGGAGGCAGTGTGATGGCTTGGGCATGCATGGCTGCCAGTGGCACTGGGTCACTAGTGTTTATTGATGATGTAACACAGGACAGAAGTAGCCGAATGAATTCTGAGGTATTCAGAGCCATACTGTGTGCTCAGATCCAGCCAAATGCAGCCAAACTGATTGGTCGTCGTTTCATACTACAGATGGACAATCACCCAAAACATAAAGCCAAAGCAACTCAGGAGTTTATTAAAGCAAAGAAGTGGAATATTCTTGAATGGCCAAGTCAGTCACCTGACCTCAACCCAATTGAGCATGCATTTCACTTGTTAAAGACTAAACTTCAGACAGAAAGGCCCACAAACAAACAGCAACTGAAAACCACCGCAGTGAAGGCCTGGCAGAGCATCAAAAAGGAGGAAACAGCGTCTGGTGATGTCCATGAGTTCAAGACTTCAGGCAGTCATTGCCAACAAAGGGTTTTCAACCAAGTACTAGAAAAGAACAATTTATTTACAATTATTTAATCTGTCCAATTACTTTTGGTCCCTTTAAAAACAGGGTGGCACATGTTAAGGAGCTGAAACTCCTAAACCCTTCATCCAATTTTAATGTGGTTACCCTCAAATGAAAGCTGAAAGTCTGAACTTCAACTGCATCTGAATTGTTTTGTTTAAAATTAATTGTGGTAATGTCTAGAACCAAAATTAGAAAAATGTTGTGGACCCTGGCGATACAATGAACACAAGATGGGCAAAACGTAACGAGTGTCCACTAATACTTCATTTTCCATGTGGGAGTGTTCATAATGAATAAGAATAAATTTTACTAGTGCGAACTAGTATTCCCTGGAAGCAGCCGGACCCCAAATCTACAACGTCCTTTGAGGACCGCCGTTTTCTGCCATGCAACAAATCCGGAAGATCTAGTCTGTCTCCAGGACTCACATGCACATGTGACTGAGCCTCAAGTGAGGTTTAAAGTGTAACTAATCATTTTTATATTATATATATATATATATATATATATATATATATATATTATACGGCAGCCATGCGCTGCTAATCGGTGGAGTCTCAGATGCCAAAATTCCCACCGATCACTCAAAACACCGCTCTGGTGTACTCAGCTCCTGATTGTGCGCCACAGGACAGTGGACGGGCTCAATAGTCAATGGGTCTATGCACCACTCTTACCACCCAGACTATTGAGCCCGTACACTGCCCTGCGCGTTCACTTCAGAGCAGAGATATTATAGATTATCTTTTAAATGCACTTAAAAGGGGTGGTCTTATCTTGACAAATGGGTAAAATTGCAGAGTTCTTGCAATAACCTCTTCACAGCGGTGGTCGGTTTCCTTGGCAAGGAGAGCAGCGCTTGCAGGTTCTTTGCTATAGAGATTGTAAGTGCCGTTCTGAAGTTATCCCGATCGCTGGATCTGGCCATCATCAGTGTCCCTGCGCTAGAGGTTAAGAGGACAGTTTGGACCAGCTGCAGGAGCATGCCGCTGGTCTGAACTGTCAATCTTCGGGACCAGCAAGCAAGGAGGAAGAGGAGCGGTGCACTGCTGAAGAACACTGATGAGAATAACCCTTTAAGGTGGGCTCTCCTGCCATGCGAATATGACACGTTGTATGGCACCAGGGATGTTTGGAACCAGCAGGGCTTTGTACAGAGACCACTCACCAAAAACTTCTTCAGGTCCTTATAGTTTGTGATGATTCCGTTGTGGATAACGATGAATTCTAGAAAGAAGGGGGGAGAAAAATCATGTCATTTCCTGCCACTAGGAAAAAAATAAACCCACCATGATGAATGATCTGAAGCAGCGGAATCTGGAGGCCACATGTGAGGCACAGTATATTTACGTTATCCCAAACTATTGCCGCGTTTGTTTTATGTACGAGACCCCCAGATCCTGTGTGCATGCAGCGATGCTACAAACTGAACACTTGGGCACATCTGTTAACCCCTACAGGGAGGCAGGTCACATCATTAATGCCAGGAAACACGGGAGAGGGAAAGTAGCATGACTGGGAGCAATAAATCCCTGAAGGTCATTAGCCCAGATCTGGAATAAACTACTTGGAGCTCAGACATCTATAAATTATCCATCTACTGTACTAATCCGCAGGAATGGAGCCGCTGAATGCAATGCAGACCTGCAGTCTTCAGTGCCGAAATCACGTTTCTTGCCGGATGAAGTTCTGCACAGATTGAAAGTGTCGTAACTTTACAGCATGCGGGACCACCACTCCATTTATTCCTACTGGTCTACAAAACCAATAGTGCACACGTGTGACCCCCACTTCAACAGGCAGCAAATTACGGAGTGGGCCCTGGGAAAGTTCGGACCCCTAGCAATTGTACACTTAGGTTGATACGAGAACCCTTTAATATATAACCCCTTAGGCTCCAAAATCACAACCCAATTTATACCGAGCGAGTACCAGTGGGGTAGATTGCAGCGCATGGACCCCAATGCAAAATCTACAACAGGGTCCCCAACTATCATAAGTCCTTAATAGTAATGGGATCTTTTGGGGTCCCCTAGATTACAGGGACCAGGTGCATTTGTAACTCCTACAGCTACACCCTCCCGCTGACTGCGCCACGTACCATTGCTCTTATCAGAGCGCTGTGGGTGACTGTTTGTAGGGCTGGGCTCTCCATGGGTGGCCCAACGGGTGTGTGCAATTCCCAAGTGAACCTCAAATTCAAGGTCCAGATCAAGGTCCTCTTGCTCTATAAAAAAAAAAAAAAAAAAAAAATTAATAAAATAAAAATAATAATTATGGAGAGAATTTGCAAGGATGAACAGGACTAAACAGCCCTCAGTTGCAGTACAGCTCAAGAAATTACCAATTACGGATCCTATATTATTTGTAAAAAGAAAACAATAATTATTGGAACACTAATGTGGATTGGCTGTTTTATTAATGCGGTGATTAGAACAAGACATTAATTTATGGGACTGCTTTTTAAGCAATTCCCTTGTCGATACTTCTTTTCCCCCGCTGAGGCCGTTGTTGTAGAGAGCTGTGAATGGTTTTCATTTAACAAGCCACAATGATCTATCACCATTGTCATCTCCCTTGAGCCAGGGAGTTAGAAAGGAGAACAGAAGACAAGGAGGAAGGGTTAAGCACGGGCTCCCGTTACAGCGCGGGGGGTACGGCATGTGTTACCATTTTCTATTGTGGAGGAATTTCTCACAGGGGGTAGGTTTGATTTTCTAGTTTTTAGTGATAATGTGAGGCAGGAAAAGACGTCCATCTAAAATAGCCACATCTAACGTTCAGAATTGCTTCTAATCAGGAGCATTCATTTGCAGGAAACGAGTCACGCTGCGGTGCTGAGGAGGGGGCATTCTACCCGCTGGTTTTCAGGCTCACTTCACGTATGCGCCATGGCTTCCATTTACATTTCTGCACTGGATGGATTCGTTTGGCTCATTTTAACCGGAATTCTCCATGGACTTGGATTTAGATGCTCGATTCCATTATGAAATCCTCTGGCAGGGCCTAAGCCTTAGTGGGGGGGGGGGGGGGGCAGTGCGGAGAATGGAGGGGGTAATGTGAATAAATGACTTATTCCTGAAGCTGTTTTTGTTGGAAAACAAATATCTGGCACAAGTCTTGGGCGCAGCAAAAAGCTGACTACGTGTAAGGTTTCACGTCATCAAAAGACTCCACAGAAACCTTGGCATCATACGCACCCTGCAAATTTTGAAAGTTTTCCCATCTACAAAAATAAAAAAAAATGGAGATCTGTAATTTTTATCATAGAAATTAAAAAAGAAACAACAACAATGTGTAATAAAAAATAACAAGGTATTGATTAATAAATAACCGATGTGTTTCTTTCAAAGATGGATGGCAGACCATCCGGTATGTAAGAAAATAAAACGAACTAGTGATGTGAATGAGAGAATCAGAATAATGAAAATGTATAAGAAAACAAATTAAAACATGAATAATAAAATAAGCCTTTATTGTAAATTTGGCCAGACAACAACAACGGCAAAAAATATATATAAAAAAGGCAAGAAAGACCGCTCATTGAATTAATCAACAAGTATCTATACTTATAATGGTATAACCGAAACGTTTTTCCGAAACGCGCGTCGGGGCGCGTTTTTCAGGCATACCGCTCTCACCACTGTCTGCCCCATTGCCTCTCAGGTAATACATTACGCTACATTGTGCTGTATACTTCATTGCATAGATATTTCATTGGGGCATGTCCCACTAGTATATTGTTCCCATCCTTGCATGGTCTATTGCCTTGTGGGCTGCGCACTGCGCTGTGTCATTGGGCGGTGTTGTCCATCGTTGTGTGTGCTGCCTGTTTCTCGGCTCTGGGCCATGTTTACTACATAGCGCTTTGTATGACTTTTTTCAGTGATTGTTTGCATAGCTATTATAAGGTGCACAGTTATTATTTATATAAAATAATTTTTTTAGCGCACTATTACTTTAATTATATTTAGTCTATTGTCTACAGCGCTTTTGTGTCAGCTCAGCTAAGAGCTTTGTTGCTATATTTACATTTCACCATCACTATTTTTACTTTTGGCATACACATATATACACTTTTTTTCCCAGCATTCCTTGCATTATTCATTAATATTGATCTATATTTACACACACATTCAATTTTTTTTTTTTTTTTTTTTTATAATTTTTATTGTTTATTGTTATTATTATCACCCCACTATTTATCACATTTATTTTGTTTTTTTGCTGCTCTACATGGGGAACATTATATATGTTTTATCTGAATTATTTCTGCTGTACAGTGGTGATACCATTATAAGTATAGATACTTGTTGATTAATTCAATGAGCGGTCTTTCTTGCCTTTTTTATATATATTTTTTGCCGTTGTTGTCTGGCCAAATTTACAATAAAGGCTTATTTTATTATTCATGTTTTAATTTGTTTTCTTATACATTTTCATTATTCTGATTCTCTCATTCACATCACTAGTTCGTTTTATTTTCTTTTAATTTTTATCATAGGTACACTGCAACTGTGAGACAGAATCTAAAAAAAAAAAAAAAAAAAAAAAAAAAAAAAATCCAGAAAAATCACATTATATAATTTTCAAATAATTAAATTCCACTTTATTGCAGGAAATTAGTATATGATCACCTACCAACCAGCAAGAATTCTGCCTCTTACAGACCCGTTTTTCTTTAAGAAGCCCTCATACTCTGCACTCATCACCTGCATTAGTTGTACCTGTCTGAACTTGTTACCTGTATAAAAGACACCTGTCCACACACAATCATACTCCAATCTCTGCACCAAGGCCAAGGCCAAAGAGCTGTCTAAGGAAACCAGGGACAAAATTGTAGAGCTGCACAAGTCTGAGATGGGCTACAGGACAATAGGAAAGCAGTTTGGGGAGAAGGTAACAACTGTTGGCACAATTCTTACAAATGGAAGGCCTGTTTCACACTTGCTTTTTTTTGCAGCGCGTTTTTCCCGCAAAAAAACGCATTGAAAAACGCATACAAAAGCATACAACTGCTGCGCTTTTTTCAAGCATTTTTATGAGCATGCAGGAAAAAAACGCAGCGTTTTTATGCGTTTGTATGCGTTTTTACCGCGTTTGCGTTTTTTTCCAACATTAGGTGGCCCCTCACACTAACCCAAACCATGACTTTACTAACCCTAACCCTGACCCTAACCCTAACCCTTAACCAAACCATACTTAACCCTAACCCTGACCCTAACCCTTAACCAAACCATACTTAACCCTAACCCTGACCCTAACCCTTAACCAAACTTAACCCTAACCCTGACCCTAACCCTAACCCAAACCATACTTAACCCTAACCCTGACCCTAACCCTTAACCAAACCATACTTAACCTTAACCCTAACCCTGACCCTAACCCTTAACCAAACCATACTTAACCCTAACCCTGACCCTAACCCTGACCCTTAACCAAACCATACTTAACCCTAACCCTGACCCTAACCCTGACCCTAACCCTTAACCAAACCATACTTAACCCTAACCCTGACCCTAACCCTAAACCCAACCCTGACCCTAACCCTTAACCAAACCATACTTAACCCTAACCCTGACCCTAACCCTAAACCCCCTTAACTAACCCTAACTTTACCCAAACCCCTAAATTCCATTGTCTAAACTAATGGTAAAAAAAAAAAAAACGCATGTGCAAAAAAACGCATACATAAGCATGCCAATGCGCACATATGCTCACCATAGACTTATAATGGGTGTCTTGCTGTAAAAAAACGCATTGCGCGCGCATGCATTTTTTTGAGGCAAATCGGACGCACAAAAAATGCAACAAGTTGCATTTTGTGCGCCCGAGCGCATACCGCAAAAAAAGCATGCGTGGTAAAACGCGTACAAACGCATGTGTATGCGCACATAAGCGCATCCCATGCAAAGTATAGGAAAAAAAAACGCATGCGCTATTTAGCGCTAAATTACCGCGAAAAACGCAAATGTGAAACCAGCCGAAGAAACACAAGATGAGCATCAACCTTCCTCGGTCTGGGACTCCATGCAAGATCTCGCCTAGTGGGGTAAGAATGATTGTTAGAAAGGTCAGGAATCAGCCAAGAACTATATGGGAGTGCCAGGTCAATGACCTGAAGAGAGCTGGGACCAGTGTCAAACATAACCATTAGTAACACAATACAGTCATGGATTAAAATCCTGCAGGGCACGCAAGGTCCCCACGCTCACACCAGCACATTTCCAGGCCTGTTCACCAATGACCTTCTGGATGATCCAGAGGAGGTATGGGAGAAGGTCATCAGGTTACATGAGACCAAAATAGAACTTTTGGGTATCAACTCTACTCGCCATATTTGGAGTAAGAAGACAGAGGAGAACAGCCTCAAGAACAGCGTCCCAACTGTGAAGCATGGTGGGGGAAACATCATATTTTGGAGTGCTTTTCTGCAAAGGGGACAAGACGACAGCACTGTATTGAAGGGAGGATAGAAGGGGTCAAGTATCACAAGATTTTGGCCAACAACCTCCTTCCCTCATTAAGAGCATTGAAGATGGGTCATGGCTGGGTCTTCCAGCGTGACAATTACCAGAAACACACAGCCAGGGCAACTAAGGAGTGGCTCCGTAACCCAATGAAAAATCTTTGGAGGGAGCTGAAACTCAATGCAGCAACGGTCCTGAAACCTGAAAGATCTGGAGATCATTTTTATGGAGGAGTGGGCCAAAATCCCTGCTGCAGTGTGTGCAAACTTGGTCAATAACTACAGGAAATGTCTGACACCTGTAATTGCAAACAAAGGTCTCTGTAAAAATATTAAGTTCTGTTTTTCTATTGCATCAAATACTTATTTCATGTAATAAAAAGCAAATTAATTATGTAAAAATCATACAATGTGATTATCGGATTTTTATTTTTAGATTTTGTCTCTCACAGTTGAAGTGTACCTAGGATAAAAATTACAGACCTCTCCATTCTTGGTAGGTGGGAAAACTTGCAAAATCAGCAGTGTATCAAATACTTATTTTCCCACCGTACGCCCACTAACGCTCCACGTCTGCAGAATACAATGTATAGCAGGATCCTTTCCAGCGGTGTCAGCACTTGCGGTCCCGGGGCTGTGATGCGGTGTGACACGTGACGCCGGCACCCAATCAGCACTGGCGTCACTGTCTCAACCTTCGAACAAACTGAATAGACTTTCTCTTCATGTTCAGTTTATTCAAAGGAGGAGATGGTGACGATAGTGCGGATTGGGCACAGGGCATCACGTATCGTTTCACCGCATCACAGCCCCGAAAAGTGCGAGTGCCGGCACGGGAGGAGAGTATAGGCTTTATTATTTTATTGGTGTCAAAAATTGGTGTCAACTGGATTCAAAGGAGTCCAGATTTTTTTTTCTCCTGACAATGGCCCAAGCACCCCCACCCTGACTTGCTTAATGGAGTGCGGCAATTTTTGATGGCCACCCTGCCTGCGCCTGAGTCTCAAAGTAAGAATATTTTTGGAGCCAGTGTATTATTCACCATGCTGACCTAGACCACTAGATCCCAATACATTGTTACTGTGACCAGATTACAGGTCAAGGCGATCCAAATCTGGACTTATGGGACCTCCGCCCCTGCACGGCGGGCGTGCATCCAGGAACAACATACTGTTAATCTCTTCATCCAAGGCCTTGACTTTCCCTTTCTTCTTTATCAGCTGGATCTTGCTTGCATTGTTCTCCCAGTTCTTTTCATTGCCGCCATCAATTCCAACACCTACGACAGACAAAACGATTACCCCAAAATCAATCTCAGTCCTCCTGCATGGCGGAAACGAGCAAAAAAAATCCCGTTATACAGTTATGTGACCGGAAATATAAAGTCAGACGGTGCCCGTCCATTCTGGAAATGCGCTCTCCATGTGGAGATTTCCTGGTGAGCTTGTACTTATACACTGTATGGAGGCTGAGGAAAAAGAGCTGCAGTGTAAAGGATAAGGGATATTGCCACTGTAGAATATACAATAAGCAGCACAATCATCTGATGACTGTGTGAATCCTGACATGAAGCTGAACGGCAATCACAGATTATAGCCCGGCCTTGAAATATGCGGCAGCTAGATTTGTACTCCATGAGACAAAAAAAAAAAAAAAAAAAAAAAAAAAAAAAAAAAAACACAACACACAACACAAACAACTGCATGTGCAAAAAAAAAAAAAAAAGGTTAAGACACAAGTCATATCAGTATAATGCAATTCACTATGACTTTAAATAAGGAAGTGAAGACGTCAGGAAGTTCTATCGAGCCATAATCATCCACGTGGCATTGTGCCCGCCCGTACTGGGTACAGTATAATGCCCGCATGAGTTATCACAGTACCAACCCTCATAAGGGGGCTGACAGTCCATTAGGATTAGAGCCTCTTACTCCACAGAGAGTAAAAATCCATTATATTAAATATACAGGGACAGGATACACAATGTACCCAGGAGGCCATGCAACGTACCTGCAGAGTCATAGCCTCTGTACTCCAGTCTCTGAAGACCTTTGATAAGTCTCTCAAGGATTTCACGCCTGGTGCGAGGCACGTGGTAGTTGAGGTATGCAAATATTCCTATAAAAGAAAAATGGCATTACTACGTGACCACATAGATGAAGAAAACTGACAGAAGGGTCAACTGAAAAGAAGGTAAAAATTATATAAAAAAAAAATTAGATTATATAATATATATTTTATTTGACAAACATATTATACGTAATTTTTTTTTCCACCTTTTCAAAAAGCCCCTTTCAGTATTAGTGTATATATTTTTTTTCCCTCCATTCATAGCTAAGCAAATAGCAGGGGGATTGGGAGAGAGCAAGAGCGAGAGGAGAGAGAGCAAGAGCGAGAGGAGAGAGAGCAAGAGCGAGAGGAGAGAGAGCAAGAGCAGAAACAAAGTCACCAGGTCAAACGGGTCCAGATTTGGTTCCTATTTTATTCCTCTGCTCTCCTGAATGTTACATTTGGCTCCCGAGACGGTGGCCTTTATATTTAGTGATCATTTTCTATGGTCTCTTCTCCAAGGGGGGTAGTGCTCACACGATTCTCGGGGTGTGGTGTCTGTAGGCTGCTCTGCATTACTACTCTGTAAGCAATGCTCCTTTGTAAAGAGCAAAAATTAAAAACTATACTCTAAAATAAGAGCAAAAACTATTCACTTCTCACCAGATGACAGGTCTTGCAGACATCCGAACATGACCTATTGCTTAATACTCAGGCTTTTGTGTTACCGGGGGTTTTTTGCTTGATTTTACATTGGCAATGTGTTATTTGTCTCTATGTAGTAATCTCGCACACTGGCCACTAAGGGTTTTTTTTTTTAGACTTCTACCTCCTGCCCTTTCAGCGCGGTTCCTTATCAGAGGCTGGTACCCCGATGTGATGTCGCAGCAGACAACCCCCCCAATGATCTTTGCACACAATCAATAGACACATTATTTTTTTTTTTTTCTCATCACCTTAAATAGATTTAGAACACAAAACTGGATTTAATCAGCGAGTAATTTTCTGATGCTAGCCGCCCTTACACTTGTCTTCCCCAGCACTTTCACGTTCTGTCACTCACTGACAACGTGTAATTATCAGCTTCCATCACGTCACCATCCTGCAGCTATATCTACTCGTTATAAATAGCAATTCCGGTCTCTGAATAGGCTGAAGCCCAATATTAGCGAGCCCGGCACCAACACCCACAACTGCTTTCCAGATCCGGACATACCCAAAATTATAGAAAAAGCAAAGCAAAAAAAAAATTAAACATGCGTCCAAAAATACATAGTTTTTTCTAGATTAGTCCCCATGTGTACAAAGTAGTCGCAGCCAACAAGATCACTGCTCTGCACCCAATGAACAGGGTGTTACAGGCGAATTATCAGCTCCATTAATAACCAACATTTTTCTCATTCATACAGAGCAATTATTTCATCACTGATCGCAGTTGTCTGACCGGTTGTGGACGTAATGTCAGAAGTTGCAGAGCAGCATTTTACCCCCAATGTCATCCATTTCAATTTATAGCACAGATGTGTTAATACTCCCTGTCCCCTCTAGGGTTGTCACATGATTGTAAGGTCACATGCACACTAGCGGTATTTTCCATCAGTATTTATAAGCCTAATCCGGGATTTTTTTTACCTGGTGTAAATGCGGCTGTTCTCCTGAATCTGGCAAAGTTTTTCTTTTGTCCCTGTGCCTCTCCATTCCTGAGATACGGCCCCTTCTTCCCTGTACATAATTCTAGTCTTAATTGCCAAATGGGCGTGCACCTCAAGAAGACTTCTATAGAAAAGAGATTAGACCTATGCCCATTTGGTATGAAGGCTAGATTTATACACAGGAAATAGGGGGCCGTATCTCAGGAACGGAGAGGAGCAGGAACAAAAGTAAAATACCGCCAGATTCAGGAGAACAGCGGCATGTACACTAGATTCAAAAATACATTTATTGCAGATGCTCTTTAAAAACAGGAGCAACTATTTAGAGGTGCAGACAGCATTTGCATCAAGGGTCTTGAAAGGGACTCAAGACCCTTGTGTCCATTAGACAGAAAAGGGCACCTTGTGCAAGAACAAAATAGGGGCCCATCCAATTCGATAGCTCATCAGAATGCACAATTCCGCATGTTTTGGGGGTCAAAATGGCCCCCCGTGAGACTGCACCAATGATTTGTCCGCCCCTGGAAGAGAGGAGCTATAGATATGGCACAATGCCAGGCGGGTGGGCTGTAGGAGCACTGCATGCAGAAATGCCCAATGCGATACCACCAAGCGCCTAGGTAGCAGGTGAGACACTACACGATGCCGCAGGCTACGTACGATGCAACTGGCAGCAGACTGAGTGTGGGAACACCTAGTAATTTACTGGCCTATTAAAATGAAAAATATTTGAAAAATGAGGCCGGGTCAGGGATTAGATGAGAATTCACCCCTGTAATTGGTAAGCAGCTCTCCAAGAAGTCCTGCAAATTGGCTGCAAGCGAAGTCCGACCTTCACTGTGACATTGTGTCTTCCATCAAGAAACGTCTGAATGTGCTACGTGCAAAAGGTCAACTATAGATGCTGGATCCACTGTAGCCTGTGGGCTCCGCGCCATAAGCCAGGTAGTCATCCTGCCAGACGCGAGGACGCTCTATGGGGCCGTTGTCTGGGTAGGAGTCGTGGGTTTTAAGAACTGAAAAGTAATCTTCATAGCGAGCGTGGATTGCTGCCAGGCCGAGGCCATTCACTTCACACGCCGAACTAAAACGCTATTCACAAGAGGCTCCGAACACAGGCCACCTTATACAGGGTGAAGAAGGGTCCTCGGCTCCTCCGACACCCACAAATCCGACTAGAAGAAATGCTAACCTCTGCATGCTAGATGTATAGAGACCGCCATGGGACAAGAATACCACAGATCAAGCACTAAAGCTATGTGCCCACATAGCGTTTAAAACCTGACACCTGAAACCGGACTCTTTCGGTTATCGCATTTTTCCCGCGATTTTCGCATGCGGAATTCAAGCACTTTCCAAGCGATTTGAAGCAACGCTTGGAATGTGATTGACAGATGGACAAGTGTGACCAACTTTTTACTATTGAGGCTGCCTATGCGGCATCAATAGTAAAAGATAGGATGTTAAAAATACTAAAAAAAAATCGTGATATTCTCACCTTCCGACGTGCCGCACAGCCTTCCCGGGCCTCAGCAATGCTCCCGTTCCCAGTAATACCTTGCGAGACCAATGATGTCATGAGGTCTCGCGAGGAATAGGGACCGCTACAGTATCGCGGGACCGTGACATCATCAAAGGACTCGCAAGGCAGTACTGGGAACGCGAGCATCGCTGAGGCCCGGGAAGGCTGCGCGGAACGCCGGAAGGTGAATATAACCCGTTTATTTTTTTTTTATTTTTTTTTATTTTTTTTTTTACAGGGATATGGTACCCACAGCCTGGAGGACAGTTTTCTCTCCCCTCCAGGCCGTGGGTATAATTCGCACATGAGCCACTCACTTTGCGCATGGTGGGCATAGCCAAATGCGGGAAGTAAGCGGATCTCATCCGTTCCTATGGGTGCGGAATCGCGGCAATTCTTTGCCGAATCGCGGCGATTCCGCAAAAAGAATGAGCATGCTGCGTTTTTTTCCGTGATGCGATTCCGCCGTGGAAAAAAACCGCATCAAATTAGCGGCCAAATTAGCTTGTAGCCAGATTTCTCCAAAGTGGATACAAGTAACAAACAAGAAGATTACTCAAAGACCATGCGTGAGATTTTCCATTTTAAGTTAAGTTCCTAGATCGGTAACAGTCATTAGTGAAGTGTGCACTTGTTCACCCTCCACCAGCAGGAGTGGGCCACAGCTGGACCTCAGATACTTGTGTGGCGCCCCTGAAGCTCAGTCGCCACAGAGGTACTGCACCTTCTCCTAAGGTGTAGTGCCCCACCATCCAGGTAAAGTGGGAACTCCTTGCCGGTCTCCAACACGTGCACCCCACACAACAGGGTAGTTCTGCATAACCACATAGCGGCTCAGGGCTATAGAGTAGCGGAGCACCTTTGGTGGTTCCCTGCATGGAACACTGGATGTGCTGGGAGGTGGGTGGAGTTAGATATAAAAGAGTGGGAAAGCAAGGGATGAGGAGTTAGTTCGTTCAGTCTGGAGCTCAGGCTGACAGGAGGTCAGTCTGACGGGCGGTCAGGTGGAGGGAAGACAGTCAGGAGAGGCTGAGGACTGGTCTTAGTGGAAAGAGCTCCCGAGGAAAGGAATAGAAGGAGTGCTGCAGCTGCCTCAGTGATCTGAGCCAGCTGGCACGGGGAAGAGAAAAGAAGGAGAAAGACGTAGAACTGCAACCTAAGCTTCCATAAGAGAAGGACAAGTACGGAACGAAGGAGTAGAGAGAACAGAGAGGAGTTGTGGGTTGGAAGAGGAACCCTGCCTATAGGTTCTCAGCGCAAGGCCGGGGCCCGGTCCCCGAGGTTGTATGGACACTTATGGTTCTGCAGCAGACACCGGTGGAGTAGTTGGCTGTAAATGCACTACTCCCATCCAAGACTTGAGGCACAACAGCAAAACGGATAGAGAGCCGGGAGTGAGGCGTCCCTGAAGGAGGCTACAGCTGTCTGCCGTGCAAGTAGAGTTCTAGGAACATCTATAAGGAGGCATTCCAGGGTAACTACTGGAGTGCTACACCATTAAAGGCGCATTGGCGGAGTCGTTCAGAAAGGCACATGTTGGTGGAGTGTTGGCAGGGAGAGTCCTAACCTTGCCTGGAGGTTGGCTGGGTCACTGCCCCGGAGGACACAGTACTGAAGCAGGCACCTGTGTGCAATACAAACTGTGAGTAAAGCTTTGAAACTGCAAGCCCTGGTGTCCTCCATTCATTCGTCGCTAACACCTCCAGCACCGCTACATCTGGGTACCAGCATCCACACCATTCTGCGCCTCTCCTCATCCATTGCACCTACACTGCCCTAGGACTACAGCTCCACCTGTGAGGAGCTACACCATCTTTGCTGCACCATACCATCAGTCCCAGCCGAACTGCATGCGTTGGCTTAACATCTTACTTGCCAGACACCACAGGTGGCGTCACGAACTATCCATATAAACTATGTCACAAAACCACCATTGATTTGGGTGCCCAGGGCCACGGACCGGGTCACCGCCGCCGCGACGCATTCCCCCCTGACGCCGACCCGGTGCAGAGTGCACCACGGCCCTGGGACGAGGGCGACCCACTTGCGCCACAGATTGTGTGACCATTAGGTCACCATTAGTGATGAACAAACGACCTTGGATAAGGTGTTATCAGAGCATGCTCGTGTGCTAACCAAGTGTCTTCGGCGTGCTCGAATATGTTGCGACTGTTTGACAGTGGCAACACATGCAGGAATTGTCTAACAAAAAGGCCTTCTATGCATGTGTTGCAGCTGTCTAACAGACACAAGACATGCAGGCACGGGGGACTTGGGGAGGACACAGCTATGAAGCTCATGATACCAAACATTCCATTATCTGGTATATTCTGAAGCACAGGGTCTGGTGGTACAAGAGCAGGAGTACCTGGGGCAATCCAGAGATCAACTGCTCAGGGATGAATTGCAAGTGAATGTCGTCATCTGAAGACTTGGTGTATGATCAATGTAATCCATGAAGACTGAGAAATAGTACAGATACAGAAGTACACAGACGTCAGGGCAGCCATGACAGGATGAGATCACCCAACATCGACCCAGCTGTGGCCCCTCGGGGCTAGGTTTAGATTCCAAAGAGCATGAAACCAGAGTCAGGCGTCGTGTATGGAGCCTCTACAGAGGTATACAGTCTATATGACTGCATATGAATGTTGGGGAGTAGTAGTTACACAACAGCCAAGGACGGCCATCTCTGGAGTAGGACTATATGGGTCGCCTTTACCACCGAGCTCCAATATGTCAATGTGCTTTAGCCCATGTACATGGTAGGACAAGATGGGTGAAAACATACGAAAATTGGAAATAGCTGGATGTTTCTTAGGGCTTCAAAGATTTTATTGTGACACCGTAGAGCCATGACATGCTGAGGCCCTAATGGCAAATAGGGTGCAAAAAATTCTGCTCCTGAAAGTTCCTCACATGTCAATGAGGTTTATATTCTCTACAGTACATGCATAGATTTATGAAAGACCCATTCAGATATATGAGGCAGCTACAGAGATGTATGCAGCAAATCTGCCGAATATGAAAAGACTGATCATAGGCTTCAGATCCATTTCAGAATCCACATGATCATACCAAAAGTGTATGAAAAATCCAATGACTTTTTCTAGAGGAATCCACTTCTGGAAATGATCATGTTTTTTCAAGGTTTCTACATTTCCCTGAAAAGCTTTTGAAGAAGGTTTTGAAGCCTTTTATTCCCCATCGTTTTGCTATCTTGAGTTGACAGTAAAAAGTCGGGAGTGGATTTTTCTTTGGTGACGTCTTCAAAGACTCATGAGGGGGAATTTAAAAAAAAAAAAAAAAAAAATTGTATGAACAGCAAAGAGGATTTCCCATTGAAGGGAAAGAGTGTGCAAAAAATATTTGAAGTGTTTTTTTCATGAGGATTTCAGATCTGCTTAAAAGTCCTTTGCAAAAACCTCTGTGTGAACCTAGCCCTACACTATGCGCACGTGGACGGCGTCCTTTTCAAAATTACATATTGCTGTGCACATGTACAGTAGCTTCTCATGGGCGAGTAAACCCTCAAGTGGTTGAACGAAGCGACATGCTCATTCTACTTAGCGTAAAGTAGAATGTAAAAGACGGCAGAAGGAGACGCAGCAAGAATGATGTCAAAAACCGCCGGCAAAGTCGCCTCAAGAAGATGACCATCAGCGGTTTTCTAAAGTGGCTTCACTTGGAAAAAAAAAAAAAAAAGATATGCTGGCTGCTCCAGAATATAAAAGACGCCGTGTGCACATGGACTTACGGTCTTATTTTCTGCATGGGAAAAAAAAAAAAAAAAAAAAAGTTTTTTTGTTTTTGCTTCTTAGGGCTCATCCCCATTTGCGATTAAAAAAACGATCCGATTTCCGGACTGTAAAAAAGGAAGGAGTGCTACCTATGCGAGTGTCAAGCGATTTTTAATCTTTCCATCCGTTTTCCATCCATATGCAATCCGTTTTTTTTTTTTCTCAGCACCTATTTTTCTACAGTCATTTACAGTGTTCTATGCCACAGAATGGTAATGTAGCCGTTTAAAATGGATGGAAAACAGATGGTCCGTTTTTTTAATCGCACCCACTGACTTGCATTGGCAAAAATCGCAGCAAATCGCAGCATGCTGCGATTTTTTTCTCAGTCCATTTCGGTTGGGGAAAAAAAAAAAAAATTTGCAAGTGAGATGTCACCCATTTTTTAATCGGAATGCACTTGTCCAGTTTTCTCTCCAGTGAGTATGAGCCCTTACAAGCATGGTAATGGTGGTTTTTATTTAGGGTCCAACAGAGAAACTTTTGGGTAAAAGCATCGGCTGTAAGTTATGGGAAAGTTTCCAGCATGAGAAGCACAAATAGTCACTAACTCTCCCCCCAGAAAGGTCCGATTCAAAAATCACTCACGCTGTGGCCTTTTATCAAAATAATGAATTCCCTTTCTGCAGGAGGCCCCGCTCTAATCTGTGCATTACAGACCTGAGGCCACAAGGAGAAGATGAGATGTAAGAACATGCCAGCACAGCGCCACAATCCGTAATGACAGCAGCGCTCTTCAAATCTGTAACAAGGAAATGGCACAATAGAAACACTAATGTTATACATTGCAGCAGTGTCGGTTTCGGTATTGCGGTGGTCCTCTTCTAGTTCTTATGGGATATGTGGCTTCATTCTCTACCTAAAGAGGTGGTCTGCTTTACAAAAAGGCGATTTCCATGAAGCCTATGACAATGTCATGTGCGCCCGATTCAGTGACAATAACTTCAGTGTAGGACTTTTAGTAATTATGGAAGAAATCCAGTTGAGGACCTTCTCCCAAGAACACAAGAACCACATGCAATACGTGACTGTGAGAGGCCAGTGTGCCAAGTACAGCACAGGGACCAGTTACATATCATTTTTTTGGCCTTCAAAAAAGTGCAGTCATGTGTCCTAACCTATACAGTTAGGGGTATTCAAGTGTGGACATTATTTCCTATCCATGGGTAAGGGGACAACTTTTGGATCGATGGAGGTCCAACCTCTAAGGCATCCACTGATCCAGAGCTCTTAAGAGCCCTGAGTGAATGGGCGCGGTGGTCGACCATATGCACGACCGCTACTTTCACTCTTATGGGGAGGTCAGCTGAGTGAAGTAGTCCGCTATCACCGGCGGTCCTCTAATGACTGAAGCAGCAGTCCACATGATCCACCACCGCTCCATTCAGACGGGGCTCTTCAGGGTTCTCGTAATCAGTGGGGGTCCAAGCAGTCAGACCCCCTCAACGAATGGGAAGTTATGTCCCATCTGTAGGATAAGGGATAATTGCCGACTTGAGAATACCCCTTTTAAATAGAGATTATGCAGATACTTACAGGTCAGGCGTCTATTGGATGGTGGACCCGTTCCCGTTATATACGTACGTTGGCCAAATGCACAAATGTAATATGCATTTTTCCAACGCATTAAGTAGCAATCATCATTAAATTAATAAAACTACAATGAGCACTCCTGACAATAATGACAGCATTTCCTGCAGTATACTGGATCTACAAGGAAATATACAGTAACATAGGGAGATAAGTTGCTGCACACCTGCCACTCACCAAGAGGGAAAAAGTTCACTCAGAAGATGTGAAGTGAAGCAAGGCTGCCGGAGGACAAATACAGGCGTGTCCCTGCAGCCAGAGGTATTCCAACACTCCACATTCCCCTCCTACAATACGCTACATAATGATAATGGCGGCAATCACTACACTAACCTTCACTGGGATTTACTTGTTAATTGCCCTATAAAGATTTGTAGCCTTGGTTTTTCCACAACAGCGCCACACCTGCCCACAGGTTGTTCATGGCATTGCAGCTAAGCCTTAAATCACACCAGATGTTAAACAGTAATTCCAGACGCAACCACTAGACATGTGTGGCACTGTTTCTTATATTTTCCTAAATCTTAGCGCAAATTTATAGAATTTGAGTCTTTGATAAAACTTATGCATATTAATTTATCCAGATATTACCTGCAAAAGAGAAAATCCATTTACCTTAAAAAGCTGGAGCAACTTTGCCCATGACAGGTCCCGTGGCCATAGACCACTGCTGCGTAATGCAAGTGATTGAGGTCCCATTGCCAGCAGCAGGTGCCAGGAGAAGTTGCATACAGTCAGTATCAGTTTTTAGTCACTTGCTGGTTGCGGAGCCCATTCATGTGCATTTTGCTGCAATGTAGCAGTGGCACCTCACCTAGCCATCTTCTGCCCCTGACATAGTGGATGTTGCCGTGTAGCCTCGGTATAAAGGGACGCAGCACTGACAAATCACAAAGAGTGGCAACACGCAGGGAAACTCCATGCACGACAATGACATGTGACGCCAACTTACGCCATCTTTACTATTGATCACGTCGCCTTTTTTTCTCTCAATACACAAAGACGTCAAAGAAAAGGACTCCACAAAGTTGTAAAACAGAATTCTGGAGAATTGACCCTAAAATAGTCAGAGAAATCTGGAGGGACTTCTATAGGTAACACAGGAGGGGCCGTGCAGAAGAACACACTGCAGGTGGCCAACCTGAGGCTTGTGGCAAAAATACAGCAATCCACCATGTCCTTGAACATAGAATTTTCCATCAGCCAGTAAAACATTACACCAACATTCCCACCCCACCCAAGAGAAGAAAAAAAACAAAAAACACACACACACACACACACACCATACACGGGTGTTTATGGACCACACTTTTATGCTAAGGCAAAGTCCAGATGGGGCAGAGATCAGGTCTGCTGTGGATTTTGAAGCACCACTCCAGCATTAGAGTGGCGCTACTAACGTAAATTCCCTGCCCCTAGTATTATACTTACCAGCCGCCGTCTTCTGCTCTTCCAGGCGCCACTCCATTCCTGATCCTCCATCTTGTGACCACAACTTCTGACTGACCGGAAGTCAGAGGTAACGATCACAAGCTCTCATTGTATAAGGGTCCCGTTACACTTAGCGACGCACCAGCGATCCCAACAACGATATGACCTGGTAAGGATCGCTGGTGCGTCGCTACATGGTCGTTAGTAAGATGTTAAACAGACAGATCTACTCAACGACGCAGCAGCGACCTCGGCGGTCGTTGGGACCTTGTCACACAGCAGCGATACGGACGACTCCCGCCTGCGTCCATGATTTCTGAGTCGCTAACGAGGTCGCTCGTCGGTGTCAAACACAGCGATGTGTGCTGGCAAGCGGGACACCGACGATCAAAAAGTGACCCAGGACATTCGAGCACGATCAGCGAGATCGCAGCAGCGGCCTGGTCGCTGCTAAGTGTCAAACGTAGCGAGATCGCTGACGAGGTCACTGTGGCGTCACAAAATCGGTGCCGTTTCAGCGATCTCGCTTAGTGTGAAGTACCCTAAGTCTACGAGAGCCTCGTCCTGCCTCTCAATGTGTTATGACTTCCGGCTCAAACAGCAAACACTGGCGCGATCCTGTAGATCACAACCTGCTGGAGACGCATGGAGCAGTGCCGATAGCAGAAGAGGAGGGAAGCTGGAAAGCATCAGACTAGGGGCATGGAACTAGGGATTAGTGACACCTTTCCAGCTGCGGTGCTTTAACAAACATCAGAATCAAATTCCTTACAAAAATCTGTACGGTCTTTGGTTTCTTCATGGATATGCCCATGATTTTTCATAGACCAAGAAAATCGCGGGACGTATTCAACTGTATCCACTGGTCGGATCAAAAATCGGCAAAGCAAGTCTATGGGTCTCTGGGGGGAAAAAAAAAAAAAAAAAAAAAACCTACATTGGATTGCACTCGAATGTCACAGCCTATCGCCTAGAAGGTGGAGAAACTTTTCTCCATACAAGACACTGACCACACTCAAGGGCATAGGTCTGGAACGCCACGCGCAAGCAGCAAAGCAAATACAATTCATTTTAGGCCATTTTTGGAAAACTACAACAGAATTGGGTGTGTGTGTGTGTGTGTGTGTGTGTGTGTGTGTGTGTGTGTGTGTGTGTGTGTGTGTGTGTGTGTGTTCGCAGTATCATTCAGTGTGCCACTGTGAGAGTTCCCGGTGTATCTCATATTAAAGTCCGATTTCTCAAAATAGTAAGATCTTGCTCACATGAGCTTCACCATCGGTCACAAAACATCATGAGGATAGAGAATTCTCTTTTCCCCTTCGTGTCGTACAATGAGGTCCCTGTATCAACGCAAAGCTTAACGGTTGGCAGAAAAAGCATCTGCGTGCCTCAAATGAAAGGGTGAACACGTTGAATAGAGCTGATTGATGTGGCCGAGAAGAGTCAGATTACATAAGGAACAGCCCTGAGCACGAGGTGGCCATGGTATTCTCGCCATAGTATACGGAAATAGGTGTAAAAAAAAAAGTCTCCATACCGGCCCGTCCTGCTCTCAGAGGTGAGCGGAGAGGATAACTGAACACACCTAACCGAACTGCTCCGTCCCACTAAGGACCAAAGTTCACTAGAAACCCAGAAGGAAGGACCAAGGAGAGGGAGACTTATAATTAGGTCCATTCCACCAGCGCCAAGTATTAATAACTGGCGGCTGTGTCTACGGTCGGTCACTGGTCAATTATAGGATTTTGAGCAGTTAAAGGGGCTCTCCAGGATTTGATGAGCCAATTAAGTACCTGCTATAATAATACAAAGGGAGATTTACTTTAAAGCTAGATCAAATGGAAGCCATCATCAGGAAATTATCCATTACATGAAATACTTTTTTTGTGTGGTATGCATGACATTTTTTGGCAATAGTTTCATATTTTTTTTTTTTAATATCATATTATTAAAAAATATTTATTAAAATTCTAAGCTTGCAACGTTCACACAGGTCACTGGGACGTTTTCAGACTCCTACTTCCTGTCCTTTCAGGAAGAGTTTCCAGCAGACTGCTTATCAGCAGATGCAGCGTTACAATGACAGGTAGTACCTCTATACACAGGATCCACCAATCACAGTGGAAGTGCTGGAGCCATCACATGAATGGGTGGGGTCCACTGGATATGTACGTTTTCTGATGTTGAGACCACCATGCGCCCTTTTGTACAAGAATAATCAGTAGTAGAGAACCACTTTTAAAGACAGAAACTGTCAGTAAGCTTGACCCTCCTTAGGTGTCCACGTGGGCAGTGAGGTTACAGCAACCTGAATAAAGTGACGCCTTGATATCTGAGACCCGATGTCTTATTCCAGACAAAGCCACATTTTTTTCTTAAAATGTACATCATCTGTTAAGATCTATGGGCCGGATACAGATCTCCCTGGGAAACAGTTTCCAGGGCTTATTTTAAATAAAAGGGGGGTTACCAGAGTGAGGCATGTAGATCCGGAGAGCAGACTATCCGTCATTACATGTCTCACACCGGTAACTGCCACTTTCATTTATAATAAGCTGTGGTGGCAGATTCTCAGGGAGATCTTTGTCCGGCCCATAGATCTTAATATCTAATTTACATATTAAGAAAAACAGATATCATGGGGATGGATCATACTGATAAATTCCATTTAAAGTGCAGGATTTCTGGAGTGGATTAAATCTGCTCTTGGATGAAGACCCTATAAAAGGTCCAGTTAGGTAGGATAAGGCCTGTTTCACATTTCAGTTATTTGACGTCAGTCCAAATCCGCCAGGTTGTGACACAAACGGTTGCCACCGGATCCGCTTTAGCAGGTAGTGACCGAAATTTAAAGGAAAACGGCTGTTCCGGAACGCTACTCAGGGGTTAAAAGCCCTGCTCCAGCGAGTCTGCCAGGCATGTGCAATAGAAATTAGCGGACCGTCACTCGGAAAAAAACGTTGCAGAGTCCGTCCCATCCGTCCGGGAGACGCTAAAATTTTGACGGATCCATCAAAAAAAACGGGTGGGACGGACGACCGTCAGTCAAGATCCGACGCTAATGTAAGTCTATGGGGGGAAAAACAGATCCGCCCCTTTTTTGGCAGATCCGTTTTTTCGAAAATTGTCGGATTTTGACTGACGTCAAAAAACGGAGGTGTGAAACAGGCCTAAGAAACAAACTGAATTTGGAGACATGTTTCGGCTCTTTGCCCCTCATCAGTGTGGCCATACCTCATAAATCATAATCACAATCCCCTGGGTTGTCAGCGGAGAATATCCCATTTAGGGCAATGAAAATATTAGGTAAGAGAGACTTTAATTTTCATGATCAGGATATCAATTAAATCATAAGCAAACACCTCTTTCTAGTTTCAGACCACCATAATTTACACTTTCTACAGCGATGCAAGTTTGTTCGTGACCAGATCTTTTCGTCTATCGCTTCCTTAACAGATGCAAAATCATCCATTACCCAACACTTGTTCTCGTTTAGTAATTCTGGGAAACCTGCCAGGAGAATAAGAAATGCGGGCACTCACATGCAAATCTTTAATTCCTCCACCCAAATAAAGTATCCAAGAATCTCAACTTCACTCTTACAAAATTGGACATAACTAGACATGAAGAAAACAGTCTTGAAATGCTATGGTGGCACGATTTATATTCCTGCTGCTGGTAACAAGGAGCCACTTCAGACAGGAACTCTAGTGCCCCGTATTTCAAAATAGCAATCCTAAAAAAGTCAATATTGACCCTATAACAGGTCGAGTTAGGTAGGATAAGAAAAACTTAATTTGGAGACATGTTTCGGAACTTTGCCCCTCATCAGTGTAAAGCAGGAGACCTGGTTTGGTTGAGTGAGAGTCTGACAAGTGTTCTTAGGGTATGTGCACACGCTGCAGATTCCGCTGCATTTCCGCAGCGTTTTTGGCTGCTGCGGACCCGCAGCAGTTTTAGCTGCGGGGTACAGTACCATTCAAATGAATGGAAAAAAAAAAAAAAAAAAAAACGCTGTGTAGACGTTGCGGAAAAATCCGAGCGGATTTGCTGCGGTTTTGAAACCGCAGAAAGAAGTGACATGTCAATTCTTTCTGCGGAATCCGCAGCGGGTTCCTATCTCCACCGTTGTGGAGATGGTGAATCCGCAGGACCAAACCGCAGATAATCCGCAGGTCTTTTGACCTGCGGTTTATCTGCGGTTTTTGCAAAATCCGTGCGGATTAATCCGCAGCGTCTGCACACACCCTAAGGGTAAAACTTTCTCCTGCAGTTGGTAGGCATTTCAGGTTGTCCGAGGACATCCATACGCAGACCAAGTCCTTCACAAAATGTTCTACATGTAGGCCTTTAAAAAGTTCTGCCGAGCCAATACATATTCCAGGATCTAACATGTTACACATTCATTGATTTTAGAAGTTATAGGGCTTTTAGTTAAATGTTAAGTGACAAAACATCAGTAACACAATAGTAAACCAAGCACAACCATGGCCACCACCTATGGGGCCCTGGACTCCAGCCCCTTAGGACAGAGATAAGATTCTCATTTGCATCATTATCAGCAAAGTTAGAGGTAAACACCAAACAGCCCTTTGAAATGCAAAAAAAAAAAAAAACAAACGCAAGTTGGCACAAAGCTAGGGATGGAAAAAAAAAAAAAATCCAATTAAAACTTGTCACCTTCAGAGAATCCCTGGAGACCCTGGTTACACACAGCTGACCCTACATCCTGGGGTACAGGATCTAGACAGAAGAAGCGCGTCTCCGCCTGCACAACAAGACTTGTGTCTATGGGGCCCATTCACATGGCCTTGATTTTTCACGGACCGAAAGGTCTGTGGAAAATTGAGGAGACATGTTTGATTTAGATCCGAGAGTCAAATGAAGATTTGAAATGTGACTAAAAAAAAAATAAATAAAAAAAAAAAAATATATATATATTGAACCGCCCTTGGATGACATCAGAGCGCAGCCCAATCTGTCAGAAAGGAGAAGTTGGAAAAACGGAGGACACTCGGACCGCACTATGATCAAGGTCTGAGCAAAATAATCCGTCACAGGTGTGAATGAGCCCCTAGGTCTGCAGTCAGCGCCATTGCCACATTGGTCGGCTCCCTCACCTATGTATACAGGTAAATCCACAGGCAGCAGATTTAGGAGGCGGCTCGGTGAGGCGCAGGCCACTCGCTGGGTGCAACGCTGCCACCTTTTTGTTGATCGAGGCCCCATTGTGGAACATGACACAAAGCAACAAACGGGACTCAAAAATCCGGACTCGCTGCATTTTTGTCCAAAGGTGGCAAAGCTGCATGTGACCTTGTCACCAGAGACCACAATAAAAGGAACAGGCGACCTGACTTTAGATTTTTTTTTTTTTTTTAGTGGCGCCATCAAGTGGCACAAATAAATTGCTCAAACGACACGGTCCAGCAAGAACACCACAATATCTATAGCTGATTGTGTCCACTGATGACACAGCTATTATACGAATAGGGGGAATTACAGGAATTTAGGCCAAAGGGAAAACAAACCTAACATTGTGTTTACCAATAAAGCGGCCCCACCGATCAAAGGGAAGGACCCCACCGATCTGCTCCGGACATGCAGGAATCTCCTGATTGTTCTAAGATCACAGCAATTACACAGCAATGCCAGTCCATGGGGCTCACAATCCACTCATCCTTTACAGAAAGAACAGAAGGTAAAAGCTGCGCACAAACGAGCGCATGGCGCGGACTCACGGTCTGCGGCGCAGACTCACAGTCAGCGGCGCGGACTCACAATCTGCAGCGCACGGCGCGGACTCACAGTCAGCGGCGCGGACTCACAGTCAGCGGCGCGGACTCACAGTCAGCGGCGCGGACTCACAGTCAGCGGCGCGGACTCACAGTCAGCGGCGCGGACTCACAGTCAGCGGCGCGGACTCACAGTCAGCGGCGCGGACTCACAGTCAGCGGCGCGGACTCACAGTCAGCGGCGCGGACTCACAGTCAGCGGCGCGGACTCACTCTTCTGCGGATAGTATTCAGTGCTTTGTAATACAAGGAGGTGAATCGGCAGCAGACCTGAAAAGCGCTCGTCCTGATGCAAAACCTATGATATCCATGGAAGAGTGAAAGATACAAAGTAGCAATAATACCCACATACAGATATCAGGGATCACAGGAAGTAACAGGGCGGCCATGCAAAAACCCATCGGGGACGGTTATACAAAGACCCAGCGGGGCCGGATATGCAACGGATATACAGAGACCCAGCGGGGCCAGATATACAAAGACCCACAGGGGCCGGCCCATACAAAGACCCAGCGGGGCAGGATATCCAAAGACCAAGCCATACAGAGACCCACAGCGGCCGGTTATACAAAGACCCACAGGGGCCGGCCATACAGAGACCCAGCGGGGGCCGGCCATACAGAGACCCAGCGGGGGCCAGATACACAGAGACCCAGCGAGGGCCAGACACACAGCGGGGGCCGGATACACAGAGACACAGCGGGGGCCGGCCATACAGAGACACAGCGGGGGCCAGATACACAGAGACCCAGCGGGGCCGGACACACAGAGACACAGCGGGGGCCGGATACACAGAGACACAGCGGGGCCGGACACACAGAGACCAATCAAGTAGGTCATACAAGACCCGCTGGGTTCTCAGTGGGGGGGGATAGGTATCCCCCAGGGACAATGCTGAACATGGGTCACATAGTGGAAATGTTGCCAATAATAACAATGTGAAGAGCAGCTAAAATAATCAGTAATTATCACTGAGGGTCCCTCACCCCAGATATTTGCCACAGATCGGCCCCATAAGGACAAATAAGGCGAAATATTCACACACAGAATGAAGCCGCGGTGACAGAGCCCAGAATGGGGCCAGTCCTGAGTGTGAATGGGGGCAATGGTCACCTGCCGTCACCGCCGCACAAGGTGAGCAGCACAGGGGCAGGGGAGGATGCTGAGGGGAGTGCAGAAGCGGCCGGAGTGCGAGCGGGGAAGCCCTGCAGCCGGCGCAGCATACTCACCACACATGCTGCTCTTCCTTCTCGCTCTGCTGGATGTCACTATCACACACTGTCTGCGGCCAGTTCAGCCTCGCCGACCCTACATAAGGACCACGAACCGTGCAGGTGACGTCACCAGAACAAACCTCATTCTTCCTATTGGTCGCCTCACTGCCCGTCAATCCCGGTGAGCGTCTCCATTGGGCACTCCCCTCATATTTGTCCCGCCCAGTCTTCCTCTGATTGGTGAAAATGAGAGGAAGGCGTGTGTTTCTGCTGGCAGGAGTGACGTGGCCGGATCCAACTCTTGAGAAGCCACCGAACGAGCGGTGACTCCGCAGAGTGGGCGGGGCCGAGGGACAGGACGGGAGGGGTTTAGACGTCACGGACGAGGAGTGGCGGCGACGGTTAACCCTTTGTACGTGGCCACCTCTGTGACTGCCAGTCTGTGGCACATAGCGCTGTGGACGGTGCGTGGTGTATGGCGGCCTCACATACAGTCGGGGTGTAAGGCAGGGGGCCCTATGCATAAGGGCACGTGACCCAGAGGTCGTTTTGTCATTTTTTACGCGCCGATCTCGTAGAAAACTCGATATTTCATCAGCTGAGTACAGTAAATTCACTGTGTGACCATCAGTATAGATATATACATAGAACAGCTAGAAAGCCGTCAGTGCCGCATAGAATTAGTGCAGGGCAGCAGTAGTTTAATGTTTATGGATTTAGCTAATAAGAAGAAAAAGGTGTGGGGTCTCCCGAAATTATAATAACCAGCAAAGGGAGAGCAGACAGCTGGGGCAGATGTTTATAGCCTGTGAAGGGGATAATAAACATGGATCTTCCCAGGCTATTAATATCAGCTCAGACTTAGCTGGTCATTAAAATGCTCTCTCCCCCCATTAATAACCAGCAAAGGCTCGGCAGACAGCTACACCTCTGTTCACCTCACTGATGTCACCGCTAGCGTGAGAGCGGTGACATCAGTGAGATGAATGGAGTTCATCTGCTAAGAACATCTCCATTCGTCTTTTTCATGCAAGGCTGCCGAATCTATAGTAATTATTGGTATAGGTTTTTTGACAATTTATGAGGAAAAAAAACTCCGGGCCCAGACAAACCGGGCGTCAACCAGATTAACACTAGGCCTACTGGTATAGTCATTTTGACTACTTGCACTTTTTATTTCTCTTCTGTGACTACATTTTTCGGAATTCCGGCTTGAGACTCGGTGACTTTTCCTCAAATAGGATGTGAAAAAAGATTTTGTGACAATAATTTTGGTGAAAAAATTGCGCGTTTTTTTTCAAAATTTACCTTTAACTACTAAAGGTTGTCATTTTGACTCCCTGCTATATTTTGCTGTCCTTTTGTCGCTAAATGTTGCTGTAAAGTTTTGTGCATCATTTTTTCACTGTATCTTATTTACCCTGATGTTCATATAGATGTAGTTCAATTCAGATGTCAACTTTTCACATGTGTTAGGCCGGTTTCACATTTGCGCTTTATAGCGCAGCGTCGGCCTGCGTACGGCCACCGCTAAGCCCCGCCCCCTGCTGGCTCCCTGCCCGCCCCTTCTGGTCATCGCCGCCTACTAGCGCACATGGACGCTTGCGATCTGCGCACCCTATCTTTAGCATAGGGTGCGCAGATCGTGCGCTGGCCGTGCGCTAGCAGGATTTTGTCGTGCGCTGCACACTTTTGAAGGTGCGCCGTGCGCGCCGAAATGCAACATGCTGCGTTCGGCACACACGGGCGCACCTTCAAACGTGCACAGCGCACGGCAAAATCATGCTAATACACGGCCAGCGCACGATCTGTGCACCCTATGCTAAAGATAGGGTGCGCAGATCGCAAGCGTCCATGTGCGCTAGTAGGCGGCGATGACCGGAAGGGGCGGGCAGGGAGCCGGCAGGGGGCGGGTCAACAAATGTTTAGAAGGTCAACTATGCCGTACTTTTTAGGAGGAGAAGGAAAATGTAGAATTGGAGCTGAAACTCAATAAAACGTTATTATGAAGTACAACCGGTATCGACCCAACGGCCTTCTTCAGGTACTGAGGAGAAGGAGCACTGACTGACCTAGTAGTCATTTTCTCTGCTTGTTGTTCTTGAGTTGTTGTTTATATGTGTGCACTTTAATAATAAATGATTGTAAAACGTCTATTATTATTGTTTTACTTAGTTTACTTTTGTTATTTCTTGTAGAAAACTATGAAAAATCAGAAAGAAAACATTCCAAAGCATTACTGTTGGATCTCACAATAATAATACATTAAAAAAGTATATAATTATTAATAAAAAACTACAAATGAAACTCTAAAAATAAACGAAAACAAGTCAGTAGTCAGAATGACTAGATTCAGTAGTTCTAGTCGGGGTCACGAGTCCAGTAGCCCTAGTGTTAAACCCCGCCCCACTGTCCAAAAAGGCTGAAATAAACACCTTTCTTCCACCTAATAAGATCCCAGCGGGTAGAAAGAATTGCAACCTTCCAAAGGGGGAATTATTTGCACCCAGGTTGATATAGTCCACGCAATCTGTGCTCTTTAGTTTTCCGGTTACATATGGATTGGCAGGTACCAACAAAATGACCATTCCGGACTTGTGACTCGCACGTGTTGTGCACTAATCAGGGATAGGAGGTAATGGATGGCGCTATCCTATGGAAGCAGAGAATTGGTGGATTGTGAGCCCTCGCGGGCAGGGTCCTCTCTCCGCCTGTCCCACTCGTGACTTGTATCGCTTAAGATTACTGTACTCGTTTTTATTACGTTCCCCCCTCCTCGCATGTAAAGTGCCATGGAATAAGTGGTGCTATAATAATGAATAATAATAATCCCAAAGTCTTCAGCAAATAATCTGCTTCTAGAACATTGTGCCGTGGCCGCATCTGCCAAATCGCGTTTCCTTCTATGTCCCGTGGATGGCTGGGTGCACGGATTCCCTGGGGAGTCGCTGTTTTGATGCGGCATTCTTAGATTTATCGCACCTTAGGGCAACACATTGCTGACACGTTTCTGTATGCAGATCTCTGTCCGGTGGGGAGGGCGGTAATGTTTGAGAACATAACCAAGCTGCGCAATGTGCTACAGAACAGGAGAGACAGGCAGGGCCGGCCCGAGAGATTACGGCGCCCTAGGCGAAACTATTTTGTTGCGCCCCTACTATTCTTGGCAGTAGATGAAAACTTGGGATATAAATTTAGGAGTAAAATAAACCACAACAACAATGATTAATTAACTCTCTCCTAGCTCTTTAATCTTCTGAGAAGGTTTATAGGACAAATATATACAAAGTAATCAACAACACAAAACAAAAACGACCATAGGTAACTAAAATTTTTGTTTCCTTGCCTTTTTTTTTTTAAAAGGATGACACTAAGTCACCGAGATTAATTTGTTTAGCAACTTCAGATTCTATCAAAATTGTTGCCAACCCAACCAACCTCTCTTGCGTCATATTTGCTCTTAAATATGTACACTTTTCTTTCCATCCCTAAAACTTTTTGCCTTTTGAAAAGATTTTTTATAATTTTTTCTATTTTTTCTCTGGCGCCCCCTTTGCGCCCCCTTTGGGTCTTCGCCCTAGGCGGCCGCCTAGTTCGCCTGTCCAATTTCAGACTGACGATCTTCTTGTTCTCCAATAAGCTGCTGCCAGATGAAAGAGTGAGCGGTCCTGTAGATGGAGGGGCCAACGGACAGCATCTACTGTGTATCCGCACCTCTGCCATGGACAATCAGGTAGGGTATAAAATGATTAATACAAACATGTTTATACATCAGTGATTAAATCACTTTTGGTCTCTTGGAGAAACTTCTAACTACAGATCAGACAACGTTGTGGTGTAAATAGTTAAACTTTGTGCACATTAAGAACTCCTCCTCTTCGGCTTCTCTTTATGTGATAATTGCATTTTGCATTCTATGCTCAATCATTTCACCAATACAATTACTATCTGATTAACAAACTAAAGCGTTTTATCTCTACAGAGATTCAGTGAGACACAAAACAAGACACAAAGACCAAATTGGGCTCGTATAGCTTAGAAAAAAAAGACGTCTGATTTATATGTATAAACATATGTGTGGTCAGTATAGAGAACTGGTCCAGGACTTATTCCTTTCATGGGCCATAATGATGACCGGGGCGCTCATTACGGGTGGAAGGAAGGCGATTCTGGCAGCTATATAGGAAAGGGTTCTTTACAGTTAGAGCAGTCAGAGTGTGGAATGCCGACCACAGGAGGTAGATGGCAGACTAAACGGACTTAAAAAAACAATTCAGGAATTGCTGATGTTTGTTCATTCTGCCTTCCAAAAATTGAAATAGAAGGCGATCAAAAAATGTCATGGGGCCAGAAATGGTACCAATAAAAACATTGACTCGTCCCGCAAAAGACAGGCCGTCACATGATTGTCGGCAGAAATACAGAAAAATTATACAGCTCTGGCAAAAATTAAGAGACCACTGCAAAATTTTCAGTTTGTCTGATTTTTCTCTTTATAGATATATTTTTGAGTAAAATGTATATTGCTCTTTTATTCTATAAACTACTGACAACATGTCTTCGAATTTCCAAGCAATAAATTTTGTATTTATTTTCAGAAAATGAGAAATGGTCAAAATAACAAAAAAATGCAGTGCTTGCAGACTTCAAATAATGCTAAGAAAACAAGGTCATAATTATTTAGAAACAACAATACTAATATTTTAACTCAGGAAGAGTTCAGAAATCAATATTTTGTGGAATAACCATGATTTTTAATAACACCTTTCACGCGTCTTGGCATGCTTTCCACCAGTCTTTCACACTGCTTTTCTTCTGCAGTTCTTCTTTGTTTGTTGGCTTGTGACTATCCATCTTCCTCTTGATTATATTCCAGAGGTTTTTAACGGGGTTCATGTCTGGATATTGGGCTGCCCATGACAGGGATTTGATGTGGTGCTCCTTCATCCACACATTGATTGACCTAGCTGCGTGGCATGGCGCTTTGTCCTGCGGGAAAAACCAGTCCTCAAAGTTGGGCAACATTGCCTGAGGAGAAGGAATCAACTGTTTTTCCAGGATAACCTTGTATGCAGCTGATTCATACGTCCTTCACAAAGATTAACCTGCCCAATTCCAGCCTTGAAGAAGCATCCCCAGATCATCACCGATCCTCCACCAAATTTCAAAGTGGGTGCAAGACACTGTGGTTTGTACACCTCTCCAGGTCTCCATCTAACCATTAGACGACCGGGTGTTGGGCAACGCTGAAAATTAGACTCATCAGAGAAGATTACCTTACTCCAGTCCTCTATGGTCCAATCCTTACGGTCTTTGGCAAAGTTCAGCCTGGCTCTCCTTTGCTTCTCATTGATGAAAGGCTTTTTCTACCTTTACATTACTTGAGCCCTGCCTCTAGGAGCCTGTTACAAACTGTTCTTGTCGTGCACTTCACCCCAGCTGCCATTTGCCATTCCTTTTGTAGCTCACTTGATGTCATCCTGCGGTTGCTGAGTGACATTTGAATAATATGACGGTCATCCCGGTCAGTGAGGAGTCATTTTCACCCTCTGCCGGTCTGTAGCTTTGTTGTCCCCAATGTCTCCTTCTTGACCTTGTTGTAATGGACTGCCGTCTTAGAAATTTTAAGAATGGAGGCAACATGATGCTCACTGTATCCCTCTGCTAGTAAAGCCAGAATTGAGCTCTTCTTTTCCTCACTCAAGACTTTTCTTTTCAACTCCTTTGGAATGGTTACAGGTTATTTTTTCATTCCTATTAGTTTTGGGATATTACTAGCACTTGCTTTTCCATCCAGCTTGTCCTTATTGCAAGAGGATTGTGAACATCACAGCAGGGTTTTTATACTTTCCTTCGTTAAATAAGATTTGATTCAGGTGATCACCTAAATCAGAAGCACATTAAGTAGCATGAGGTGTATTCTGGATGGAATTCAACTGACACTGGAATGGAATGGCTGTCAGACATGTAGACAAGCTGATTTTTTATAAAACTGTGCAGTGGTCTTTTAATTTGTGCCAGAGCTGTAGCTGTCAAAATATGGCAATGTGCAAAAAAAGGCATCTTTTAGTGTGTGACAGCAGCAAAACAGAGAAAACGATCTGAATCTAGTATCGCTGTAATCACACCAATCCAAAGAATTAAGTCGCCTAATCACGAGGAACGGCGTAAACAATAAATAAAGCCAATTCTTCACCTGCTGTTGATTTTTTCATTCTGTGTCCCAAAAATTGCAGTAAGGCTCAGCTCACATTTATCTTGCACTCTACGCTGAGCACTTACACCTGGGTTTCCATGTAAATCTATGAAATACGTGATTCAGATAGAAGATTCTCTATGATGAAATGATGGGAATGTTTAGTTTGCAAAAGAGAAGACTGAGAGGAGACTTAATAGCTGTCTACAAATATCTAAAGGGCTGTCACATTGTAGAAGGATCAACTTTATTCTCATTCTCTCAAGGAAAGACTAGAAGCAATGGGATGAAACTGAATGGGAGGAGACACAGATTAGATATTAGAAAAAACTTTTTGACAGTTAGAGTGATCAATGAGTGGAACAAGCTGCCACGAGAAGTGGTGAGTTCTCCTCCAATGGAAGTCTTCAAACAGAGGCTGGACAGACATCTGACTGGGATGATTTAGCGAATCCTGCTTTGAGCAGGGGGTTGGACCAGATGGCCCAGGAGGTCCCTTCCAACTCTATGATTCTATGATTCTATGAGGCAGATGGATGCACTGTGGACGCCATCTGACCTATGATCCAGTGAAGTCCATCTTTTTAGGGGTGCATAAAAGTGTCGTTGGCCAGTTTTGCTCACCTGTGAAAAGAAGGACAACGCTTAATGGAGGCCAGACGGAGTCAAGAGTAACTCTGCTACCTCATTATAGTGAATGGATCCTTCAGGGTATTTATCTGAATCATGTTACGTGAAGATTTAGATTGAAACGCCGATGTAAGTGCTCAGTGCAGAGCGCAGGACAAATGTGTTCTTCAACATTATGTAAAAAGCTTCAAATCAATCCACACAAAAAAGCAAGTCTCCGCTCAGGTCTGACATCTGTCAATGGAAATATAGGGAGCTTCCATGATACTGGTAGTACAAAGGCTCTGGAAAAGCAAAATGGCCCCTCGCACCCCAAAAGAAATCCAGTGCTCCAAAATCCAAATGCCCCTCTCCTTTCCCCACAGTGTGCCATAAACCACACTTAGCGTCAGCATGTTTGGCATAGTGATGAGAGTCCAACTAATTTACAGGTGCCTGACTCCAGAAGCATAAGCTTGTCACTACCACGTACTGTACACAAAATAAGGTTGCACTCTATCATGCTAAAGCATGTCAATAGAGAATTTAAGAAACTTGAACAGCAATACAGTTATGGAATATTAAGAAAAAATATGAGATGCTTAGCATATAACTTGGCCAAATTATATCTGCCCATCCACCAACGTCAAGGTGGCCTCAAAATCTGATGGGTACTGTGGTGTAGTGACCATTGTGTCCGCTAGGGGGCGCTGTGTGGGTGTCCCAGGACAGGCGTATAAGCATTTCCAGTGTCCTGATAGGAGTAGAATGCTGAATGATCGTAATGTATCTCAAGGTGGGTGGCCTTGAGATGAAGACTTGTGTATGTGTTGATCAGCAGTGATACTGCTGAGGTTTCGTGCCAATGGGTTAGGGAGCGCTACCTACAAATCCACCCAGGGGTGTGTCTAGAACGCCATACTAAAGAATGTATGAATGCTTGGAGGACCTGTGATGAGGTCATAGCCATGTGACCCGGTGTGAGTGGCTACGAACCATACAAGGTGGCCAGGGTAGGTCACATGAGTGAATGCTTGGACCAGGTTGGTCCGTTGTGGAAGGTCCCGCTGGGAAGATGGGGCTTCCTGCCTGATAACTGTGAGTAATGGCTGCACGTGCCTTATAGTTCCCTGGAGGGAATGGACATCTGCAGTAAGCTGAAGCAGCCATGAGGTAAACCCTGATGGGGTGAGATATCTGTGAGGCTGAAGAGCCTGTGTATGGAGCATTGCAAAACCTGTGTGACCACAAGGATAACAGAGTGAAGCTCTGTCATGGACACTATGCTGTTAATATGAACTTTATGTTGCTGGTCATGGTTTATGATGCCTAAATAAACCGCATGGACTGTGATTGTTTTATGGAAAACCCATGCCGGATGTGATTATTTGGCTGCCAAGCGAGTATCCCCTACCTGAATGACAGCGCTACCTTACAGTACCTACGCCGTGTGAATACCTCTCTAAGGCTGATGTCTGAATTCCTGGGTGAATGTGGACACCTCTGTCAGCAATGCCTGCATTTATGGGTAAGTAGGGAACTGCTGTAGTTAAAATCACCATCTGGTGGAGGGCGGAGTGCTCGGTCAGTAGGCTAATATACAAAAGACAAAAAACTGACTGGCACATTCAGACTAGTGTGAATAGGTGCATACCAGGAGGAGCTACCTCCATGTACAATACACAAAATAAGGTTGCACTATCATGCTAAAGCATGTCAATATAGAATATACTACCACATACTGGTCTCTACAGTGTACTGGTAGCTACCACTTTCTATTCACTAAAACGTACTGGTCACCACAATGGCAGTTTGCAGTTTTCACTCAGCAACATCTACTTCTGCTTGTTTCTGGAAAACATCCATGGTGTCAAAATCGTCACTACAATTGTAAATAAATTCCCAAAGCGGTATACACACGTAGTCAAAGCTGTTGGCACCCCTCGATTAATGACAGAAAAACCCACAATGGTCACAGAAATGACTTGAATCTGAGAAAAGTAATAATAACCAAAAAATCTATGATAATGAACAAATGAAAGTCAGACATTGCTTTTCAACCATGCTGCCACAGAATTTTAAAAAATAGAACTCATGAAATAGGCCTGGACAGAAATGATAGTACCCTTAACTTAATATTTTGTTGTACGGCCTTTTGAGGCAATCACTGTAATCAAACGATTCCTGTAACTGTCACTGAGACTTCTGCACCTCCCGACAGGTATTTTGGCCCACTCCTCAAGAGCAAACTGCTCCAGTTGTCTCGTGTTTGAAGGTTGCCTTTTCCATACGGCATGTTTCAGCTTTTTCCAAAGATGCTCAATAGGGTTTAGGTCAGGGCTTATAGAAGGTCACTTCAGAATACTTCAATGTTTTCCTCTTAGCCATTCTTGGCTGTTTTTAGCTGTGTGTTTTGGGTCATTATCCTGTTGCAAGACCCATGACCTGCGACTGACACCAAGCTTTCTGACACTTTCTCTCTAGAATCCCTTGACAGTCTTGAGATTTCATTGCACCCTGCACAGATTCTAGACACCCTGTGCCAGATGCAACAAATCAGCCCCAGAACATAACAGAGCCTCCTCCATGTTTCACAGTAGGGACAGTGTTCTTTTCTTGGTATGCTTCATCTTTCCCTCTGTGAACATAGAGCTGATGTGCCTTGCCAAAAAATCCCACTTTTGACTTTTCTGTCCATAGGACATTCTCCCAGAAACTTTGCGGCTTGTCAGCATGTAGTTTGGCAAATTCCAGTCTGGCTTTTTTATGATTTTTTCAACAATGGTATCCTCCTTGGTCGTATCCCATGAAGCCCAATATGGCTCATACAACGACGGATGGTGCGATCTAACACTGATGTTCCTTGAGCTTGAAGTTCACCTTTAAACTGTTTAGAAGTTTTTTTGGGCTCTTCTCTTACCATTCGTATTATCCGTCTCTTTGATTTGTCATCAATTTTCCTCCTGTAGCCACGTCCAGGGATGTTGGCTACAGTCCCATGGAGCTTAAATTTCTGAATAATATGTGCCACTGTAGTCACAGGAACATCAAGCTATCAAGCTTCAAGCTATCAAGGTCTTATAACGTTTACCTTTAACATGTTTGTCTATAATGTTCTTTCTAATCTCCTGAGACAACTCTTTCCTTCACTTGCTCTGGTCCATGTTAAGTGTGATACACACCATGTCACCAAACAGCACAGTGAGTATCTGTAGCCCTCTATACAGGCCCACTCACTGATTCCAAGATTGTAGACACCTGTGATGCTAATTAGTGGACACACCTTGATTTAACACATGTCCCTTGTCACACTATTTTCAGGGGTACCATTATTTCTGTCCAGGCCTATTTCATGAGTTTTATTTTATTACAAAAATTCTGTGGAATCATGGTTGAAAAGCAATGTCTGACTTTCATTTGTTCATTGTCATAGATTTTTTAGTTATTATTACTTTATCACATTCAAGTTATTTCTGTGAAAATTGTGGGTTTTTCTGTCATTAAATGAGGGGTACCAACAATTTTGACCATGAGTGTAAAGGGCCCGTTACATATAGCGATATCGCTAGCAATATCGCTGTAATGTCACCGATTTTGTGACGCAGCAGCGATATTGCTAGCGATATCGCTACATGTGATACTTACCTCCGACCGCTCCCCCGCTGCTCATCGCTGGTCGCGCGAGAAGGTCCTCGATCATTTCTCGTCGGCCACTTCCTGCTGGGCTTCCTGTGGCGTCGACGAGCGACGCGTGGACGCGGGCGGGAGGACGTAAAGATCACCGCGTCTGACAGGTAAGTAGTGACCCCTGACCGCTGCCATGTCGCTGGTGAGATCTGCCTGTGTGACAGCTCACTAACGACCACTTAGCGATGCACCAGCGATCCTTATCGTTGTCGGGATCGCTGGTGCATCGCTAAGTGTAACGGTACCCTAATTGTATATATGGAGTCTACAAACTATTATAGAAAAATGTGAGCTTCATGAAGCAAAAAGCGATTCGTCCCTCCAGAGTCTCACTGTGTGGCTAAGTAGTACTGTACAGCCACATATGGGGTATTTCTACATTCAGCAGAAATTGTGGGACAAATTATGGTGCCATTTTTACCCATTTCCCAGTGTTAAAATGTATAATCTGGGGCTAAAGCAAAATTTGGTGGTAAAAATGTAATTCTTTTTTTTCTTCACAGCCCAATGGTATAAAATTCCGGGACCTACCAGTGGTGTCAGTGTGATCACTGCACCCCTATATTAATTCATTGAGAGGTGTAGATTGTAAAATGGGGTCACTTATGGGGGGTTCTGCTGTCCGGGCACCACAGGGGCTCTGCCAATATGACATGGCATCCTCAAACCAGTCCAGCAAAATCTAAACTCCAATATGGCGCTCCTTACCTTCTGAGCTTTGCACTGTGCCTCAAAAGTAGTTTTCAACCACATATGGGGTATCATTGTACTCAGGAGAAATTGCACAACAAATTTTCAGTTCCATTTTCTCCTGCTATCCTTGTGAAAATGAAAACATTTGGGGCTAAAACAACATTTTTGGGTGAAAAATATATTCCTGTGAGGCATCTCAACAGTTAATAAACTTCATGAATGTGGTATTGAGCACCTTGAGGGGTGCAGTTTTTAGAATGGTGTCACTTTTGGGTATTTTCCACTTCAAATGTAATGTCGTCCCTAAAAAATGGATTTGTAATTTTTTTTTTAAAAATTAGAAATCGCTGGTCAACTTTTAACCCTTATAACATCCTTTCAAAAATTGTGCTGATGTAAAGTAGACATGTGGAAAATGTTATTGATTAAATGTTTTGTGTGAGATACCATATTTTTCTGGCTATAAGACGCACCGGACCATAAGACGCACCCCAAATTTTCAGAGGGAAAACAGGGAAAAAAAATGAATGTGTCAAATGGGGGTCCATCTTACAGTCCGAATTTAGCTTACCTGGGGGATCAACAGCGCTGGTGGAGCGTGGTCACAGGGAGTGTTCGGTGGTCCAGTGATATGACTCCCATCCCAGACTGTTGCGTCAGGTTTGGCAGTGACTTGGTTCGGAGGCAGCGCTGGCATTTTTTAAAAGACCAGAAGCCCCGCGCGTCCATTGCGGCGATGCAGTGACCTCCGGGAAATCCCATCCCAGGCTAGTTCGGCGGCGTTTTGTGGTGTGGGGGAGCTCCGCTGGCATTTTGTGAAATCCCGGAGGCCCCCGCACATCCATTGCTGCAATGCGGTGGCCTCTGGGAAAATGGCCGCCGGGAGCATGCAGATTGAGATCTTGGGAGACGAGATCTCATACTGAGATCTCGGGAGATGAGATCTCGGTGCCGAGATCTCAGGACGAGATCTCATTGCCGAGATCTCAATCTGAGCATGCGCCGACCCTGGCGGCCATTTTCCCGGAGGCCACCATATCGCAGCAATGGATGTGCGAGGACCTCCGGGCTTTCACAAAATGCTGGCGAAGCCCCCTGCACCACAGATCATCGCCGAACCTGCCACACCAGCATGGGAAGGGAGTGTGATCATCAACCTGCAGCGTCGGACTGGGACCGCCGCAGAATCGCCCAACTCCTGCTGCTGCCACACTACTTGTAAGTATATTCCGACTATAAGATGCACCCCCATTTTCCCCAAAAGCTTTTTGGGAAAAAGTGCCTCTTATAGTCTGAAAAATATGGTAACTCTCTTATTTCACGGCATACAAATTAAAACTTTGAAAATTGCAATTTTTAAAAAATGTTCTCTATATTTCCTTTTCATTCACAAACACAAATCATATTGAGAAAATTTTACCACTATCATGAAGTACAATATGTCAAGAAAAAGCAAAACAATCTTAGAATCAGTGGGATCCATTGAGCCGTTCCAGAGCTTTAACCTCATAAAGTGACAGTGGTCAGAATTGTAAAATTTGGCCTTGTCACGAAGGTGAAAACAGGCTTACGGTGTGATGGGGTTAGAAAAACTGCAAATCAAGGGGATAAATGATTGGAATCTGTGAAAATCAGTGACCTAAAACTATAGAAAAAAACACTACTTTATATCTAACACTACAATATATCCAGAGAAAGGGAAATATTGGTGGAAAGTAGTGTTGAGCATTCCGATACCGCAAGTATCGGGTATCGGCCGATACTTGCTGTATCGGAATTCCGATACCGACTTCCGATATTTTTTCAATATCGGAATTCGGCATCGGAATCGGAAGTTCAGTTGATTGACGGCCTGACGTCATCATGATGCGCGGTGTGTGCGCATCATGATGCGCCGTCATTTCGGGCCTTCCGGGGGTCTCTGCCGGCCTGCCGGGGGGCTGTGCCGGCCTGCCGGGGGGCTGTGTGGACTGCCCGGGGTCTGTACCGGCCTGCCGGGGGGCTGTGCCGGCCTGCCGGTGGTCTGTGCACCCTGTGGGGGTCTGTACCGGCCTGCCGGGGGGCTGTGCCGGCCTGCCGGGGGGCTGTGCTGATGTCCGGGGGTCTGTGCAAGCATCGTCCGATGGGACTACAAGTCCCATCGGGCGATGCCTGCTACCATGACAGTGATTGACACATTAGCCAATGATGGGACAGTAGTAGTCCCATCATCCGGCTAATGTGTTAAATGTTAAAAAAAAAAAAAAAAATAATACTACATACATACTACATGCATGCTACATACATACTACATGCTACATACATACTACATATATACTACATACATACTACATATATACTACATACATACTACATACATACTGCATGCTACATACATACTACATACATACTACATGCATGCTACATACATACTACATGCATGCTACATACATGCTACATACATACTACATACATACTACATGCTACATACATACTACATGCATGCTACATACATACTACATGCTACATACATACATATATACTACATACATACTACATATATACTACATACATACTACATACATACTGCATGCTACATACATACTACATACATACTACATGCATGCTACATACATACTACATATATACTACATGCATGCTACATACATGCTACATACATACTACATACATACTACATGCATGCTACATACATACTACATGCTACATACATACCACATATATACTACATACATACAATACATTCATACAATACATACATAGACATACAGTACATATAACATAGAGTAACATACTTACCAATACTTGTCACATTGTTCCCCGAAGCCATTGTCTTTTCCGGGATAAATATTAACATAACAAACCACAAAAATACTCACCCACGATCCGAAGCAGTCCACGAGTGTGTCCCACGACGATCTTGGGTAGAGAACTGCAGCATCAGATGATGCTGCCGTTCTCTACGGGCTGCAGGAATCCAATGACGGAAGGTAGGTATCCTTCCGCACTGTATTCCTCCGCCACTTAAAAAAAAAAAGTCCCTAGTCTCACTTTATGCCATTGCTGTGTGGGAAATTCCCACACAGCAATGGCATAAAGTGAGACTAGGGACTTTTTTTTTTTAAGTGGCGGAGGAATACAGTGCGGAAGGATACCTACCTTCCGTCATTGGATTCCTGCAGCCCGTAGAGAACGGCAGCATCATCTGATGCTGCAGTTCTCTACCCAAGATCGTCGTGGGACACACTCGTGGACTGCTTCGGATCGTGGGTGAGTATTTTTGTGGTTTGTTATGTTAATATTTATCCCGGAAAAGACAATGGCTTCGGGGAACAATGTGACAAGTATTGGTAAGTATGTTACTCTATGTTATATGTACTGTATGTCTATGTATGTATTGTATGAATGTATTGTATGTATGTAGTATATATGTGGTATGTATGTAGCATGTAGTATGTATGTAGCATGCATGTAGCATGCATGTAGTATGTAGCATGCATGTAGTATGTATGTAGCATGCATGTAGTATATATGTAGTATGTATGTAGCATGTAGTATGTAGCATGCATGTAGTATATATGTAGTATGTATGTAGCATGTAGTATGTATGTAGCATGCATGTAGTATATATGTAGTATGTATGTAGCATGTAGTATGTATGTAGCATGCATGTAGTATGTATGTAGTATGTATGTAGCATGCATGTAGCATGCAGTATGTATGTAGCATGCATGTAGTATATATGTAGTATGTATGTAGCATGTAGTATGTATGTAGCATGCATGTAGTATGTATGTAGCATGCATGTAGTATGTATGTAGTATGTATGTAGCATGCATGTAGCATGCAGTATGTATGTAGCATGCATGTAGTATATATGTAGTATGTAGTATGTATGTAGCATGCATGTAGTATATATGTGTTATGCATGTAGCATGCATGTAGTATGTATGTAGTATATATGTGGTATGTATGTAGCATGCAGTATGTATGTAGCATGCATGTAGTATATATGTAGTATGTATGTTGCATGTAGTATTTATGTAGTATGAATGTAGCATGTATGTAGTATGTAGTATGAATGTAGCATGTATGTAGTATGCATGTTGTATGTATGTAGCATGTAATTTTTTTTTTTTTTTTTTTTTTTTTTTTACATTCAACACATTAGCCGGATGATGGGACTACTACTGTCCCATCATTGGCTAATGTGTCAATCACTGTCATGGTAGCAGGCATCGCCCGATGGGACTTGTAGTCCCATCGGACGATGCCTGCACAGACCCCCGGAGCCTGCACAGCCCCCCGGCAGGCCGGCACAGCCCCCTGGCAGGCCGGCACAGCCCCCCGGAGCCTGCACAGCCCCCCGGCAGGCCGGCACAGCCCCCCGGCAGGCCGGCACAGCCCCCCGGAGCCTGCACAGACCACCGGCAGGCCGGCACAGACCACCGGAGCCTGCACAGACCCCCTGGCAGGCCGGCACAGCCCCCCGAAAGGCCCGTACAGACCCCAGAGAGGCTGTACAAGGGCAGGAAAGGGTTTTTCTTATTCCGATACCGGAAGTCCCATAGACTTGAATGGGACTTCCGGTATCGGAATCGGCGATACCGATACTTTTTTTAAAGATCGGCCGATACCATCCGATACGATACTTTGAAGTATCGGACGGTATCGCTCAACTCTAGTGGAAAGTGATTGTGAGAGATAAAAAGGTTGAGGGATGCCATTAAGGTAATACAACAAAGTGGAGTAAGAAAAAAAACCAATGCAGTAGGAATGGACAAGCAAGTGATATAAATCACATGGCAAACAAAATATTTGTGTCAAATTAGCCAAGGTTTAGCCTAAACAATGAATGCAGCTAATGTGTTCATATCCGAAATTATGCACTGTAGACATGCATCATATTAATAATTTATTATAATTTTCCAATGTGTCTGTTAAAAATGTTGGCTACCTGTGATTTTTTTTTTAAATGCTGTCCAGAAAAAAATAAAAGCAACACTGTGTCACATCCATAAAAGAATGTTTCTATATCCATGTTTGTAAATTGAATGTATATACAGTGTGGAAAATAAGTGAGTCACTGCCATTTTGCAAGTTTTCCCACCTATAAAGAATGGAGGGGTCTGTAATTGTTATTGTAGGTACACTTCAACTGCAATCACATTGTATGATTTTGAAATTATTAAATTGAATTTTATTGCATGAGAAAAGTATTTGATCACCTACCAACCAGCAAGAATTCTGCCTCTCACAGACCTGTTAGTTTTTCTTTAAGAAGCCCTCCTACTCTGCACTCATTGCCTGTATTAATTGCACATGTTTGAACTTGTTACCTGTATAAAAGACACCTGTCCACACACTCATCAATCACACTACAACCTGTCCACCATGGCCAAGACCAAAGGGCCAAAATTGTAGACCTACACATGGCTGTTGTGATGGGCTATAGGACAATAGGCAAGCAGCTTGGTGAGAAGACAACAAATGTTATTAGAAGATGGAAGAAACAAAAGATAACTGTCAATCTTCCTTCATCTGGGGCTCCATGCATGTGTCACGACTCTTTTGTCGGGTTTCACGGGACCAGGGGCTCCTTCCCTGTCCCTAACACTAGGGGCAACCTAGCTCGCCCTGTTCCCTGGATTACTTCTGATGGTGAAGGCAACGTACCTTGTTTTAGCTCCTGAATCTGCCCTCCGTCTGTATCCTTCTCCCACCCAGGGAAGAGGGGAGTAGTAGTGTACAGTAATGCACTAACCAGATTAACAAGGTAATACGAACAGGGATAAAGAAAAATACCAATCATACAAATATACTCACATAAACAACTGAGGTAAAAAACCGAGGCGTGGAATATGGGGTTAAACTGAAGTAGAAGAAAGGGAATTATCACACAGTTAACACCTAGCAACAGTCACAGAAAAATCCACCAAATGCCTTCTTAACCCCTTTACTCCCAAGGGTGGTTTGCATGTTAATGCCCGAGCCATTTTTTACAATTCTGACCACGGTACCTTTATGAGGTAATAACTCTTGAATGCTTCCATAGATCCTGGTGATTCTGACATTGTTTTCTCGTGACATATTGTACTTCATGTTAGTGGTAAAATTTCATTCAAATAACTTGCGTTTATGTGTGAAAAAAATGGAAATTTGGCGAAAATTTAGAAAATTTCGCAATTTTCCAAATTTGAATTTTTATGCATTTAACTCACAGAGATACAGCACAAAAAAACTTAATAAGTAACATTTCCCACATGTTTACTTTACATCAGCACAATTTTGGAACCAAAATTTTTTTTTGTTAGGAAGTTATAAGAGTTAAAATTTGACCAGCGATTTCTCATTTTTACAACACCACTTTATTTTTAGGGACCACATCACATTTGAAGTCACTTTGAGGGGTCTATATGATAGAAGATACCCAAAAGTGACACCATTCTAAAAACTGCCCCCCCTCAAGGTGCTCAAAACCACATTCAAGAAGTTTATTAACCCTTCAGATGCTTCACAGGAATTTTTTGAATGTTTAAAAAAAAATTAACATTTAACTTTTCACAAAAAAAAATACTTCAGATCCAATTTTTTTATTTTACCAAGGGTAACAGGAGAAATTGGACTGCAAAAGTTATTGTGCAATTTGTCCTGAGTACGATGATACCTGATATATCGGGGGGAACCACTGTTTCGGCGCATAGCAGAGCTCGGAAGAGAATGAGCGCCGTTTGACTTTTTCAACGCAAAATTGGCTGGAATTGAGATTGGGCGCCATGTCACATTTGGAGAGCCCCTGAAGTGCCTAAACAGTGGAAACTCCCCACAAGTGACCCCATTTTGGAAACTAGACCCCCCAAGGAACTTATATAGATGTGTGGTGAGAACTTTGAACCCCCAAGGGCTTCACAGAAGTTTATAACGTACAGCCGTACATTTAAAAAATCACATTTTTTCTACAAAAATGATCTTTTCACCCCCAATTTTTATTTTACCGAGGGAAACAGGACCCCAAAAGTTATTGTGCAATTTGTCCTGAGTACGCTGATACCCCATATGTGGGGGTAAACCACTAGTTGGACGCATGGCAGAGCTCGGAAGAGAAGCAGCGCCATTTGACTTTTTTGGCTGGAATTGAGATTGGACGCTATGTTGCATTTGGAGAGCCCCTGATGTGCCTAAGCAGTGGAAAGCCCCCATAAATGACACCATTTTGGAAACTAGACCCCCCAAGGAACTTATCTAGATGTGTGGTGAGCACTTTGAACCCCCAAGTGCCTCACAGAAGTTTATAACGCCCGGGCGTGAAATTCAAAAAATCATATTTTTTCCACAAACATGACCTTTTAGTCCCCAATTTTGTTTATTTTCCCAAGGGTAACAGGATAAATTGGACCCCTAAAGTTGTTGTCCAATTTGTCCTGAGTACGCTGATACCCCATATGTGGGACAAAACTACTGTGTGGGCACACGTTGGGGATCGGAAGGGAAGTAGTGATGTTTTGGAATGCAGACTTTGATGGAATGGTCTGCGGGTGTCATGTCGCATTTGGAGAGTCCCTGATGTGCCTAAACTGTGGAAATGGGTCGCCCTCCCAGGGCTGTGGGGTACTCGGTACCGGGTCGGGATCAGTGGGATGTATCACAGCAGCAGTGACCCGGACCGTGGCCCTGGGCGCCCAAGTAATAGGAAGATGTAAATGGTGGAATGTAGTTAGATGAATAGTTTGTGACGCCACGTGTGGTGCTCGGCAAGGGAGGTGTTAAGCCGACGCTGCAGACAGATCCTCCGGGACAGATGGTGTTGTGCAGCAATGATGTTATAGCCCTCCACAGGCAGGGCTGTTGTCCCAGGGCAGTGTAGATGTGGAGACACTTAGATGGTGTAGTGTTTGGCGCAGGGGATGTAGCAGTGCCAGGCGGACGTATGCAGGAAGGAATGGAGAACACCAGGACATGTAGTGCCAAAGCTTTACTCACAGTCTGTAGTGCCCGCTTCTGTGCCGTGTCCTCTGGGTCAGGGACTCAGTCAACCCCCAGGCAAGATGGAAGGCTCCCTTCCACGCTCCGCCAACTTATGTGCCTTTTCTGAACGTCTCCTCTATAGCGCCTTTAAGTGTGAAGATCTCCTAGTACTGAGTTACACTGGAGTTCCTCCTAACAGATGTTCCCAAGAACTCTACTTGTACAGCAGACAGCTGTAGCCTGTTTCGGGGACTCTCTACTCCTAAGTCCCGGCTCTCTATCCGTGTTGCTGTTGTGCCCTCAAGTCTTACATGGGAGTAGTGCATTTACAGACCACTACTCCACCGGTGTCTGCTGCAGAACCATTAGTGTCCATACAACCTCAGGGACCGGGCCCCGGCCTTGCGCTTAGAACTTCTAGGCAGGGTTCTTCCTCTAACCCACGTCCTCTGTGTTCCCTTTTACTCCTACGTTCCGTACTTGTCTTTCTCTCCTATGGAAGCTCAGGCTTCAGTTCAATGTCTTTCTCCTTCTTTCCTTTCCCGTGCCAGCTGGCTCAGGTCACTGAGGCAGTTGCAGCACTCCTTCCTCCATCCCTCTTCCAGGGATCCCCACTCCTCTCCGAGTGGCTTCCTCTCTCCTACCCTCCTTCTGACTGACTGACCGACTGACCTGTAATCCTAAACCATCCCGCTCTTTTATGTATTCTCAACTCCACCCACCTCCCAGCACGTCTAGTGTTCCAAGCAGGGAACCAACAAAGGTGCTCTGCTTCCCTCTAAGCAAGGAGCTGCAATGTGGTTTTGCTGAACTACTCTATTGTGTGGGGTGCGAGTGTTGGAGCGTGGTCAAGAGCCCCCAACTTACCTGGATGGTGGGGCACCACACCTTAGGAGAAGGTGCAGTACCTCTGTGGCGACTGAGCCTCAGGGGCGCCACAGAAACCCCCCACAAGTGACCCCATTTTGGAAACTAGACCCCCCCAAGGAACTTATCTAGATGTGTGGTGAGCACTTTGAACCCCCAAGTGCTTCACAGAACTTTATAACGTAGAGCCAAACAAATAAAAAAAATATATATTTTTTTCCACAAAAATGATATTTTTGCCGCCAATTTTTTATTTTCCTAAGGGTAACAGGAGAAATTGGACCCCAAAAGTTGTTTTGCAATTTGTCCTGAGTATGCTGGTACCCCATATGTAGGGGTAAACCACTGTTTGGGCGCATGGCAGCGCTTGGAAGGGAAGGAGCACTGTTTGACTTTTTCAGTGCAGAATTGGCTGGAATTGAGACCAGACGCCATGTTGTGTTTGGAGAAAACCTGATGTGCCCAAACAGTGGAAACCCCCAATTGTAACTCCAACCCTAACCCTAATCTCAGCCCTAGCCCTAACCCTAACCCTAGCCCTAACGGGAAAATGGAAATAAATATTTTTTTTTTAAATTTTATTATTTTTCCCTAAGGGGGTGATAAAGGGGGGTTTGATTTACTATTTATGGCGGTTTTTATGTTTGGCAGCTGTCATACGCTAAAAGATGCTTTTTATTGTAAAAATAGTTTTTGCATCACCACATTTTGAGAGCTATAATTTTTCCGTATTTTGACCCACAGAGTCGTGTGAGGTCTTATTTTTTGCGGGACGAGTTGACGTGTTTTTATTGGTACTATTTTCGGGCACGTGACATTTTTTGATTGCTTTTTATTCCGATTTTTGCGAGGCAGAATGAACAAAAACCAGCAATCCATGAATTTCTTTCGGGGGGTGCGTTTACACCATACATGATGGAGGGGGGAGAATGGGGCTGCACATGATGGAGGGGGGTGCGGGGGGCTGTACATGATGGAGGGGGGTGTGGGGCTTACATGATGGAGGGGGTGAATGTTGCTGTACTTGATGGAGGGGGTGAATGGAGCTGCACATGATGGAGGGGGGTGAAAGGGGCTGCACATGATGGAGGTGGGTGAATAGGGCTGCACATGATGGAGGGGTTGAATGGGACTGTACATGATGGTGAGGGTGAATGGGGCTGCACATGATGGCGGGGGGTGAATGGGGCTGTACATGATGGAGGGGGGTGAATAGGGCTGCACATGATGGAGGGGGGTGAATGGGGCTGTACATGATGGCGAGGGGTGCGGGGGCTGAGCCTGTACATGATGATGGGGGTGCGGGGGCTGTACATGATGGAGGGGGGTGAATGGAGCTGCATATGATGGAGGGGGGTGAATGGGGCTGCATATGATGGAGAGGGTGAATGGGCTGTATATGATGGAGAGGGGAGCGGGGGCTGGGCCTGTACATGATGATGGGGGATGCGGGGGCTGCACATGGTGGAGGGGGGTGAGTGGGGCTGCACATGATGGAGGGGGGTGAATGGGGCTGTACATGATGTAGTGGGGCTGCACATGATGGAGTGGGGGGAGTGGGGCTGTACATGATGGAGTGGGGGAGTGAGGCTGTACATGATGGAGTGGGAGGAGTGGGGCTGCACATGATGGAATGGGGGAGTGGAGCTGTACATGATGGAGTAGGGGGAGTGGGGCTGTACATGATGGAGTGGGGCTGTACATTATTGAGTGGGGGGAGTGGGGCTGTACATGATGGAATGTGTGGAGTGGGGCTGTGCATGATGGAGTGGGGGGAGTGGGGCTGTACATGATTGAGTTGGGGGAGTGGGGCTGTACATGATGGAGTGGGGCTGTACATGATTGAGTGGGGGGAGTGGGGCTGTACATGATTGAGTGGGGGGAGTGGGGCTGTACATGATGGAATGGGGGAGTGGGGCTGTACATGATGGAGTGGGGGGAGTGGGGCTGTACATGCTGAGTTGGGGGTAGTGGGGCTGTACATGATGGAGTGGGACTGTACATGATTGACTGGGGGAAGTGGGGCTGCACATGATGGAGTGGGGGGAGTTGGACTGCACATGATGGAGTGGGGCTGTACATGATGGAGTGGGGGGAGTGGGGCTGTACATGAAGGGGGAGTGGGGCTGCACATGATGAAGGGGGAGTGGAGCTGTACATGATGGAGTGGGGCTACACATGATGAAGTGGGGTGAGTGAGGCTGTACATGATGGAGTGCGGCTGCACTTGATGATGGGGAGGGTAAGGGGGATTGCACATGATGAAGGAGGACTGCACATGATGAAGTGGGGGTAAGGGGGATTGCACATGATGAATTGGGGGGGTAAGGGGGCTGCACATGATGATGGGGGAGTAGGGCTGCACATGATGTGGGGGTAAGAGTGACTACACATGATGATGGGGGAGTGGGGCTGCACATGATGAAGTGGGGGGTAAGGGAGACTGCACATGATGAAGTCAGGGGGTAAGGGGGACTGCACATGATGAAGTTAGGGGGTAAGGGGGACTGCACATGATGAAATGGAAGGGGGATAGGGGGCTGCAAATGATGAAGGGGCACTGCAGATGAAGTGAGGGGGGATAGAGGACTGCAACGGATGAAGTAAGGAGACTTCAAATTAAAGTGGGGGACTGCAAATGATGATGTGGGGGAGAGGATGGGAGACTGGAAATGATGAATTCAGTGTGAGAGACGCGGCACAGCAATTTAATTGAAGGTGGGGTGAGAAGAGCAAAAGATGAATTGAAGGTGGGGGCTGGGGAGAGCAAATGATCTATCTGTGTCACGTGGACCCGTCCTGTGTGACACGACCCGCAGGCCGGTAACTAAGACAACAAGACACGGCACGTGTAACTGTCCTGTGTGACACGACCTGCAGGCCGGTAAGTAAAACGACAAGACATGGGGGAAGGGAAAACAGTTACAACGGTGGGCCCTGCGATAGGGAACGGGGACGTGGAGACCTCCTGCACTCCCCTGAGTCAGTGTCCCTCACACTCCTAACGTTCCCAATACAGGCTCCTCACCTGTCGCCGAGCCGGAACCTGTCACCCTAGCACACCCTACACCTATCACTTGCTAGGGAGCTGGGTGGTGCAGGCACTGGCCCCACAGCTGTACTAATACACACCAAGGAAAAATACCAACAGGGAAACACCACTTAGCTTTGCTCTGTTGCTCTTGCTCCCAGCAACAGAGTCCACCACCAGAATGCAGCTTTCCTCCTGAATAGCTGCCACCAAGCTCTGTCAGAGCTGCAAGGAAATCCTCTCTGACTCCTTCCAAACCAGGACTCTGACTGAGCTGCCAGGAACTCTCTCTATCTCCTTCCTTCACCAGTCTTGGTTGGAAATGAGCAATATCACCAACAGTGATTGCAACACCTGACACTCTTTTATAGCAGAGCCAGAGCAATCACATCTGCTTTATAATCACATGCACTAAACTAAAGAATCCGGAGCGCAATGATCCTAACGGCCACCAGGGGCAAAACTAGAACTGAAATCACCACAGAGCAATGACCCTAATAGCCACCAGGGGCAAAGCTATCTTTAAGCACCACAGCTTAAGGAAAAAAAAAGATTACTAGTGCATTTTATCTGTCATGATCCAGCATGGATCATGACAATACCCTCCCCTTAATGAGGGGCCTCTGGACCCTCAAGATCGCTCCTCATCAGGGAACAACCTACAGCGGGGACGCCCAGGTCCAGAGTTCACCCCAGCAACTACCTGCACTTCAGGTTTATGACAAACGAGCACCGCAGGTATTGGCAATGTATGTTCCGGAGGCACCACCCATCTCCAAAGCGCCAATCTGGGGAACGAGAGGTGTATGGGCAAGTATGTGGGTAACACCAGCTGGTAAGTCTCCGGGCCCTGGACAGCCGACACCAGATACGGCCCGATCACCTGAGAATTCCAGACCCCCGCAACACACTTACACTGGATGTTTTTGGTGGCCATCCATACATGCTCGTTCACACACAGGTCCGGACCTGAACGTTTATTGCCACACATTCGCTTATCAAAATAGGGTGAACTCTTCCTGGCACTGACAACAGAGGCGTCCCCCTGTGTCTCCACACTCACACGCCCGCAATTCACCAAGGGAAACACCACCCTCCAACCCCTTCCACCACGAGGTTTGCGCCTCCCAGGGTTGGCTAATGGCGAGGGTTGAGACTTGCCCCTACTCTCCTGTAGCACCCCCGCTGCTCTCACTGGAGAGGAAGGGGACGATTGTAGGGAGACGGCAGAGACAGTAGCCCCTAGGCAGCAGCCCTCACACGACTGCTCCCAGCTGACTACTTCCCTAGTCCACCAATCTAAAACTGGGTTGTGTTTTTTAGACCAAGGGGGGCACACAACGATAGGTGCTGGATTTCCCTCCATGACGTAGTATGACTGGGACTCATCATGATGTTCACTATACAGCACAATGTCTTCTACGACTTGATTTAACCCCCCCGGCTCAGTGGGACAGATTTAATGGCCTGGACGCTTATGGGTTTGTCCGGCGTCTCACCACTCAGACCATGAGTCTGGACAAACTGAGCATCCACCAGACTGACTTCTGCTCCACTGTTAACAAGCACCGGTATGCCCTCAGGTACCTCGCCAACCATCACCTCTGCTGACATAGTACCTTCTGAGGGCGAGGAGGAAATATACACTCCCAGGTCGTCTTCCTCCACACGACCAGGGGGGCACGGCTTCTCTGATAGTACAGAAATTTTGGCATCAGTGCCAAGGACTAAATCATTAGTCTGCTCTCTACAGGGACATACCCCTACACCTTGGGGAACACCAGGCAGCACAATGGGGACACCGACTCCACCTACCTGCCTGGGTACGTCCGCCTGTATAAGCAAGTCCTGCTCCCCAGCAGGGACTCCACAGCACATCCTAGCCAAAGCCGTATATGAACCCTCTAGTTGAGGCAGAGGATAGGCCTCAGACCCATAATTCCGCTGCAGGTGCTGCTGAAACACATCATTCAGCTCCTCACTAACCTCAGTGAGGGTCAGCAGCAACTGCTCATCGGTCTGCACTTGGCCCATGGCTCAACAGAGAAAAATGTTATGGTTGGTGATAATGTCACGTGGACCCGTCCTGTGTGACACGACCCGCAGGCTGGTAACTAAGACAACAAGACACGGCACGTGCAACTGTCCTGTGTGACATGACCCACAGGCCGGTAACTAAAACGACAAGACACGGGGAAGGGAATACAGTTACAACGGTGGGCCCTGCGATAGGGAACGGGGGACATGGAGACCTCCTGCACTCCCCTGAGTCAGTGTCCCTCACACTCCTAACGTTCCCTATACAGGCTCCTCACCTGTCGCCGAGCCGGAACCTGTCACCCTAGCACACCCTACACCTATCACTTGCTAGGGAGCTGGGTGGTGCAGGCACTGGCCCCACCGCTGTACTGATACACACCAAGGAAAAATACCAACAGGAAAACACCACTTAGCTTTGCTCTGTTGCTCTTGCTCCCAGCAACAGAGTCCACCACCAGAATGCAGCTTTCATCCTGAATAGCTGCCACCAAGCTCTGTCAGAGCTGCAAGGAAATCCTCTCTGACTTCTTCCACACCAGGACTCTGACTGAGCTGCCAGGAACTCTCCTTCCTTCACCAGCCTTGGTTGGAAATGAGCAATATCACCAACAGTGATTGCAACACCTGACACTTTTATAGCAGAGCCAGAGCAATCACACCTGCTTTATAATCACATGCACTAAACTAAAGAAACCAGAGCGCAATGATCCTAACGGCCACCGGGGGCAAAACTAGAACTGAAACCACCACAGAGCAATGACCCTAATGGACACCTGGGGCAAAACTAGAACTGAAACCACCACAGTGCAATGACCCTAATGGCCACCGGGGGCAAAACTATCTTTAAGCACCACAGCTTAAGGAAAAAAAAAAAGGTTACTAGTGCATTTTATCTGTCACGATCCAGCATGGATCATGACAATCTGGAGAACAAATAAAGAATTTTGAGTGTGGGGGGGTAAGTGATGTTTTGAATGTGGGGTAGAGCAGTTGATAATGAATAGAGGGTGGGAGAGAAAGACATGACAATGAATTGAGGAGGGAGGGGAATGTAAATATAATGAATCGGGATTAGGGTTATAGCAGGAGGTACATAGTAGGGGGCATTGAGGATGAAGTGCCTGGTAATGAATTGGAGGAAAGAGTACAGGTGCTAATTAATTTATATATTAAATGGGGAAAGTGGCATTTATAGTTAGTGGGTGCACAGTGGTGGATTAGAATTTATATTTGGAATGGTGGGTTGCATAATAACCAATTATGTATTAATGGTGGGTGCAAGTCTGTATTCAGATGTGTAGTGTAGAAGAAAGGGAAAAAGTGGGGAATGTGCTCTGGAAGATGTGCTCTAGGTAACTGTGTTATTTTATGCAGAGACAAGTCCTGGCTGGAAGAAGTGATGGCGGTCTGTGCTGGATGAAAAAGAAAAGCAAAGATGAAGGACTTCAGCTAGAGACGTCACTGGTGAGTCACTGTATTACCTGTACACTGACAGTAAAAACAGAGTTCCTGTATACTATTGCACTTAGTATTGTGTTTTTAATTAATGATCAGTATTGTAGTATTCAGTTACTATCTGGTGGTAATATGTGGTCTGGTCATGGTGTCGCGGTATTTGTTCCTTGTATGTGGTATTATTCGGTGACTATGTGGTGATAATATGTGGTCTGGTCATGGTGTGACGATATTTGTCCCTTGTATGTGGTATTAATGGTTGTTTAAAAAAAATGTAAATGTAAGTGACTCATTCCCTTAAAGAAAAATACATAAATATATATTTATTTTTAATAGTTTAGAGTAGAGTAGGGCCCAGCCGAAAGAATCTACCATGTCGTGGTATCAGCTTAAAAATTATTTTGGCCAGAACAAAATCTGCTAGTTATGAATGTGATCTGGTGTTTGATGGGAACTGTTAATATCAGAATGTAGTGCACAGCCTGGCCAGCCAGTCAGTCAAGTCAGACAGCTGCATAAAAATATATGCAGCTGTCACACTCGGATCAGGAGAGCTGCTGGCTAGAATGTGCACTGTTCTGATCTCATTCCAATTTATTTTTTTTTCAACTGTTTGACTGCGCCCCTACTTGTATATGTTTGAGGAAAAGGTGTGTGTAAATGGGTGTGGCTTAAAAGGGTGTGTCTTAAATGGGTGTGGCTTAAAAATGGGTGTAGTTTTCCTACATATAAACACAGAACCTGTTGTTAAAAATTTGAATCCCACCCCTGGACACCAGGCTGCAGATACGACCCCATAGCTTGTTTGAGTCTATTGTAATGGAGAAAGTTAATGAGGTGCCTTGGGAATTTATTTTCTAAATCTGGTAGTGGAAGTAATGTACCCTTTGTAAGAAGAGTTTCTACTTCATCTCTAAAGGAGTTCAAAAAGTCAAAGGACTTAGCTTTGATCTGGTCTAAGTATAGTCATGGCAGGTCCATAACTCTAGCTAAAGGTGACAGAAATGGCATTGATGAAATAGAATGATTTGCCCAAGTTTGAACTATAGTCCTAGTTATCGCATTGGGTATTTCCAATTTATATATGAACTCCTTGGATGCATGAAGCATGGTGGTAATTGGAATTGGTATTGATTCCTCTGCTTTGTTTGTCCATAATTTGTGGTTTCTCGTTTCTCGTCCAGTCAACTATCAAGGACAGTATCGCTGCTATGTGGTATTTCTGTGGATCAGGAGTTCCCATACCTCCCCCATCATTCTAGGAAGCGAAAGTGTCCTAAAACTGAGTCTAGACTTTGTGCCTTTCCAAATGTACTTCCCAAAAATAGAATGCACCCTTTCGAAGAATGTGACAGGTATTTTAATGGGAAGCATTCTTGATATGTAGCTGAACCTGGGTAATATGAAGCTTTTTAACAGATTTATACGTCCCATCCAGGAGACAAAGGGCGCTCTCCATGACTTAATCGATTCTAATGTAGAGTTAAGTAGTGGTGCATAGTTGAGAGTAAATAATGAGTGCCAGTGAGATAGCTAATGTGATTCGAGATCCATTTAATTGGGAACTTGGACTTAAATTTTTGAAGGATCAAACTCTGGACATTCATACTCATCGCTTCCGATTTATCAAAATTTATTTTAAATTTCGAATTATCTCCAAATTTTTCAAACAGTCCCAACACTGTCGGTAAATATGTCTGTTTTATGGAAACTTCACATTAGACCTCAAGCAGCTTGAATTGTCTGTTTACTCTTCCTCCAGACTCTGGGACCTTGATTTCCAAGGTCTAGAATGAAGTATCCACAATGAATGATTGTTTTGGGAGCTATGTCATCTGTTGGTGTAGGTCCACTGTGTCAGCACAGCCATCTACCAGGAAATTTTAGAGCACTACATGCTCTACACTACAGCACTTACCTGCCTAACCCAGGAAGAAGTGCAGAACCGCCTTAGTAAAATTAAAATTGACAAATCACCAGGCCCTGATGGCATTCACCCTCGGGTATTAAGGGAGTTAAGTAATGTGATAGACAGGCCTCTATTCCTTATATTTAAAGACTCTATAGAAACAGGGTCTGTTCCTTTTGATTGCCGGCAAGCAAATGTGGTACCAATATTCAAAAAGGGGTGTAAAAGGGAACCTGGAAACTATAGGCCGGTAAGCTTAACATCTGTTGTGGGTAAAATTTTTGAAGGCTTTCTAAGGGATACCATTATGGAATATCTCAATGTTAATAAATGGTTAACTCCATATCAACATGGATTTATGAAGGATCGCTCCTGTCAAACTAACCTGATCAGCTTCTATGAGGATGTAAGCTCTTAAATGGACCAAGGAGAATCATCGGATGTCATTTATCTCGACTTCTCTAAAGCATTTGACACTGTCCCACATAAAAGATTGGTAAGTAAGATGAGAAAGCTTGGGCTAGGGGAAAATGTGTGTAGATGGGTAGGTAGCTGGCTTAGTGATAGAAAACAAAGAGTGGTTATTAATGGTGCATACTCAGATTGGGCCAGGGTTACTAGTGGGGTACCACAGGGCTCTGTGTTGGGCCCCCTACTATTTAATATATTATTGATCTAGTGGATGGCTTACACAGTAAAATATCAGTATTTGCAGATGATACAAAACTATGTAAGGTAGTTAACACAAAGGAGCACAGTTTGCAACTACAGACAGATTTGAGTAAATTGGAGAATTGGGCTGAAAAATGGCAAATGAGGTTTAACACAGATAAGTGTAAGGTTATGCACATGGGAAGGAGAAACAGATGCTACAATTACTTATTAAATGGGAAACTGCTGGGGAAATAAGACATGGAAAAAGACTTAGGCATCTTAGTCAATAGGAAGCTAAATTGGAGTGCCCAGTGTCAGGCAGCTGCCACCAAAGCAAATAGGGTCATGGGATGCATTAGAACAGGTCTGGGGACACGAGATGAAAACATAATTCTCCCTCTGTACAAATCAATCGTCAGACCACACTTGGAGTATTGTGTGCAATTTTGGACGCTGGTGCTCAAGAAAAACATTACTGAACTTGAAAGGGTTCAAAGGCGGGCTACTAAAATGATAAATGGAGTTGGTTCACTACAATACCCAGAAAGGTTATCAAAATTAGGTCTATTTACTCTAGAAAAGAGAAGACTTAGGGGAGACCTAATATATATGTACAAGTATATCAGAGGGTAATACAGAGATCTCTCCAATGAACTGAATACCAAGGACTGTGACCAGAACAAGTGGGCATTCTCTTCGTTTGGAGGAAAGACAATTTCTGCACCAGCATAGAAGAGGGTTCTTCGCGGTAAGAGCAGTGAGGCTCTGGAATTCTCTTCCTGAGGAAGTGGTGATGGCCAACTCACTGAATGAATTTAAGAAAGGAATGGATGCTTTTCTTGTGAGTAACTGTATAGAAGGTTACGAATAGCATAATATTATAGGTAGATGGTTGACCCAGCTTAGGGGAAGGAATTTTTTTCCCTATGGAGAAAATTGGCTTCTACTCTGTGGGTTTTTTGCCTTCCCCAGGATCAACAATGCAGAACAGCTGCACTAAAAATAGGCTGAACTAGATGGACATAAGGTCTTCCTTCAGCCTTCAAAACTATGTTACTATGTTATGTTACTATGTTACATGCTTCCCTCTGCCAACAAGCTTTTTGGAGATGGAAATTTCATTCTCCAGCAGGACTTGGCACCTGTCCACTTCCAAAAGTACCAATACCTGGTTTATAAACAACAGTATCACTGTGCTTGATTGGCCAGCAAACTCGCCTGACCTTAACCCCATAGAGAATCTATGGGGTATTGTCAAGAGGAAGATGAGAGACACCAGACCCAACAATGCAGACGAGCTGAAGGCTGCTATCAAAGCAACCTGGGCTTCCATAACACCTCAGCAGCGCCACAGGCTGATCACCTCCATGCCACGCCACATTGATACAGTAATTGATGCAAAAAGAGCCCCGACCAAGTACTGAATGCATTTACTGAACATACATTTCAGTAGGCCAACATTTCGGATTTTAAAATCATTTTTCAAGCTGCTGTTATAAAGTATTCTAATTTACTGACATAATGACTTTTTGGTTTTCATTGGCTGTAAGCCATAAACATCAACATTAACAGAAATAAACACTTGAAATAGATCACTCTGTTTGTAATGACTCTATATAATATGAGTTTCACTTTTTGTATTGAAAAACTGAAATAAATTAACGTTTCGATGATATTCTAATTTTGTGAGTTGCACCTGTATATGTATATTTTTTCCCCCCTTCAGAATCAGAATTCTCTACGCAATCAATACCATACAGGAAAATGCTCCCACAAATGTGGGGCATTGATTTGTTATTTTTCATCCTAACAAATTAATTGAAAACCATGTTGCAATAATGAAAATCTTAGGAGAAAATCTAAAGTTTAGGCTATAAAATTCTAATTAACAGGAATTCAGCCACAGGCAAGTCTAATTATTCATTACGCAGGTGTTCAGCAGACAGATGACTATAAAATGGTGTTATATAAAAAACAAACACCTCTTCCCATTTCATGCTTTTAGCAATGGCACCACTTGGAAGAGAAATGTCACAAAACCTGAGAAACAAAATAATTTCTTTACAGAAAAAAGGTGATGGATACAACAAGATCAGTAAAGCTTTACTCATCAGTCAGAATGCTGTAGCAAAAGTGATATGAAAATGTAACAAAGACAAAACTGCAACCAGGTCACATAGATGTCCAGGCTGACCATAGAAGTTAATACCTGAACAGCAGCATCTTCTGGTTAGAAGGGATAAAAAAAATCTACAGGGTGGGCCATTTAATGGATACACCTAAATAAAATGGGAATGGTTGGTGATATCAACTTCCTGTTTGTGGCACATTAGTATATGGGAGGGGGAAAACCTTTCAAGATGGGTGGTGACCATGGTGGCCATTTTGAATTCGGCCATTTTGGATCCATCTATATTTTTTCCAATGGGAAGAGGGTCATGTGACACATCAAACTTATTGAGAATTTCACAAGAAAAACAATGGTGTCCTTGGTTTTAACGTAACTTTATTCTTTCATGAGTTATTTACAAGTTTGTGACCACTTATAAAATGTGTTCAAAGTGCACACACTTTACTTTGGAAGAGCTCAGACTTGTTTCAAAGTAGCAAAGGAAGAGCTAATTATGATGCAGCCTCGAGCAAGGTCAATGGGAAACAAGCCGCAGACAGTGGAATAAGCCGATGATAATATAAAGAATTACCATCATTACTCGTAAGTTGAAATACAAGAACGAGCATTAACATTCCGATCCACAAGTTTAACCTGTAGAATCTAGAGAAGTCGGTTACTGGGATACGTGCAAACTGAAAAGGAAGCCATTACAAAGGAAATGTAGAAAAGTTACAAATCCCTGGACAAATGGAGATAACTACAATACTGTGTATCACACAAAGTGTTGGTGGAATTTTTATGGTAAGGTGGCTAAGTTTCCAAAATGTGTGGAAATGCCCACTGATAGCAATCAGCATATTGTAACAATGGTTGGCCTGTGGTTTATTCATGATTGGTTTGTCCCAGGGAAGCTTCTTGACTCTTTTTTCTCTTTCAAGTTGTGTGCTTGACGATTACAGATTATGAAGTGGAAAGAGGCTTTGTTTGATCTGGCTTTTACCATTCAAGAAGTAGTGGAAATCCCAAGATCCCTGGCATAGAAGAATAAGGAAGGGTACAAGATATCAAGGCAAAAGATTGCGGAGATGCTGATGTACTGCGAAGACTACAATTACACATGTATCTCTGATGTCCATACAAATATGCACGTCAAGCTTAAAAGAGTTGTCTGGCCATAGGTATTTGATGACCTATTTACAGGTTAGGTCATCAATAGAAGTTGGATGCAGGGAAGGTCCAACACCCTTCCCCGCCACCAATCATGATGGGTGTTGGATCACAACCCCTGTTCTGTTATTGATGACCCATCTTTTAGATATGTGATTAAATACCTATTCCCAGACAGCCCCTTTAACTACCTAGAATACAAAATCATAAAATGAGTTGTCACGTAAAAAAAACATCTTCTTCCAAAAACAGCACCATCCTTTTACCGTATATTTCTGATATTCCAGCTCTGAACCATTCAGTTTACTGGAGCTGAGATGTTATGTCAAACACACCCAGTAGAGAGGGGTGGCACTGTTTTTGGAGGAAAACAACAAGATTTTTCCCTAATCCTGGACTATGAGCTATTGCTGGTCATAAATTATTTTCATAGCTGTGAGACACAGTCAATCTGAAACCCAACATCTCTATTTTTATCTTGAGATTCAACTCTTTGACCTGTTTTTTTATTGAGAGTCACTGATTTCTAAGATCTAGCAAGAATGTGGAGCTCCCTTGAGCTGGGGCCTTTAATGAACATGTTCACACACTCACACAGGTAACGGTAGCAGGAAAAGACTTACAAAGAGAGAGCCTGCACCCAACTGGTCCCAGAAAAGTCTAGGAAAGTCCCTAACCACACAACTAAAATTAAAATGTGGCACCCCAGGAGTTCAGTTGCCACAGTGGCCTTGCCTCCCTCCAGGGGGGAGTGAAGTCATGCCTGGAAGCAAAGAAGGAATCTCCTTACCAGGTAGTTCCAGCACACAACGCAGTTCCTGTTCCAGGCCAGCAAAGCTCTAAACCCGACTTCAGAGGAGCTGCTCTCTCTGGTCAGGAGGAGGAAGTTAGTGGCAGTTGGTGCCTGAACAGGGTTGAGACAGGACATGTGGAGAGGAGCTGGGGGACAGGAGCTATAGCTGAGCTCACCCCCCAGGTTTGAGTGCCAGAGACCGGGCCCCGGAGCCTGAGGCTGTGTGGGTACTAAAGCCCCAGCAGCAGAATCCAGAGGGCAGAAGACCGCAGATCCTCTGTCCCCAACTGATACTCGATGACACAGCAGCACGTGTGAGCCAGAGACACCAGATAGGAGTGATCCCTGAAGCAGGCTACAGTTGCCTGTCATGCGAGTGGAGTTCTACCTAAGTAGCAGACAGAGAGAGGAACTTGAATAGAGTTTACAGCAGCAAGTACCTCAGAGAATAGCGCTAGAAAGGAGGCCTCACAGCTCACCTGAATAAGGAGATCCCCAAATTTCTTACAGGCTGACCGACTCCAGAACCATCTGTAACCCGAGCCCCGGTCTGTACCTGCACAGCTCAGTAAAAGGTAAAGGAAACTGCACTCTGTTGTGTCTTTTGAATCTTTCCTGTGTCACATGCCCTGGACCACATTCACCTCCAACATTATCTTTAATATCATGAATGCCCTGGGACATAGCTCTGCCTGTGGAGAGCTGAATCAACTCTGCTGCATCAACAACTGTCCCAGTGGACTGAATCTGCAGCGTCGGCTAACATCTTTATTGCCGAGTACCACAGGTGGCGTTGCGAACACTTTATTACAAACACTTTATTTTTCCCTTTTTCACTATTCCCCTTTATTGGATGCTCAGTGCCACGGACCGTGTCACCGCTGCCATGACACTGCCCCTTTAAGAAGCAGCCCGGTACCGAATATCCCTACTGCCCTGTCGGGCGTTCCAAAAACATCTACCCGGACCTGGCTCTCAAAGTCTGTAGAGGGGTTTCTCACACCTCCTGAGGCATAGCTCCCAACGGTCCTGGATTCAGCAAGACTGTCCCGGCTTCTAAATACTCACTTCTCTCCGTTGTCTTCATTGCTGCGCAGCTCATCCTTGGGGTGGGGCTGCTTCTCTCTGCTCAGTGCCTAAACTATATTATTCACTATTCTTCCATCCTGTGATCAAGTCTCCTCAGGACTTGAACTCACATCTCTGGTTTCACAAGCTGTAGCTCTATCTAGGAACCAACAGCCCACAATGATGTAGGTATCAGAATTTGGTAATCTTGACTTGTACTGCAGGAAGGGAACCCAGAAGCAGATTATTATTTTTTGCTATTATTATGTATTATTCTAGCATCATTTATTTCATGGCGCTTTACATGTGAAGAAGGGTATACATAATAAAAACAAGTACAGTAATCTTAAAGGGAACCTGTCACCCCCCCAGGTGTTTTGAAGTAAAAGAGCCACCTTGTGCAGCACTAATGCTGCATTCTGTCAAGGTGGCTCTTTTATTTGGCGTCCCTTCCACCGCAGAAAGAAGCGTTTTTAAAATTTGTCACTCATACCTGAAGTTTGTCCGTGGGCAGGTCTTTCCCCCCAGACACAGACGCCTCACATCCATCAGTCATTTCCTCCTTTCTTTTTGGTGCCGCCTCCTCAGCGTTCTTCGTTTTTCCTGGCGCCTGCGCTGTAATATTGTTTCTTGGGCATGCGAGATCCCGCCCCGCAGTCTCTTCTGATTTATTCACACTGCGGGGCTGGGGATCTCGGCGCACGCGCGATAAGAAAGACATCATGTGATGTCAGTGGACGGGCAGCGCTTACTGCGCATGCCCAAGAAGCAATATTACAGCACAGGTGCCAGGAAAAAAGAAGAACGCAGAAGAGGCGGTGCCAAAAGGAGGAAAGGAGGGAATGACTGATGGATGTGAGGCGTCTGTGTCCGGGGGGGAAAGACCTGCCCCCCGGACAAACTTCAGGTATGAGTGACAAATTTTAAAAACTCTTTCTTTCTGTGGTGGAAGGGACGCCAAATAAAAGAGCCACCTTGACAGAATGCATTAGTGCTGCACAAGGTGGCTCTTTTACTTCAAAACGCCTGGTGGGGGGTGACAGGTTCCCTTTAAACAATATAAGTCATGACTGGTACAGGAGGAGAGAGGACCCTGCCCACGAGGGCTCACAATCTACAAGATTATACATGTCCATAGAGATACATTGTGTATAACAATGTACAGTTGTGGCCAAAAGTATTGACACCCCTGCAATTTTGTCAGATAATACTCAGTTTCTTCCTGAAAATGATTGCAATCACAAATTCTTTGGTATTATTATCTTCATTTAATTTGTCTTAAATGAAAAAAACACAAAAGAGAATGACGCAAAAAGCAAAACGTTGATCATTTCACACAAAACTCCAAAAATGGGCCAGACAAAAGTATTGGCACCCTCAGCCGAATACTTGGTTGCACAACCTTTAGCCAAAATAACTGTGACCAACCGCTTCCGGTAACCATCAATGAGTTTCTTACAATGCTCTGCTGGAATTTTAGACCATTCTTCTTTGGCAAACTGCTCCAGGTCCCTGATATTAGAAGGGTGCCTTCTCCAAACTGTCATTTTTAGATCTCTCCACAGGTGTTCTATTGAATTCAGGTCTGGACTCATTGCTGGCCACCTTAGAAGTCTCCAGAGCTTTCTCTCAAACCATTTTCTAGTGCTTTTTGAATTGTGTTTTGGGTCATTGTCCTGCTGGAAGACCCATGACCTCTGAAGGAGACCCAGCTTTCTCACACTGGGCCCTACATTATGCTGCACAATTTGTTGGTAGTCTTCAGACTTCATAATGCCATGCACACAGTCAAGCAGTCCAGTGCCAGAGGCAGCAAAACAGCCCCAAAACATCAGGGAACCTCCGCCATTTTTGACTGTAGGGACCGTGTTTTTTTCTTTGAATGCCTCTTTTTTTCTCCTGTAAACTCTGTTGATGCCTTTGCCCAAAAAGCTCTACTTTTGTCTCATCTGACCAGAGTACATTCTTCCAAAACGTTTTAGGCTTTTTCAGGTAAGTTTTGACAAACTCCAGCCTGGCTTTTTTACGTCTCGGGGTAAGAAGTGGGGTCTTCCTGGGTCTCCTACCATACAGTCCCTTTTCATTCAGACGCCGACGGATAGTATGGGTTGACACTGTTGTACCCTGGGACTGCAGAGCAGCTTGAACTTGTTTGGATGTTAGTCGAGGTTCTTTATCCAACATCCTCACAATCTTGCGTTGAAATCTCTTGTCAATTTTTCTTTTCCATCCACATCTAGGGAGGTTAGCCACAGTGCCATGGGCTTTAAACTTCTTGATGACACTGCGCACGGTAGACACAGGAACATTCAGGTCTTTGGAGATGGACTTGTAGCCTTGAGATTGCTCATGCTTCACAATTTGGTTTCTCAAGTCCTCAGACAGTTCTTTGGTCTTCTTTCTTTTCTCCATGCTCAATGTGGTACACACTTGACACAGGACAGAGGTTGAGTCAACTTTAATCCATGTCAACTGGCTGCAAGTGTGATTTAGTTATTGCCAACACCTGTTAGGTGCCACAGGTAAGTTACAGGTGCTGTTAATTACACAAATTAGAGAAGCATCACATGATTTTTTGAACAGTGCCAATACTTTTGTCCACCCTCTTTTTTATGTTTGGTGCGGAATTATATCCAATTTGGCTTTAGGACAATTCTTTTTGTGTTTTTTCATTTAAGACAAATTAAATGAAGATAATAATACCAAAGAATTTGTGTTTGCAATAATTTTCAGGAAGAAACTGAGTATTATCTGACAGAATTGCAGGGGTGTCAATACTTTTGGCCACAACTGTATATCTATGGTCCCTGAATACTGAGGTGAAGAAAAAGATGTTTTTGTTCTTATAAAAATAGTAAAATTAATAAGACGCAATTACAAAGAAAAAGTCTTTTTCTCGTGAGAATCTCTCCAGTTCTCAATCCCACAACCTTAACATTACAGGCAGGAGCTAAAGCTACTGAGACACAATTTCTAGTGATGAAGGGAGGAGAATTTAGAGTACTTGATCTGTATTGTAGACTCTGATTTCAAAGGCAAATTGTACTGATACAATGTGCACAGCAGTGGACTTCTATGTCTTTGTATTCTAGAGGGAGAATAAGAGAATTTTTTTCATCTTATAAAATTGCTAAAAAATTAAAAACACTTGATAACGAAAGCATAAAACGTCATTTTTAATGCATTTCTGTTTTAAAAATAATAAACATCACAAATCGGCAAAAAACACGGATGGTGTCCCTGTAATCATAACGAGTCGCACAACACGGCGATCAAATTATTTACGAGAATCGGTAAATGGTGTAAAAAACAAATGCCGTGATTTTCTTTAGTATTATTATTAAACCCTTAAAAAATGTAATAAAACTGTAATGCTGAGACCGTGTTCACACGTAGCGTAAATGCTGCGTTCTTTCTGCTGATTTTTTTCTGCAGGTTTCCTCGCCACGCAGAACAATAACATGGTCAGCACGGTGGCTCAGTGGTTAGCGTTGCAGGCAGCGCTGGAGTCCTGGGTTCAAATCCCACCAAGGACAACATCTGCAAGGAGTTTGTACAGTATGTTCTCCCCGTGTTTGCGTGGGTTTCCTCCCACATTCCAAAGACATAGTGATAAGAAATTTAGATTGTGAGCCCCATCAGGGACAAGAAACTGTAAAGCGCTGCGGAATAGGTTAGCGCTATATAAAAAAATAAAGATTATCTTATTGCATGTTTGCTGTTTTTTTTAATGCATTTTCCACCTTATTTGATGCGATTTTGATTCAGATATGAAACAGAGTTTTGAACGCTTTTTAATAGTATAGAAAAGTTTGGATTCTGCGCTTAAAAATACAACAGCGCTTTTTTTTCTTCTGCATTTTTTCAGAAAAAGCCTATAGAGAAATAATGCACAACCACAGAGTAGAGCAGCATCTTTGGAAGCACTGAGGGCAGAGATTTCATGAAATCACATTGACTTTGTTTCAGAATTTAGACCATGTTCACATGTAGCATAAATGCTGCTTTTTTTTAACTGCTTCTGCTTTTTTTGCATAAAAATTCAGCTGTGTTTAAATGTCCAAGCAAAGTGGATGTGATTTCATGAGAACTGCGCCCCCTGTGGTCTAAAGACTTTACTTATCTGTGTGGTTTTGTTTTTTTCTCAAGATGCTCCTATGTGGAGCCTAAAAAAAGCATGTAGAAAACTACAGTTACTTTTTTAAGTGCAGAATCAAAACTTTTCTGTTTTATAAAAAAAAAACACATTAAAATGCGGCTCCATATCTTTCCCCTTATAAATCTATCAAATAAGGTGGATAAGATTGTTATTGTGTAGTTTGGTGCGGACATCTGCAGAAAACAAAAAACACGGTATTTATGCAACTTGTGAACATGGCTTTACTGACACAAAAAGCCAGATGTGATGCTACATAAAAATGAGAAAGTTCTGGCAGCTACTGTACGACTGTGAATGAACAAAAAATAAATCCACAGGTCCCAACTCGACATGAGCAGGACACTTAAATGACGTTGCGCCAACCCTGGATAACCAAAAGCCACACCGAGAACACTGGAAGGTTAGAGATTCGCCACGTCCATCCAGCTACCAGGTACCACTGACCTGGACGCTGGACTGCAGTCCCATGAATTGATCCACACACATATCTAGTCCCAACTGTCCTGGATATAGCGAACAGTCCCGGATTTGGGTCTACGTCCTGTAGTCTCAGGCGTCAGCTGACTGTCCCTCACTACCACCGCCCCTACTGATATCTCCTCTTCCCAAGGTAGAAATAAATGGTAAATGGATGTGGATTGTGGTGTGGCAATGAGCGTGGAATCCCCTGTGATCCCTCTATTCAATCTAACTGCTTTTTTAATTACCTACTTCCAGTTTGATGACATTTAATTTAAGAATACCCAGTGCCTGCTGTGAGATTTCATCAGGGGGCAAAGGCTGTGTCCCCACACTGAAACAAAGCATCACCAATAACTCCCATTTCAGGGGCTTGGCTAGTCCCAGCTCTAGTGACCATTTCCAACAAATGATCAGGACGAGCTGCTTGTAACTGATATTACTTTCAATGAACAGTGACAGTGCGCTCCCTCTCCGGCACTAATGAGAAGTGACAAGCTGGCAAGAGATCACACTATCAGGTGAGAACGAGGCTAGCAGAAACCAATTCCACCCCCAAAATAATGTCGGTTTTGGGGGCAGAGCAAGTGTCTGCTTTTCCTGCTCACCTTATTCTCTTCTTACAATATGCACTGACAGTGTGCTTTCTGGCAGCCTATGCTACTTCTCATCTGAGCCAGCAAGAGAGCGCACTGTCACTGTGCATTGAAAGTAATTGCAACAGTGACAAGGGAGCTCGTACTGAGCATACATTGGAGTTGACAACTAACACATGCTCAATGTAGCAGGGACTAGCACAGTCATAGAGACGGACGTCACTGATGATACTTCATTTCAGAGTTGGCACATAGACTCTGGCATTGACAGTGGCCTCTACCCCCTGATGATGTCCCATTTGAGTATCTCAGTATGTACTTGGAATTCTCAAACTAAATGTCATCAAACTGGAAGTAGGTAAAAAAAACAGTGTGATAGAGAGGGAACAATAGGGACTTTTTATATTAGAAAAGCGATTAGATTATTACATTAAATAGACAGAAATTTAGTATTAAAATCAACATTAATTTCAACAACCACCCCTTTAAGGAACATCCCTGGCCTGGATTATTGTTCTTGAGTCTGACCCTGATTTTAACCTTGGTCTTATTCTTGGATTACACTTTTGTCTCACTCATTCTTTGGATTTGTGGCCTGATTCCAGTAGTTTCTCTCCTTGTATCAATTCTTTGCCTGCCTCCTGACAAACGATTTGCCTCAGACTGAAGTTTGTTGCCTCCTGACTGTTAAATCCATTAATAACTCTAGGCTATTATCTTAACTTTACTGCATGTTTTTTCATAACAGTATATCTGGTGACTATTCTGGGCTCCGCAACCTGAAGATCCTCTGTGCAGTGGTTAAGGGTCAGGAAATGGAAAATTCTTTAGAATGTTTAGAGTACTAAACCAATTATGGCCTAAAACAGTGCTTCTCAAACTGTGAGATGGGCCCCACCAGTGAGGCACCCCCTAGTAGGTGAGGCCCAGATAAGGAGGCAACTTTTCCAGTAGTGATAAATTCCAGCCCTTTTTGTGGCTGCAGCAATATCTGGTTTAGCAACATAATACACTAAATTTATGGTTATTTTTAGGTAATACAGGACACAAATAAAATGTAAATGTGATATTTTTATTTATGTTATTTATGACCCTTGAATTATGGCTTAGGCATCATCTTAGTTGGTCTGGTGAGGTGCAAGTAGAAAATGTTTGAGCAGCTCTGGCCTAGAAGATCCACTTCTTCAGTGAGAAACTTAACGGGTCATCAGAACAGGATCTTTCGTTTAAAACAGGGTTTTGTGTTAAATGTATTTTTTTAAATATTTTTTTTCCAGTTTTTATATATTATAATCAATATTAAAACTAAGAAATATAAAATCTTGACATTTTCAAATTGGCTGCTGGAGCTTTTTTAGACTCTAAAGCCCCTAATACACCTTAAACAGACCTCGGCTAACCTGCCAATATCGGCAGGTTCAGATGACAATTTCATGTAAACGGGAGGGGGGGGCCCATGACAGATGACTGTCAGGGGAGTTAAGGATCTAGCATGTGCGATTTTTTTTTTTTGTTCGCCCTTAGATAAACCACCTCGAAAGATTGCCAAGATAGTATCTGGACCAATGATTGACTAAACCATTGTTTGTCTTACAGCTATCTAAGATGTATGGGGGGGATTAGCTTCCTCTTATTTCAGGAAACATTATATGTATTTAACTACAATAGTTAGACCCTGACTCTCACCTTTTTTTATGCTGAATTGTCTAATGCACCTGTGCAAAGGTCACTGTGAAAGGAGCAGAAACACGGTTAGCTGTAATATGGCCTATGATTGATGGATCCTTGTTAAATACTCTTCCTGAAAGGACAGAAAGTATGAGTTTAAAATAACCTCATGTGGCCATTGTGAAAATTGCAAGACTACTTATGTTGTGTCATGCTGGTGACTCGCACAGTTTGTAACCTTCATCCTACTCTGCATGCACTACTTTGCTCCTACCAGTGTAAAACCAACTCTGTCAGTTGCTTCAGCATTGCTACATCCTCCTGTTGTTGAGTCTCCACCAAGCTATAGGGAGGAGAGGCCAGACTCTGCAGGAATTTAAAACCACTGTGTACTGCAGAATTTTGTTTTTCTGTCTTACCCCCTTCCAGCAGTGGATATATATTAAGCAGCTCCTACCTCCAAACCTTGCCTGCGTCTTATCGTATTCTGAACCTGTGCTGCCCGCCCTAAACCTCAAACTTCCAGACCGCATCTCTGTTTTCACCTACAGTGCCTTGTATTTTGCATTGAACCCGTTGGGCAGCTGCAGCTGGTCCAGAGACAGCTCTGGAGTGGCACCAGGTGACTACCCTAACTGCCCAAGAAAACCTTCATCATTAGGGGCTTTAGTGAAGACCAGGTAGTCAGTTAGTCACTTAGTAAGCCTGGCCAGTGGCACAGTGGATCACATCTACTGGAAGACGTCAGCTCTCCAGTAATAATATACATGGACTATAAGAATTTAACCTTTCTGCAGTCCATCCAACTGTTAAAACCTTGTCGAGCCAGGTGGGCACACTTGTTCGCTCGTTTTAACTTTGAGCTGCAATTTCATCCTGCGTTAAAGAGTGTTAAAGCGGATGCCTTGTCTCGATCCTTTGACTTGACTTATTCCGAAGAGGCACAGTACATTACTAACCCAGCTATGATCTTTGAAGAGGCTCCTGTTGTTTTAAAAGATATTCCTCTGGGTAAGCCCTTAGTTCTTACTGTTAGAGGGAGGAGGATCCTGTCCTAGGGACATGAATCCAAACTGGCCTGCCATGTGGGCATGCATAGGTGTACTGAGCTGATTGCTCGCCACTTCTCGTGGCCCTTGCTGGCCAAGGATGTCTGGGACATTGTAACCACCTATCCACTGTGTGCCAGAAACAAGTTGTCATGCTTGTGTAATAGCTCACTCAGGAAAAAGGTAACAAACTAAAAATTGCAACTGACCCCAATGGTTCTGCGATCCTGACCAGCAGTTCCTAAAGGTTCCTGTGGGTCGCCCTCACACCCAGGGCAGCAGGGTACTCGGAACCGGGCCGGTGTCAGGGGGATGTGCTACAGCAGCAGTGACCCGGTCCGTGGCCCTGGGCGCCCAATATCAATGGCGGTGATGTTAATAGTGTAATAGTTTATTTGGATAGTTCGTGACGCCACCCGTGGTGTTTGGCAAGTAAGATGTTGAGCCAACGCTGCATGCAGATCCACTGAGACTGATGGTGTGGTGCAGCAAAGATGATGTAGCTCCCCACAGGTAGAGCTGTAGTCCCAGGGCAGTGTAGGTGCAATGGATGAGGAGAGGCGCAGAATGGTATAGATGCTGGTACCCAGATGTAGCGGTGCCGAAGGTGTTAGCGGCGAATGAATGGAGGATTCCAGGGCTTGCAGTTTCAAAGCTTTACTCACAGTTCGTGGTACCCACTGGTGCCTGCCTCCGTGCCGTGTCCTCCGGGGTAGAGACTCAATCAACCTCCCGGGCAAGTCAGGGTTCTCCTCTCCAACACTCCGCCAACATGTGCCTTTCCTGAACGACTCCTCTATTGCGCCTTTTAGTGTAAAGAACTCCAGTACCGTGGTTACTCTGAAGTTCCTCCTGTCAGCTGTTCCTAGAACCTCACTTGTATGACAGACGGCTGTAGCCTGATCAGGGCTCTCCTGGATCCCGGCTCTCTATCCGTGTTGCTGTTGTGTCCCAAGTCTTAGGTGGGAGTAGTGCATTTACAGCCAACTACTCCACCGGTGTCTGCTGCAGAACCATAAGTGTCCATACAATCTCGGGGACCGGGCCCCGGCCTTGCGCTGAGAACCTATAGGCAGGGTTCCTCTTCCAACCCACAACTCCTCTCTGTTCTCCTACTCCTTAGGTTGCAGGTCTACGTATTTCTCCTTCTCTTCTCTTTCCCGTGCCAGCTGGCTCAGATCACTGAGGCAGCTGCAGCACTCTTTCTTAACTGAACTCAAACAGAACTCAAAACTAACTTCAGAACTGAACTCCTCTCACCTGACCTCCTGTCAGACTGACCCCCAATTCAAAACTTTCCCACTCTTTTATATTGATCTCAACTCCACCCACCTCCCAGCACATCTCATGTTACGAAGCAAGGAATCACCAGAGGTGCTCTTCTACCCTCTAAGCATGAGCCGCAATGTGATCAGTGCTGAACTATCCTGTGTATGGGATGCAGGTGTTGGAGTGTGGAAAGGAGTTCCCAACTTACCTAGTTGGTGGGGCACTACACCTTAGGAGAAGGTGCAGTACCTCTGTGGCGACTGAGCCTCAGGGGTGCCACACCTGCATGAGTAGTAATAGCCCTAAACACAGACTAGAAGATGGCAGCTTGGACCTAAACTACCTGAAAGGCCGTTGAGCGCTTCATGTACTTCCTAAAGAACTGGAGGGCACTGCAAGGTGTAAATTACCTACAAAAGGGAAAGTGTGCTGGAAAGAAGGAAATATCCCCAGAGTGTGTAAATTTAACCCCAAAATATGAAATAACGTAAGTACTGTTTGATTATATGCTCCGTACTTTCTAAAAAGAAACATAGGTTTAGTGTAAAAGAACAGAAACTGCAAGAAATTTAACTAGCTGGAATTTCTCTGAATGGCATTAAGCTATAGCAGAATGGCTGAATATCAAAAACAAACTATCACCAGCAGGAAATGCCAGCAAGGGGACAGCACCTGAAAGGTCATACAGATGACAAATGAAAACACCCATGTTATGCTAAACAGACTTCAGCCAGAATAATAAAACTTAAATACCCTGAGAAAAGGAGCGTCTGCTGTGGCTTGGTGAAAGTCAGTAATAAGCGGTCATGGGGGAGCGCTCAAGAATCAGCCCAGGGGATGGATAGGGTGTCGGGTCCCACCGCAGCTCCTGCCGAAAACCTCCAAAGGAGAATGGTAGCAATACTAATTAAAAAACGGTCTCAGGAGCGCTGGAAAGAGACTCATACACAGAGATGAGGTTTAACCACAACGCGTTTCAACAGAGGTGCAGTCTTCATCAGGTGGAAGTTTCAGCGCTTCTGAGACTGTTTTTTAATTACTATTGCTGTGGCTTGGAGGACAAAAAAACCAACCATAAAATATAGACTAAAGGGTTCAAACCTAGGAGCAAGACACAAGTCTCCCTGGAACAATACTCCTGCTGGTCTCCTTCAGCCTCTGCCAGTTCCTTCTGTCCCCTGGCAACATAGCCATAGATTTCATTATGGGCCAGCCCCTTTCTGAGGATTACTGCACCACCTTGGTCATGGTGGACTAGTTTTCCAAGATAGCTTACTAAACGTCAACTTTTTGTTCTTCTCTCCGCTCATGATTAGGTGCAATTATTTCCCTGGGTGGAATTTTCCCCCAACAATTATGTTAAGGAATCTTCCAGAACATCCATATTTTTCATTGTATACTCTCAGCATCCTCAAGAGCCTTCTCATATGATTGTGTCTTCTGTTCGGTACCAGCAGCTGATTCCTCGTATGGCAAGTTCTTCCAGGTCTGGCAGCAGACTCGGGCCTTCCTCCTTAAGGCCGTGTCCCGGATGAAGTCTCATGCAGACAAGAAAAGAAGTCCTTCACCTCTTTACTGACCTAGAGTTAAAGTCTGGTTATCTTCCTGAAATATTCCTGTGAAGATGTCCTCCAACAAATTTTCCCACCCGGTACATTGGGCAATTCAAAATCCTCAGACAAGTCAATCCGGTGACCTACAATCTTCAGCTGCCAGTGAATCTAACTATTCCGAATTCTTTCCTCATTTCGCTACTGAAGCTGGTGGTCCTGAATCGCTTTTCTAGATCCTGTACTGCTCTGCTTCTGTTCCTGATGGTCCATCATATGTGTTTGAAATATAGGACTTCCTGGATTATAGGAAGGTTTGGGAAAGACCGTGTATTTGGTCGATTTGAAGGGCTTTGGTCATGAAAATATATTGTGATATCTCTAATAACATCTGCTGCTAAAAACATCTGTGCCCCTACCATACTTAAGAGGTTTCTCCATTGGTCTGGCCAAAAAAGCAGAGGGCTTAAGGCCTCTTTCACACATCAGGTTTTCGGCGTCAGGCGCGATCCGGCGCTTTTGACTAAAACCGGATCCGTCGAAATGCAATGCCGGATCCGGTTTCCCCCCCATTGACTTGCATTAGAGCCGGATCGAGCCGGATGGCCATGCGTTTCATCCGATTTTCGCCGGATCCGGCAATGTGACGCGATCCGGCGTCTGGAAAAAACGGAGACTGTAACGTTGTTTGTCTCCGTCGAAAAAGCCGGACACGACGGATCCGGTGTGTCCGGCTTTTTCATACAATGAAAGCCTATGAGCGCCGCAATGCGCCGGATCCGGTTTCTTTGGTCTGAGCATGCTCAGTAGCTCTGCCCACAGGACATATATAAAAGCAAGACAATGGGACCCTCAGCCACACCCAACATGCCACCCAAGCCAAGAACCAGGAGCAGGCAGCAGACATCTGCAGCAGCAGCACCATCAGCACCACCCCAAATGGAGCAGCATGCTGAACAACGGGAGGGGAGTCCAGCAGAAGATGAGAGACGGTAATTATCAAATCCCCCATTCCTCCAAACTAGGGCTATGGAATATCAAGATATTCATTGGCCCTTTGTTTCTCTTTATTCAACAGCTGCCCAATAGATGCAGCAACAGCAGCAGCAGCAATGGCAGCAGCAGAAACACCACCCACAGCCATGGATTCTGGCCATGAGGAAGACAGCACATCTTCTGGGAGCCCTCCCTCGCATCGTCAGCGTTTGACGGTAAGTTTTTATTTCCAAAATCCATCATCTCTGTAATATATGTGTATTCATTGCCTTTTATTTCAAAACAGGAATCACAAGATGAAGAGGAGCTCCCAGAAGAAGAAGGAAGGGGTGGACAGACACTTGGAGTGGGCTCACAATTGGTAAGTTTTTTGCATCAAACGCAGAAACACAACATCACACTACACACAACACATAGAAAACAATGTTCTGCAGACCACACACAGCAAACAAATGCCTACATCCAAAGACATAACATTTTTTGTTTTCTTCTCTAGTCTTCCCAATCTGGTGCTCGGCCAAGAGGTCCTCGCAGTGCCTCCCAGGGTCGTCGGCGACAGCAACGCCGCGGTCACCAGCGTGTAAGTATAAATATTTTTGCTTTGTTTTTTTTGCACTTTTTATTTCATTTCTTTTGTGGAGGCTAATTATGTTATTTTTGTCTTTTTCTTTAACAGCCTTCACAGCGTGCTCCCGACTCTGATGGTGAGGATGGAGGGATTGATGTGGACCGCCTCATCGATCTCGTCAGAGAAAGGGAGCCGCTCTGGAATATGGCTGACCGCCGCCACGCTGACCTGATCGTTACCCGACGACTCTGGGAGGAAATCTGTTCGCTCCTTGTGGACCACTGGGAGGACCTCGAAGCTCGGGCCCAGATTAAAGAGCGTAAGTATATACAGTACCGGTTGCTTGATTTAAACCAGTGTTTCCCGAACTCCAGTCCTCGTGGTCCCCACGGATCATGTGTTCAGGATTTCTATTTACTTTGGAAATCCTGAAAACATGACCCCTGGGGACCATGAGGACTGGAGTTTGGGAAACACTGATGTTGTATACTAACCACTTTGTCCTTTCTCGTTTCAGGGGAGAGAATTGTGAAGCGGTGGCGGTCTGTGAGGGATCGTTTCAAGAAGGAGTTCAATAAAGAGATGCGGGCCCCGAGTGGATCTGGAGGACGCAGGAGCAAGTACAAGTACGCACGAGCCCTGTCGTTCCTCCGGGAGACAATGCTCACCAGAAGGTAAATATTACACACCACATGTGACAAAAAAATGTTTAGATGTAACTTTTTTTTTTCAGCCAGGGCCATACCATGTCACTATTTTAATTGTTTTTTTTTCTCTTTATTCCACAGCACGGTGAGCAGCACTCGGGAGCCTGCACGATTGGACCCTTCTGAGGCGATCCCTGAGGAGACCGGCACCGAGGGACACTTCGACCGCCCCGGTACATCTGCACCTTCCCAGCCTTCCCACACATTCGACCCATCTGTCCCATCCACCAGCACAGGAGCATCGTGGCCGCCTACATTACATGAAGCTGCTGGTGAGATCGCTTTCCCTTTACCCCACCCTTCTGCCCCTGCCACCTCTAGTACACCTGCGGGTACTGGGCGGCAGCGGCAGAGGGGTCAGGAAATGACTTATGCGCCAGAGTTCTTGCATCTGAATGCATCTTTCCAGAACTGTCTAAAAGTCTTGTCAGAGCAAATCTCCGCAGGCTATCAGCAGATCAACTCCAGCATTCTGGAGGTGAAGACACTTCTGCAAACCATGCATTCAGAAGCAAGATCTTCGCCAAACCACACCTTTTTCAGGTCTGTTGTGGAGCGCATGGAAACGCTCTCTCCTGCCCAGCAGATGCATGTAATGCATTCATGCCACGCTGCTCTCCAGCAAGTTACCTCCCAACCTCCTCCTCCCACCACAGTAGTTCCTCCACCTGCACCCCCTCCAGCCACTTTCCATCCTCCCCCTCCTATTACATCTACACCCCCTCCAGCCACTTTCCATCCTCCCCCTCCTATTACATCTACACCCCCTCCAGCCACTTTCCATCACCCCCTCCTATTACATACCATCCACCTCCCCAGCACCATCCACCTCCCCAGCACCATCCACCTCCCCAGCACCATCCACCTCCCCAGCACCAGCAACCTCCCCAGCACCAGCAACCTCCCCAGTACCAGCAACCTCCCCAGTACCAGACATCTCCCCACTTCCAGCAACCTGCCCCGTACCAGACATCTCCCCACTTCCAGCAACCTGCCCCGTACCAGACATCTCCCCACTTCCAGCAACCTGCCCCGTACCAGACATCTCCCCACTTCCAGCAACCTGCCCCGTACCAAACTCCTTCCCCATACAACTTGCCATCAACATCATCTGCTCCTACAGTCCCTGCCCAACCCTCCACTCCACCACCCACCACCTCTTCTGCTTCCCACATGTCCACCCATTCTGTAGTTTTTTCCACACCTTCACCTCTAACTGTTCCTTCCCCACCACGATCCCAGTCCTCTCTCCACACTCCCAGTGTCGAAGTGTCCCGCAGCCCCTCCAGCAGTATTTCCACCACACACTACACAGATTTATAATGTGTGTATTTAAATAAAAATGACCAGTTTTATGGTTTCAAAGCTTTATTAAACAAGTTTATTAAAATTTTAAAAAAGTTTACTAAAAAAAACATTTTTCAATAAAAGTTAAATTATTTTACACTGGTTGTCTGTCATTTCTTTCTGCGGTGAAAAAGGTTAAATACAGGGTATTTAAAAGGTGAAATGGTATTCAAAACTAGGTATATAACTGTGGGTAAATTTTAGCTTTTTGCCTCTCATCTTTTTAAGTGGTGGAACTTGCACTATTGCTGACTGACTAAATACTTTTTTGCCCCACTGTATCTGTTGAAACTTGTCAGCAATTTCAATCCACCTCTCTGTTGTGGGCTCTGGTAAAAACTCTTCAGCTAAGGAGTCCCACAGTGCACGGCATGTGTACTACCACCAACAAGATTGCAGTGAAAGTGTGCTCTGATGCGATCACATCCAATAAATGTGGCTTACCTTAAAGTCACCATCAGACGCTCTGCGGGTGAAACAGAGAAGCGGCAATAGGTGTCCGCTTTTCTTATGAGGTGTGCAATGCGCTCCACCAAGTAATCAAAATTCTCCATTTTCATCCTAACATATCCAAAAAATTTATCCGGGTTTCGTCGAAGGTCCATGAAGAGTGTAGAATAGACCCCACGCGTCATTCTCTTGGCTGTGATGGGGTGGATCCACAAACGTCGTCTACGATGCCTGATGCGCTGCTGTCTCGCTCTCTCCTTCTCCAGAACAATCACCCTCAAACGATTCGCCTCCGCTATAAAATCTGCCAAATTCTTCAAAATATTTCCAATGACAACATCCATCTTCGCCAGTAACTTGCTCTTCTCTCCAACCTGCACTTTCTCCTCTACAACCTGTCAAAGAAGGGCTGTAGGAACATGCTATATATAGTTTTCCAGTAGCCAATCCCGTTCGGAAGGCCACAAGGGTCAATTTTAAAAACCGGATCCGGCGTAATCCGTCGAAAAACGGATAGAAAAACGGATGAACCGGATGAGACGGATCCGGTTTTGTCTGTCAAGAAAAAGACGGATCCGGCAAAAAACCGGATCCGTCACATCCGGTTTTTCAAAACATTTGCCGGATCCGGCGTTCCGGCACGACGCCGGATCGCGCCTGACGCCGAAAACCTGATGTGTGAAAGTAGCCTAAGGGGGTACTGTCATCCCGGTGACTTGCACGGTTTGTAACCACTGTCCTACTCACTGTGTGCACAGCTCTGCTCCTCCCAGTGTCAGACCATCTCACTGAGCTGCTTCAGCAGTGCTACATCCTCCTGTGAGTCCCCTCCCGGCTAGGAAAGCACGGCCAGACTATGCAGGAATTTACAACCACTGTGTACTGCAAACTTTTGTTTCCATGGCTCATCCTCTGCCAGCAGTGGATATATTAGGGATATATATTGTCCCTCCACACTTTGCCTGAGCTTAGGTCCCAGTTTCAGTTTGTTTCTAGTTCTCTGTCAAGGTGCTTTATTATTTAGTCTCTCCTGTTACCGACTCCAACATATTTACTTTTTTTAATTAAATTGTGATATGAGTAAAAAATTTCCAAATAAAAAAAAGACGTAACACAAAACAAATAATGAACAGACATTTCTAAAAGTAACATCCCGTTACATCTCATGCACCCCTGCCTGTGCAAAATAAAAACTGCTTTGCTTACTGTGGCAGTTGCCTTACTTTTTTGGACTTTTTCGTGTGAAGGGGTGGTTATAATGTCTAAATTAATGGTCATCTATGACCAAATATTAGAGCAGAATGATGTGGGTGGGCTTCCTGCCAAATTCAAGGTTACAAATTAATTAGCTGAAACTCCAGTCCACCCAGGAGTTTAGAAATTGTGTAACAGATAGGATAATCCTTTGTGGAACTGTAGACAAGTGACTTGCCGCATGGTGAGATAATGTGTATGTATAAGATGAGGACATCACTTGTAACATCCTGCCTCACGGGTTTGCTCCCTAGTGTAATTAGATGGCCCATTTGGAAATCATTTAGGCAGATTTCAATGTTTTGTTTGTTTTTTTAAAAATGGAAATCTTTCTCTAACTTCTTTTTAGCTTTCGGGAACACAACAATGGAGTTACAGAAAAACATCAGTTGTGTTATGTAAATCCTGTAAATATATTGAGTTCTACATTTGTAAAAACTATCAATAAGCTGTTATAATCTTATAGAAAAATTGATTTAACTAGTCCCTTTGGGGACTGTGAGAATCATGTGGGAATAGTGGATGAGGGCAGGTATATCTCACCCAGATTCCTTTCCTATGTGGCCTAGTCTGGTCAGTATCGCACCTGCTTACTAATGGATAATGGGAGGTGGATATAAAAGGATGCAAGGTGGTTGTGTGAGTGTCTCAGCCTGGGAACACAGAGAGCTTGTCTGTGTGAGAGACACACGTGAGTGGAAGCAGTGCCCACTGCAACTGTGGTTTGGCTGGACGGGAGAAGCCCGCCAGTTGGTAGTTAGGTTGTCCATTGTTTAGTGCCGGACAGGCAAGGATTTGTTTTATGTTTTATTTCCTTTTGCATTGCTTTCACCGTTAATAAACCTGACCCAGGGTCAGTTACACCGGAATCCCAGCTCAGCGCCTGAGTTTCATGCTGAATGCACGTGACCTTTGACCCCAGCAAAGTCGATCCCGGAGTGTTTTATCACATTGTGGTGGAGAACGCGGGCATCACGTTGCAAGCATGAGCATGGAGGACGTGGTGAAAGCGCTGGTACAGTCCACCGCCGTCCAGCAAGAAGCTAATCGGGTGATGATGGCCCAGCTGAAGGAGTTGGTAGACATGACAGTTACCGATCATTCGCTTCTCCAGCAGGTGGCGCAGCGCTTGGCAAGCTTACCTGAGGTTAACCTGGAAGCCGAGTCGAGAGTGATTCACGTGAGTCGGTACTGGCAGAAGATGACGACAGAAGATGACGTCGAGGCATACCTGACTACGTTTGAACGGACGGCGTTGCGAGAAAAATGGCTGAAGGCAAGATGGGCCGGCCTGATTGCCCCGTTTCTTTCCGGTGAGGCCCAAAAGGCTTATTATGACTTAGAGCCTGAAGCTGCGCAGGACTTTGACAAACTGAAAGCCGAGATCTTGTCCCGGCTGGGAGTGACGACCACTGTCCGTGCACAGAGAGTGCATCAATGGACTTATCAGCCGGATAAACCACCGCGGTCACAGATGTTCGACCTGATCCACGTGACGAAGAAGTGGCTACAACCCGAGGTGCTGACAGCGCCAGAGATAATCCAGAGAGTCGTCATGGACAAGTACCTGAGAGCTCTACCGCCAGCCCTGAGGAAGTGGGTAAGCCATGGAAATCCTACGACGGCAGATCAACTGGTGGATCTGGTTGAACGTTACTCTGTGGTGGAAGGACTCCGAGACGACGCTACCCCATCTCGTTCTTCATCATCTCCATGTGGAACCGGTAAGACTGTTCCAGGGAGTAGGGGAGATGGAAAAATCCCAAAGACAGTGGGGGAGGAAAACGGGACTGCCCGCACTGCGAGGCCGAGAGTAACGAACTATGGTCTAAGCAAGGGGCCCGTTAGGTGTTTCCGCTGCCAAGAGATGGGACATATTGCTGCGAACTGTCCGGTCACTACTGAACCCATGCAGTGCGACGTCACAGACTCTAAAAACCGCATGTCTATGGTTGCACGGGTAGTGAGTGTGAATGCCGGTCAAAAGGATGTGGAAAGACACTAGTGTGATTTAACTGTTGATGGCAAAAATGTGGTGGCATTGTTAGACTCGGGAAGTGTGGTGACTCTGGTGAAGGCCAGTCTGGTGTCAGCCCCGACTGGACCATCAGACAAATTTTCTGTAACGTGTGTGCATGGAGACACCTGTTCGTACCTCACCACGGTCATATGCATTACAACTTCCTATGGGTCTGTGCAACATAAAGTGGGACTCGTCCCGGCGTTATTGCATGATGTTATCCTGGGCCGGGATTTTCCCCACTTCTGGCAATTGTGGGAGAATCAGTTGATGCCTTCGGGTAATAGTGTACATGATTCTTCTCCCAGGGCGCGTGTGGGTCCCGAACCCCGGGAAGAGGTCTCCCCGGAAGACTCGGGGGAAGAGTCTGCGGGAAATGACCTGCAGTTCCCATTTTCAGTCATGGCGGGTGATACGGAGGAGACCGGGGAAGTGGAGGAGGCTGACAGCCATCCACCTCCCCGTTTGCCGGATTTAGAAGTTCAGAAAGATGACTTCCAAAGCGAGCAAATAAAGGATCCTACCCTTTCTCAGGCTAGGACAAATGTAAAAGTGATAAATGGGGTACCCGTAGAACCTGGCTCTAGGCTGGCATATCCTTACATGGTTCTAGAGAATGATTTACTCTATCAGATAGAGAAAAAGGGGGAAGATACGGTGCAACTATTAGTCGTGCCAAAACCCTACCGGCGGCAGGTGCTGGACCTGGCCCACGGACATGTGATGGGGGGTCACCTGGGAGTCCAGAAATCCACCGAAAGGATATTACACTGTTTTGTTTGGCCAGGCATGCATCACGATATCCGTGTATATTGTGAGTCTTGTCCTGACTGCCAAGCCTCTGCACCTAAGCCCCGGTTCTGTAGCCCTTTGGTACCCCTACCTATTATTGAAGTCCCGTTTGAGAGGATTGGGATGGATTTAGTTGGGCCCCTTCCACGGTCTGCACGTGGACACCAACATATCCTGGTCATCTTGGATTATGCCACTCGTTACCCGGAGGCCATCCCTTTGCGTAACACGGCCACCAAGACGATTGCCAAGGAACTGGTGCATGTGTTTAGTCGGGTCGGTATACCAAAACAGATACTCACCGACCAGGGGACCCCCTTTATGTCCAGGGTAATGAAGGAGCTCTGCCGATTGTTACAAATCGAACCGTTACGCACATCCGTGTATCACCCTCAAACAGACGGGTTGGTCAAACGGTTCAATAAAACTCTGAAGCAGATGCTGAGAAAGGTGATAGACAAGGATGGGAAGAACTGGGACTATTTACTTCCGTATTTGCTTTTTGCCATCAGGGAAGTACCCCAGTCTTCCACGGGATTCTCGCCTTTCGAGTTATTGTACACCCGACGTCCTCGCGGACTGTTAGACGTTGCAAAGGAAACCTGGGAGGGTCAGGTCACTCCGTTTAAAACGGTGATAGATCACGTCACACAAATGCAGGACCGTATTGCGGCTGTTATGCCTATCGTCAAAGAACACATGATTCAGGCTCAAGGAGCCCAAAAAAGAATCTATGATAGGGGCGCCAAGATCCGTACGTTTGCACCCGGAGATAGGGTGTTGATCCTGGTCCCCACGGTGGACAGTAAGTTCCTGGCAAAGTGGCAGGGCCCCTTTGAGATCAAGGAAAGAGTTGGTGAAGTAAACTACAAAGTATACCAGGCAGGTAAATGGAAACCTGAACAGATTTATCATGTAAATCTGATAAAGCCCTGGAAGGATCGGTCTGCCTTGTCAGCGGAGCTGGCCCGTCCTGTCTGCTCGCATACCGTACCGGAGGTACGGGTTGCAGAGACTCTCTTGGAGCGGCAAAAGACTGAGGTCAGGCAGTTTCTACTTCACAACCAAAAGTTTTTCTCAGAAAAACCCGGGCAGACTACGCTAATAAAACATGACATCGTAACGGAACCTGGTGTCACAGTTCACGTAAAGCCCTACCGAATCCCGGAAGCGCGCCGTGAAGCCGTTTCCCGAGAAGTGAAGGCAATGTTAGAGTTAGGTGTCATTGAGGAATCGCACAGTGCTTGGTCCAGCCCGATTGTGCTAATTCCTAAACCGGACGGCACCATCCGGTTCTGCAATGACTTCAGGAAACTGAATGCGGTCTCAAAATTTGATGCCTATCCCATGCCCCGGGTCGACGAGTTGATAGATCGGTTAGGAAAAGCCCGGTATATTACGACCCTAGACCTAACAAAGGGGTATTGGCAGATCCCTCTGGCGGAGGCTGCCAGAGAAAAGACGGCATTTGCTACGCCGGAAGGTTTATTTCAGTATGTGTATATGCCGTTTGGACTGCACGGAGCACCGGCGACCTTCCAGAGACTGATGGATCGAGTCCTGAGGCCACATAGGCAGTATGCTTTGGCCTATTTGGACGACATTGTCATTTACAGCTTGGACTGGGAGACTCATCTCCAAAAACTACAAGCTGTGATTGACGACCTGTGGGAGGCAGGTCTAACCGCGAACCCCAAGAAATGTCACATCGGGCTAGAAGAAGCCCGGTATTTGGGGTATGTAATTGGGAGGGGTGTTGTTAAACCCCAGGTTGATAAGATTCAGGCGGTTCAGGACTGGCCACAACCTGTCAACAAGAAGCAGGTGCAAGCCTTCCTGGGGATCGCCGGCTATTATCGCCGGTTCATACCCAATTTTGCAGCCATCGCTACCCCCCTGACGGATCTTACAAAAGGGAAAGACTCCGTCATGATTAAATGGAGTTTAGCGGCTGAAGAAGCCTTCCATAGCCTAAAACGGGCACTTTGCTCTCAGTGGAACACCCAGTCCTCTATCTCAGCAGGAAGCTGAATAAACACGAGCAAAGGTATGCAGTCGTAGAAAAAGAGTGCCTCGCCATTAAGTGGGCTCTAGAGGCCCTCAAATATTACCTGGTGGGCCGAAAGTTCAGGCTGATCACTGACCATGCCCCTCTCAAGTGGATGCACTTGAACAAGGAACGGAATAGCCGGGTGACCCGGTGGTTCCTTGCCCTGCAGGCCTACACTTTTACCGTGGAGCACCGCCCAGGAGTACAGATGGGAAACGCAGATGCCCTGTCCCGAGTGCACTGTTTGGTGGGTGTCATTGCTCGACCGGAGTGGTCTGAGCAGAGGGGGGGATATGTGAGAATCATGTGGGAATAGTGGATGAGGGCAGGTATATCTCGCCCAGATTCCTTTCCTATGTGGCCTAGTCTGGTCAGTATCGCACCTGCTTACTAATGGATAATGGGAGGTGGATATAAAAGGATGCAAGGTGGTTGTGTGAGTGTCTCAGCCTGGGAACACAGAGAGCCTGTCTGTGTGAGAGACACACGTGAGTGGAAGCAGTGCCCACTGCAACTGTGGTTTGGCTGGACGGGAGAAGCCCACCAGTTGGTAGTTAGGTTGTCCATTGTTTAGTTAGTGCCGGACAGGCAAGGATTTGTTTTATGTTTTATTTCCTTTTGCATTGCTTTCACCGTTAATAAACCTGACCCAGGGTCAGTTACACCCAAATCCCAGCTCTGCGCCTGAGTTTCATGCTGAATGCACGTGACCTTTGACCCCAGCAAAGGCAATCCCGGAGTGTTTTATCACAGGACCCATACAAATATTGCCTTATTAACACAGCAGAATTTTTCTGTCACAGAGTTACTGCGGCAGAGAGGAGCTAGAAGCCCACATTGCCTGATTGCTCCAACACCTGCGCTGAAAAGAAGCACTTTAACTTCTTTTTGAATGGTATAACATTTTTTTGGCTGTACAGGGGTTAATCAACCATGTTGAGAGCTCTGGGAGCTAGGGCTCTCAGCTGAGCACGGTTAGCCACTCCTTTCCCCTATATAATCTGGGTCCTGACTGACACACATCGTCAGAGTAGCTTTTGGTGCATGGCTGGGAGGATAGTAGTTGGTGGTTACGGTATATGGGAAGGCGTTTGATGGGTTTGTAAGGGGGTGAGATAGAATTACCGCTTTGCTACCCTCCCTCCCGTTGTTCTTAAATGTGTTATTAGTTATTATGTCCTTTATCGATATCGGGTGGTACTGCTACATAGCAGCATGTATTACCGCCCACATTTATGGTACTGCAACATTCGTATATGTGTTACCATTCCTTGTATGCCTTTGTAAATAATGTTGCATTCCTGTGCGTGTTATCATTGTATGTCCTGTTATGTAATTTCGAGTATTGTATTTATGTTCATTAGGTAGGGAAAGTCTATTGCACTCTTCGGACAATAGAGGGGGGCATCATAGTGTTTGCAGTTCTTTCTAACTAAGGGTAACTGTAGTACTTGCGGGAACCACTAGATGGGGCAAACTAGTGTACACTGTTGGTGTAGTTTATAGTAAGGTTGTAGGGGGTTAATGTAGGAGGGGCTGCCGGGTGGTAAGCTGCAAGTCTTAGGGAAGTTTAGTCAGATGGGGCCAGGGTACCCAAAATGTCCACATGGGCAATAGGCCCGGACAGCTCGGCAGCCACACAACGCTAAATAGCTGCAACCTATGTTATCCACGGCCACTGGGCATCATTGCAGTGGGTCAGTACAGAAGAAAGATGTGGCGACTCATCACCTGGGCGGACGCCTTTAGGGCAGGAGTCGGTTGGAGTGAGGAGTTGAAGGAAGTTGGAGCTTCGACAGGAATAGTACAGACGGGCCGGATGCTTTTCCAGAGGCAACCAAACCGGGTGGCTGATGATTTTGAGTCTGGGGCAAAACAGACAGAAGGAATTGTCATCATGGCGATGCTAAGGCCAGGAAGGATCTGGGGAGCAGTCTAAGACGGTCTGACCCAGACGTGTGCCGCTCAGAAGCATCAGCGAAGTAGGGAAAGATGAAGAAACAAGTGAATTCCATGATGTGCCAACTGTGGATGTAACGTGTGAAGTATTAAGTAAAGAGAATGTTCAAGTTTACCTGTACTGTGTCTCCGTTACTGGGGGTCACCTGGAATAGGGCCCGTCGCCGCCTGGGAAATGCCCGGAGGGACCAGAAACTGGAGACGCAGGTACGCTGAGAAGTGGAATACAGTTTTCTGTGAGGGAAGGATGGGACACAGATGCTTCAATGACTCTGGCCATGACTACAGTCCTGGCCTCCCCTTACAGGTTTATCTGTGACTGTTGCTTGGTTTCCTAAGTGTGATAATTCCTTTTCTTCTCCTAATTTGGTTTTACCCCATCCTCCGCTTCCCGGTGCATACCTCTGTTATATGTGAGTGTATATTTGTATGCCTGGTATTTTCCGCTTCCCATGTTCGTGTTACATTGTTCAACTGGTTGGTGTACTACGGTGCACAACTGTCTACTCCTCTCTTGCCTTGGGGGGGAAGGGTACAGATGGAAGGTGGATTCAGGAGATAAGAAGCTACATGATCCTGGCATCTTTACCATCAGAAGTAACCTGGGCAATAGGGCAAGCTAGGCCACCCCCTAGTGTTAGGGACAAGGAAGGAGCCATGACATTTTCCTTTTGCCTTACTACATTCTGGATTTTTCTGTCAACTTACCTATGTGAGGTGAAATGGTGAAAAATTGGGGAGGGTGGTTCTTTTTAAAAGCATTTATTTTGGTTATAATGATTAGGCAATATGATTCTCCAGGTCAGTATTGGTAAGATGATACTATTTAAAAAAAATTTTTTAATTTGTTATAACAAAAAAACGGTGTTCACCATTTTCTGAAACTTCTAGCTTTTTTATTTTTCCAGTGCTAGAGCTGTCGACAGATTGTTTTTTTGTAAGATGAGCTGTAGTTTTTATTGGTACCACCTTGGGGTACATTCAATGCTTTGATCGCTTTATATTGTATTTTTTTGGGGAGGTGCAGCATCTGCAACCAAAAAAAATGTCAATGTTGACATTTACTTTTTTATGGCAATTACTTTATGGATTCAATATGGAAACACAAGAAACAATGGAAGGAAACTGAAAGGGAGAAGATACAGATTAGATATTAGAAATAACTTTTTGACAGTGAGCATGAACAATGAGTGGAACAGGCTGCCACAGGAAGTGGTGATTTCTCCTTCAACGGAAGTCTTCAAACAGAGGCTGGACAGACAACTGTCTGAGATGGTTTAGTGAATCCTGCATTGAGCAGGAGGTTGAACACGATGACCCTGGAGGTGCCTTCCAACCCTAACATTCTATGATTCTATACTTTATCAGATCAGACTTTTCTAAACCTCGTAGTGCCAAATATGTTTGTTTTATTCTTTTTTTTATTTACCTTTATCTAGGGACAAAAGTGTTTTTTGTTATTTTTTTTTAAACTTTTTTACTTTTACTTTACACTTTATTTTTTTAACCTGTAATTGCTTAATTGCTTGTACTATACACTGCAAGTATATATAGTGAAAATAATGGTGTCTCATGAAGGTCAGGTGCATTGTGTGTGTAAAGCAGGTAAACGGATGCAGTATAACTCAGGGCCGCAGTCTATGCATTTATCTGATTCACTTATCGTGAGTCTGTTGCTGTTCACTCCTCCAGGAATGGAAGTAGAGAGACGGCCGATACCGATACTGAGATCTTCAGGCTTCCCCGCCTAACAGATCTGTGCACTCTTTTCTGGTGACAATGGGCGGTCACCGGTCTGACCCATTGAGCCCCTAGTCCATCACTCTGCACTGCAGCCGGGAGTCTGTTACCACAATCTCCCACTCGGCATGCTCTGCAGTCGGGAGTTTTGCACCACACTCTCCTGCTTGGCACGCTCTGCAATCCGAGGTCCTGCACAACACCCTCCCGTTCAACGTGCTCTGCAATTGGGAGTCCTGCACCACACTCTCTCGGTCGGCATGCGTTGCCCTTGTTCTCTCTCACTAGCACTCGATCTAACTCTCCCCGTGGTGCAGAGCAGGTCCCTGCTCTCTCTCTGGCGGGAACTCTCTGCCTCTTCCTGCGCTAAACTCTGTCTCCTCCCCTCGCTTACCATGCCCCTTCTCTCTGGATCATGGGATCTTTCCGTCTCCCATTTCCTTCCCCCCTGCAACACTGGATGCGGCCTCGGCAGTTCCGGACCTGGTGTTTCATTGGTACCCACAGCCTGGTCTTCTTCCTTACACCCTCGTTCGCCTTTAACTCGACATTCCACGGGGGAGAGCTCCTTCACCAGACTTTCACATTCTTTCACTCCTTGAATTCTTCATTGCCAGATGAATTATTATTATTATTATTATTATTATTTATATAGCACCATTGGTTCCATGGTGCTGTACATGAGAAGGGGTTACATACAGATTACAGATATCACTTACAGCAAACAAACTATCAATCACAGACTGATATAGAGGGGAGAGAGGACCCTGCCCTTTCAGGCTTACATGCTACAGGATGGTGGGGAAGGAGACAGTAGGTTGGAGGGTTAAGGCCCCGTCTCACTAAGCGACTTACCAGCGATCCCGACACCGATATGAAGGTGTCAGGATCGCTAGTAAGTCGCTATGTGATCGCTGGTGAGCTGTCAAACAGACAGCTTCACCAGCGATCAGCACAGCGATGCCGAGCGCCCGGCATCGCTGGCCATCCTGTAAAAAATAGAATCAAAATAAAAAATATAGTTATTCTCACCTTCCGATGTCCCGCGCAGTCTTCCGGCCTCTCTCCACGCTCCGGTCCCAGTGATCCTTTGCATGAATGACCGCGAGATGTCACGGTCTCGCGGGATAACAAAGTCTCGCGGTCATTCGTGCAAAGGATCACTGGGACCGGAGCGTGGAGAGAGGCGGGATGGCTGAACGGGACATCGGAAGGTGAGAATAACTATATTTTTTATTTTTTTTATTATTTTTTACACCTGATCGCTGGTCTCCCGCCTGTCACACACAGCGATGTGTGCTGGCCAGCGGGAGACCAGCGACCAAAGAAATGTCCAGAGATTTCTTGCAGCGATCAGCGATACCGGCAGGGGGGCCGCTCGCTGATCGCTGTCACACACAGCAATCTCGCTGGTGAGATCGCTGTTACGTCACAAAAGTTGTGACTCAGCAGCGATCTCGCTACCGAGATTACTTAGTGAGACGGGGCCTTTACAGCGGTTCCAGTGATGGTGAGGCGGTAGCTCGAGTAGTGGTGAGGAGGCAGCGGGGATCACTGCAGGCTGTAGGCTTTCCTGAAGAGGTGGGTTTTCAGGTTCCGTGTGAAGGATCCGAGTGTGGTTGATAGCCGGACGTGTTGGGGCAGGGAATTCCAGAATTGATCTTGTTCATAACGTGTGGGGGCACTCCAGCTGTTGTTCTCTCCGATCGGCGTAATCCAAGTTGACTGATGGGATGCGAGGGGATATTTTGATCAGATGAGTCTGCCATTTATGTTGCTTCATGCATTAGCACCGCAGTGCTCACTTCCCTGGGGGCGGCAAACAGTGAATTGTTAAGGTCTGGGGGCGAGGCCAACATTTCTTCATTAAATTCAAGGACTGTCATAGTGGGCGCATTTGTGATTTGTGATTTGCCTCTTTTCCTTCCCCAGGTCCTTGGGACAGGCAGGGCCACAACGTGCTATGTTGAACTACCCAGGTAAGCGCTCCATCTACTCGTTCATACTGGACTTTATATACTGTCCTGTCAGAACCGACTCGGCATGTCACTCGATGCGGGGTCCTCCCATCAGTAGACATCGTTTCATGGTGCTGAAGTTCTCAAAACTTTGCACCAGCTGGTGAAGGGTCTGTAGTTGATGTCGGTGTTCCCGAATCCAGGAAGACACCCCCGTCCACGGTTAGTCCTCCTCTGGGTCTAACTCCAGCTCAGTAATCTCTCATCCACCTTCGCTGGATGTTTAAATTACCTGAGTTCCTTCAGCAAGGTGCTGGTGTTAGCTCTATTTACCTCTGTCTGTTGGAAGTGCTAGAAGTTGACTAGTTTCTTATTGGATCCTCTTGGGGATTGTTGGCATGAGCTCTCTTGCGTCATCTCAATCTAAATGTATTCCCTCATTTGTCTTCCTGCTTTCTCTTTAGTTGTAGTGGGGACTGACTAGCGTCCACCCTGTCCCATCCCTATCCAGGGTCTATTGCTAGGGGCAGTCAGGGATTAGGGTTCTACACGGCGATAGTTGCAGAACCTATTTAGGAACGATAGGGCAGACAGGGTGTTGTCAGATCTGCCTAGAGGTCTTCACTCTCCCGTTTCCTAGTGTTTGGGCTCCCCTACCCACTTCCCATTGTTGTGCATCGAGCTTCTCCCTCAGACAGCATAACAATGACCCAGGTCAGCACACATTATCTCCTAGGTGCTGGTGGTTCAGCAACGAACCGGAATAGTTGGCACAGCACCTCCATCTATGTTGTGAATTTATTCTAATAATCCAGTGCAGTATAAAACTTTGTTACAAAGGTATACTGACTTCTTCGTAGCACAGGCAGGTCTTAATCATCCTCAGCGTTGAGGGTAGGTGCACATGACCAAAGTATCATCACTATTACATAAGAGGTAAAGACAAAGAACTTCTTCCTTTTTTAATGTGTTAATCATCATTGTTGAAATCTTTCCATTAACCCCTTTCCTACATTGAACGTAATATTCCGTCCATGTGACCTGGGACCTAAGTCCCAAGGACGGAATATTACATCACACGCGATCAGCAGCGCTCACGGGGGGAGCGCCGCTGATCGCGGCCGGGTGTCAGCTGATTATCATAGCTGACACCCGGCACTATGTGTCAGGGGTGGTCACGGACTGCCCCCAGCACATTAACCCCTGGCACACTGCAATCAAACATGATCGCAGTGTACCGGGGGGGAATAGGAGAGAAGCGTGCAGGGAGGAGGCTCCCTCCTTGCTTCCCTGCAACCCCTGGAGCGACGCAATGTGCTGCGTCGCTCCGAGAGTCCTCCTTCCTGCAGGCCCCCGGATCCAATATGGCCGCGGCGGCCTTCGGGGTCCTGCAGGGAGGTGGCTTCCTCACTGCCTGCTGAAAGCCTGCAGCAGCGCCTGTCTGATTGCTGATCTGACACAGCGGTGTTCTAAGTGCCAGATCAGCGATCTGACACAAGACAGTGATGTCCACCCCTGGGACAATATAATAAAGTAAAAAAAAACACTTGTAAAAATAATTTAAAAAAAAATCCCAAAATAAATAAATAATAAAAAAATTCCATAATAAAGTCTTTTTTTTCTAAATAAAAAAAACAAAACAATAAAAGTACACATATTTAGTATCGCCGTGTCCAATAAACTGTCCCACTAGTTAACCCCTTTAGTGAACCCCTTAAAAAAAAAATCAAAAAACAATGCTTTATCATCATACCGCAGAACAAAAAGTGCAATAACGCGCGATCAAAAAGACGTATATAAATAACCATGGTACCGCTGAAAACGTCATCTTGTCCCGCAAAAGACGAGCTGCCACACAGCGTCATCAGCGGAAAAATGCAAAAAAAATTATTTTTATATAAAATTGGTTTTATTGTACAAAAGCGCCAAAACATAAAAAAAGACATAAATGAGATATCGCTGTAATTGTACTGACCCGAAGAATAAAACCACTTTATCAATTTTATCACACGCGAAATGGTGTAAACGCACCCCACAAAAGAAATTCATGAAATGCTGGTTTTTGTTCATTCTGTGTCCCAAAAATCGGAATAAAAAGCGATCAAAAAATGTCACATGCCTGAAAATAGTACCAATAAAAACGTCAACTCGTCCCCCCAAAAAAAAGACCTCACATGACTATGTGGATCAAAATACGGAAAAATTATAGCTCTCAAAATGTGGTGATGCAAAAACCATTTTTACAATAAAAAGCATCTTTTATCGTGTGACAGCTGCCAAACATAAAAACCCCCCATAAAGAGTAAATCAAACCCCCCTTTATCACCCCCTTAGTTAGGGAAAAATAATTAAATGAAAAAAATGTATTTATTTCCATTTTCCCATTAGGGTTAGGGTTAGGGCTAGGGCTGAAATTAGGGTTAGGGGTGTGTTTGGGTTAGGGTTGGAGTTAGAATTGGGGGGTTTCCACTGTTTGGGCACATCAGGGGCTCTCCAAACGCAACATGGCGTCTGATCTCTACTCCAGCCAAAAAAGTCAAATGGCGCTGCGTCTCTTCTGAGCTCTGCCATGCGCCCAAATAGTGGTTTACCCCCACATATGGGGTATCAGCCTACTCAGGACAAATTGCCAAATAGCTTTTGGTGTCCTGTTTCCCTTGGGAAAATAAAAATTGGGGGTGAAAAGATCATTTTTGTGGAAAAAATATGATTTTTTTAATTGTACGGCTGTACGTTATTAACTTCTGTGAAGCCCTTGGGGGTTCAAAGTTCTCACCACACATCTAGAGAAGTTCCTTGGGGGGTCTAGTTTCCAAAATGGGGTCATTTGTGGGGAGTTTCCACTGTTTAGACACATCAGGGGCTCTCCAAACGTGACATGGCGCCCAATCTCAATTCCAGCCAATTTTGCATTCAAAAAGTCAAACGGCGCTCCTTCCCTTTCGAGCTCTGCCATGCGCCAAAACAGTGGTCCCCCCCCCCCACATATCAGGTATCAGCGTACTCAGTACAAATTGCACAATAACTTTTGCCATCCAATATCTCCTGTTACCCTTGGTAAAATAAAAAAAATTGGACCTGAAGTAATTTTTTTAAACATTCAAAAAATTCCTGTGAAGCACCTGAAGGGTTAATAAACTTTTTGAATGTGGTTTTGAGCACCTTGAGGGGTGCAGTTTTTAGAATGGTGTCACTTTGGGTATTTTCTATCATATAGACCCCTAAAAGTGACTTCAAATGTGATGTGGTCCCTAAAAATAATATGGTGTTGTCAAAATGAGAAATCGCTGGTCAACTTTTAACCCTTATAACTTCCTAACGAAAAAAAAATTTTGGTTCCAAAATTGTGCTGATGTACAGTAAACATGTGGGAAATGTTACTTATTAAGTTTTTTGTGTGCTATATCTCTGTGATTTAAGGGCATAAAAATTCAAAGTTGTAAAATTGAGAAATTTTCAACATTTTTGCCAAATTTCCATTTTTTTCGCAAATAAACGCAAGTTATATGAATGAAGTTTTACCACTAACACGAAGTACAATATGTCACGAGAAAACAATGTCAGAATCACCGGGATCCATGGAAGAGTTCCAGAGTTATTACCTCATAAAGGGACAGTGGTCAGAATTGTAAAAATTGGCCCGGTCATGAACGTGCAAACCATCCTTGGGAGTAAAGGAGTTAATTGGGGTAGAAAAAAAAATGTGAAAGTGTTTGAAAAATAAAACTGATATCATATGACAGCCATCATATGTACCACATACTCTTCATCTCTCCCGCAGCTTTGGGGCCACTGGTAATGTATGCACGTATGTTTTCACTTAGAAGAGTACAGTGCAATACCCAAAGCAGTTTGCAGAAGATCCCAAAGAAATGCACAAGGGGTTAAATGCATATAGCGTTACAGGAAACATGAGGTCATTTAAGAAAAACAGGGAAAGAGGGTCCAGCCCCATGCAGTCAGCAAAGTAATGATTCTAATTACTTAGGGGGTGCCGGGAACTCACAGAGATACGCACATTCTGTCCGCACCACCTTCACTGACATCATGGACAGCTCAGACCTTCTGAATTGTGAAATATACCAAAAAAACATAATTAATGCCAGATATAAAAAAAAATAGAGCACCATCTGCGAGAATGTCCTTTTAAACTTTTTTCTCAAGTAGTAAATTACCAGTTCTTGAATAAAGCAAAACAACCAATAACTCCCCTGACTTGTAAATTTTGTGTGTCTGGTTTAACACTTCCAATATTCCCAGTCCAAGTACAGACCGCAATGTCCCGACCGGCCCGAGCTCGACAGCCTCACAGATGTATACGAAGCTGTTAAGTTTGGATCAGAAACATCGCAGCCGGTCTGGAAGTCACGGTCTGTACTTAGACCATGAAAGTCAGAAGTGTGGAAATGTCCTTATAGTAAAGTGTAATAAGCCAAGGGATTGCCTAACATGTATTGTCAATATGTTGCCCACATAATTAGACTTTTTGCCATTTAGGGCTCGCTCACACGAATCAGATTGATTAAGTAAGTGACATTTGGATCAAACTCTGATAAGAATTTGATCAGTGTCACCATACTTTGATCCGATTCTCTTGGATGAGCGAATCGGCGCACACTGTAAGGAGGAGATGGAGAACAAAATTTTTCCATCTTCTCCATTCTGTAAGTCTGCGGATGTCATCCGAGTAAGATAAATTTTGATAAAAAAAGTCAATATTTTATTCAAATGGACAATATATCACACAAAATTGATATTAATATAAATACAAACACAAAACAAGGTTCAAGTTAGGGAAGGAACAAACAAACAGATATGTAACCCGGGCCTTAGAAAAACATCAAGAGGTGGGAAGGTGGTTAAAGTAACATATCTATCATAGATACAATATCCATGCAGCCTAAAGTGCAAGTGCCTCAATGTAAACTGTAAATACTGGCCCTACAAATTAAGGGGGCTTTACACATAGCGATATCACTAGCAATCACTACCGATTTTGTGACGCAGCAGCGATATTGCTTGCGATATCACTATGTGTGATACTTACCTCCGACCGGCTTCCCCGCTGGCTATCGCTGATCGCGCGAGATCGTCCAGTTCCATTTCTCGGGCGGAGGACGTCATCATCGCCGCATCTGAAAGGTAAGTAACGACCGCTGCTGCGTCGCTGTATCGCTGTGAGATCTGCCTGTTTGGCAGCTCACTAGCGACCATTTAGCGATGCACCAGCGATCCTGACCGGGTCGTATCGTGGTCGGGATCGCTGGTGCATCGCTAAATGTAAAGGGGGCTTTAGCCATATCATATAAGGGATCTCCCAACAGACCCCTAATGGCTGCCTACACCAATCAATGAAAAGTATCAAGGAGAATGTCAACAAAATTAACAGTAGCCACTCTTACCCATAGTCCCTCACTAAGGGTACCGTTACACCTAGCGACTCACCAGCGATCCTGACCAGCGATATGACGTGGTCAGGATCGCTGGTGAATCGCTAGGTGGTCGCTAGTGAGCTGCCACACAGGCAGATCTCACCAGCGACATCGCAGGGGACGGGGATCGCTACTTACCTGTCAGACGCGGCGATCCTGCGTCCTCCCGCCCGGCTCCACTCGTCGCTCGTCGTCACAGCAGGAAGCGCCGCAGGAAGTGGCCGACGAGGAATGGTCCAGGAGCTTCTCGCGCGATCAGCGATAACCAGCGGGGGAGCCGGTTGGAGGTAAGTATCACATGCAGCGATATCGCTAGCAATATCGCTGCAACGTCACAAAATCGGTGACTTTACAGCGATATTGCTAAGGATTCAGGAACACACAGCCCCAACACGCCTTTCGCGTTGGCTTCCTCGGGCCCCCCTTTTAATTAGTCCAATGTAAAAATACAACAGACGCTAGTAATCACTAGAAATCCACATGATACAAACCAATGCGTTTCAGCAAGAAGCCTTAATCATGGTGACACCAGGCTTCTTTAAGGCCCTTTAAATTCGTTTCCATATGAAAAAAAATCATCATTAGAGTTGATAATCAGGAAAAACCGTCCTCAGTTGTATACATTTTTTAAAAATAAATATCAAAGTTGGCCCTCAACTTTGTCCAAGCTTTTAATTTTGACCCTATGTGTATTTAAGTTTGACATCTCTGCCTTAAAGAGAATCTGATTTGAGTGGTCATTCTGTGCTGACAAGTACAGGTGGCTGGTGCACCCTTGGCCTGGCCAAACATTTAAATGCATCTACCCACACAGGGTTGCCATCAGGGCATTACTGCCCTTTACTGGCGTATGGGACCTGGTGAGCAGAGGGGGTCCGCAGCGGGTCCCCCACCTTCTGCTCACCGAACCCCAGCGGCAGGATTCTGCCTGTGCAGTAACTGAACTTGCATCCGAGACAGATGGGGCAGGATGGGGAGATCATATTGGGCAGGATGGCACATCACATGGGGGCAGAGTGGAGACACATAAGGGCAGGATAGGAGAACATATGGCTGGAGTCAGGAATGAGATACAAGGGAGCCAGGATAGGGGATATTATTACTGTAGGGGCTAATTAAGGGATATTATTACTGCAGTGATGTATTTTATTTTTGAGGATACAGTTTTCAATGGGGGGCCCCTGTTACTGTGCAGAGCAATACTATGTCGCCTTTTTTTCTTCATTTGGTGTAGAGTAGAATTTGGGAAAAAAATTAAGTAATGTGCTCTGCAAGCGGTGCTCTAGATAACTGTTTTTTCCTGCAGAGATGAGCCCTGTCTGGAAGGAGTGATAGCGGTCTGTGCTGGATGAAGATGAAAAGCAAAGATGAAGGACTACACCTAGAGATGTCACTGGTGAATCAGTGTATTACATGTACACATGTATATTATATAAGAGCTCTTGTGTATGATGTCACCTATGATCCCTGTATTACCTGTACACTGACACTGTATTAAGAACGCCTGTGTAGAATGTCACCAGTGATCACTGTATTACATGTACACTTACACTATATACAGAGATCCTGTTTATAATGTCACTGGTGATCACTGTATTCTCTGTACCCTGTATATTATATACAGAGCTCCTGTGTATAATATCACTGGTGATTACAGTATTACTTGTACACTGGCACTATACACTATATGCTATATACAGAGTTCCTGTGTATAAAGTCATTGGTAGTCACTGTATTACCTTCACACTGACACTGTATTCTAAGGGCAGATCTCCTGTGTATAATGGTGATATTATTGTGTTGTTTTTTTTAATTAATGATCAGTATTGTAGTATTCAGTCACTGTGGTGGTAATATGTGGTCCGGCCATGGTGCGGTGGTGTTTGTTCCTTGTATGTGCTATTATTCAGTCACCATATGGTGGTAATATGTAGTCTGGTCAATGATATTTGCCCCTTGTATGTGATAATATTGGTCATTTTAAAAATTGAAAAATAAATAAAATATATCTAAAGAGTATTGGATATTTTAACAAATGTTTAATAAGTTACAGTAGAACAGGTCCAGGCCAGAAAAGTCTACCTTGTTGTGGTGATGGATTAAAAAATTCTTTTGGCCAAAACAAAAGCTGCTGGCTATGTATGTGATCTGGTGATGGAAACTGTTAGTGTGTGATTGGTGAGGATGTGGCGCAGAGGTGGAGATTTTAAAAGAGAGCGTGGTGGGACTTTGGAGGTTCGAGGGGTGGGGGAGGGGCTAGGGTAAATCCTGGGCGGAGTCTCAAGTGGGTCTCGAAATTTTTGCCAATATGGGGCCCTGAAATTTCCTGTTTCCACCTACTTGTTTTTTTCCCTCCATCTCAAACTTTTTATGGCAGTATAAAACCAGAGCTGTCAATCACAGAGGGGGGATTTGCAAATAGAGGGAAAACAAGTAGGTGGGAAGGTGCACTTAAATATTTGGCCACACCATAAGTGCCTGTACTTGGTGTAAAGGCTAATGACTGAAAGGCAGGTATTTGCTAACTTCCGGTCTTTTGTTCCTGGCACTGGCTAAGAGCAGTCACCGGCTGCTCCTACCGGCAATTCAGTCTCTTTATGTCAACAGAGCAGCTCTTCCTCTTCTGGGCTGCTCTGTCTGTAAGCAGGTGACCGGATGCAATGCACAGACAAAACACAAGGCGGAAGTAACCATTTAAACTATTTATTTCCTTGATATGGCGGGAATTGTGGTAACTATAGCAATGGCAATTAATGCTAAACTGGAAAATTACAACATAAAGCATACAATAACAAATGAGCAAGGAATCCTCAGGTTCACTCTAACAACTACTATAACAGTCTCTTATTATATGTACTTATAACTTCTGACAAAGGAGATGGTGCTGGTATTAGAGAAAGACACTATATGATCGATTCTTCTTAAACAGACCCAAGAGGGGGTCTGCACAGACCAACTCCTGTACCAAATCTCCTCCCGTTTTGGTGCTCTAGCCTTTTATACTGGGGAACTGCATCATTAAGGTCACCTGACCCGGTGCTCCATTCAAACTATGCCTCCCTGAAACTCTCCCTCGTCTGGTTGGTTCCACAGGGTCTCGTTTGGAAAGTAGATGGTAGTCTCCTTACACAAATGCCACACAGTGCTGGGAATTCTTGTCTCTTATGGTGCACCTTCTTATATGTTGACGGGTTTTAATACCAACCTCATGCTGATTGACTGATGGGTCCTCACAGTTATGGAATGGTGAGACGGCTGTCAATCAAGCATGACATTGGCAGTTACGCCTCGTCAACAGAGCAGGGCGGAAGAGAAGCAGGTGCTCTGTTGGCTTCACCAGAAGCCAAAGAATTGCAGGCAGGAGCAGTGCCTGACCCCTCTGACCCAGCAGAGATCGACACTTGGCAGAACAGGCAGGTAGTTAGCAACTTACCTGCCTGTAAGTTCTTAGCCCCATAAGAAAAAATAAAATAGTCACCAAACCCTCCGTTTGATTTCATCTCCTCTGCTGTTTCGTAACAAGAATCTCTGTAGGAGCCTCTTCTCTAGATGAAATGAATTTAAGTCTTTGCAATGGTGCCCCGTCTTTACGTATGCCTCTGCAGGGGAAAACTACAATTCTCTAAAATATCAAGCTCTAAATAATATGAAGAGTTAAAGTCCCCTTACACAAACTGACCAGCAGCTCCAAGCGATGACGTTTAGCTGCTTTCTGATTGGCTCTCATTCAATAATTTGCTTACACAGGCAGACCATTATTCAGATATGCACTGAAAGTTTATTATTAGATGGTTCAGTGCACATAAGCTGCCATTGACTCCTTCCATGTCCCTAATGCTAGGGGCGCCCTAGCTCGCCCTGTTGCCCGGATTACTTCTGATTATGAAGATGCCGGGGCCATGTACCTTGCCTTAGCTCAGGGGTCCCCAGCCTGTAGCTCAGGAGCCACATGTGGCTCGCGGTCCCATGAATTTTGGCTTGCGACTGTCTGCCAGCTTGGTGCATTAGGTCCAGGTGTAGGAAACAGGTGTGAAGACCACATCTCAAAATGGTGAATTGTGTGAGTAGACCTGGACAGAAGAGCAGATCTAGATGCACATACACACTGTCTTGAGGTTTAGAGATGTTTTAGGTATGGTACGCTGGAGGATGGTATTACCTGTTAGAGGAGGTTCTTGAAGCTGGATGCGACAGTGTGTTGGGAGTCCTTGATAGGAAAATACTGAATGGGGGTATTGTGGGAACCCCTGGATCTCAGTGTACTTCTTTGGAGTGATTTATGTAGAAAAGCTTTGATTATGATTATACCTATAATGGGGGCTTTGGTTGACACTACTTTGAGGGGGGTGGGAGCTGGATGTGGCTTGCGACTCTCTCTCAGTGCTGAATGTGGCTCGCGATATTATTGTGAAACGAGCATTCATACGATCACTCGTGCACAATAATCTTTCAGTGTAAGTGGACCTTTATAGTTTTTTCACAGTAAGTTAAAGTGGTTATACAATAGACAAATAATAATAAGGGCTCAGACTGTGTTGTTTTTTTTTTAAGTTATATACATCCTACAATCCTCCACAGCTCTCATTCTGAGTCCTGACAAAATTGTTTTTTTTTCTTTTGGAATATTTTTATTAATTATTTAGTCAGCATTAGGAGTAGTAAAATAATGTTCAAAAGCATAAGCACACTATCACGCTTCTGCCAGAAGCAAGAATGCACATGATGAGACTGAAGGGAAGGGGAGCTCTGCCCTAGGGAAAGATTGAAGGGGGCACCGCTGACACTTGCCTTTCGCATCCCCAATTTCCCTAGCGTCCCTAGATGGGTTCTTTCATCCCGTGCGGCGATCACGTTCCTATCCCTGTGTTATTCTGAGAACAACCCTGACTAGTGCGTAGGGCAGCAGGAACGCTAGTCTTGCTCTAACGTAAAGACACAAACGGAAACAGACCTGGATAAAATAAACAACATTCACTGAATGTGCTCCCATACAACAGAAAGTGGAAGGAAAATGTGAGACTAACCAAATAGGAGATAACTGTAAAGGAAACTCTCAAACTTCCAAACAGATATCTCAAGAGACAACTGGCCCCTGCTCAAGTACTCACCTCTCCTCATTCCCTGCAACTTCAGTGTCTTCAGCGTCACCGTTTTCTGACTTTCTGTGTCACTTTAGGGCAGAGGGCGCGATGACATCACTACAGTGGGCTCTTTTCCGAGCAATGCAGAGTTAGAAGAAGCTGAAGAGACCAGACCTGCGGGGAACGGGAGAGGTGAGTATTTGATTTTTTTATGTATGGAGCAATATATGGAGCCCATTATACTGTAAGGAGCATTATATGGGTCCATTATACTGTATGGAGCAATATATGCAGCCATTATATATTCTATGGAGCAATATATGGGGCCATTATACTGTATGGAGCATTATATGTGGACAATTATATTGTATGGAGCTTTATATGGGGTCATTAAACTGTATGGAGCATAATATAAGGGCCATAATATACTGTATGGAGGATTATATCGGGCCATTATACTGTATAGTGCTTATATAGGGCCCATTATTCTGAATGGAGCAATGTATGGGGCCCATTATACTGTACAGAGCAATATATGGGGCCATTATACTGTATGGAGCAATATATGGTGTTCATTATACTGTATATAGCATTATATAGGGGCATTATATACTGTATGCAGCAATATATGGGGCTATTATACTGCATGGGGCAATATACGGGGTAATTATATTATAAGGAGCAATCTATGGGGCCATTATATACTGTATGGAGCATTATATGAGGCCATTATATACTGTATGGAGCATTTCATGGGGCCATTATACTGTAGGGAGCATTACATGGGGCCATTATACTGTATGGAGCATTATATAGGACACATTTTGCTGTATGGAGCAATATATGGGGCCCATTAAAGTGTATGGAGCATTATATAGAACCCATTATTCTGTATGGAGCAATATAAGGGGCCCATAAAACTGCATGCAGCAATATATGGAGTCATTATACTGTATGGAGCAATACGGAGAACTATGTGATGGATGCCCATAATACTGTATTGAGGAATATGTGGTTCCCATAATACTGTATGGAGGACTATGTGGTGCCCATAATACTGTATGGAGGACTATGTGGTGCCCATAATATTGTATGGAGGACTATGTGGTGCCCATATTACTGTATGGAGGACTATGTGTTGCCCATAATACTGTATGGAGGACTATGCGATCCGGTCCAAAATGATAAGTCTGCAGTCATTGTGTGCTGTGTGCTGTGAGGATTCACCAGTTTCTGAGCTGTTATAGAATTTACAATAGATGTCACTCATGTAATGTAAGAAGTTATTGAAATGTTTGGCAAACCTGGAGCTGGCCCTGCTTAGACCCCCATACGTATTAGATGTTGGTCAAACTCACTGATATCCATGAGATTGGTGGTTCACCTGACAGCTTAAAGTGAATGGGAGACCTGGACAATTTATTCTCAGGGGAAATATCGATTTGGCATGTCTATTTCAAACTGAAGGTCGTATTGTCTCCCAGAGGTTAACTAACACCAGACATGTCTGCAATGGCTCTCTCATAAAGAACACAAGGGTCCTGGGCCGAACGAGCGCTCCTGAAAATGGGAGAGCTGGCCGGCAGCCATCTAACGTGTATGGCAACCCTTACATTTTACATTGCATTTCTTCACCTGCGCTATTTATAAAATAAAAAAAGAGAGAAGCCAGCGCTGCCTAAGGTTAGAACGCAATAGATAAAGTGCATATGCACATATTAATTTCTTAGTGTACTTTAAAATGAGACATTTAACAAGTAATTGATCAATTCTTTGAGCCACCCCGCCATGCCAAGGCATTCTCATATGGGGCAGTCCTACTCTAAGTTTTTTAATATTCATTGTGCCATTACGGCCTCCTAAATAAATTAAAAGCAAGACTGCATAAAATGCAAAATGTACCTGAAGCGTCTCAGAATCACTTCCATGGCGATAGAAAGGGCAAGCGCAGATAAAGGCTGACCAGGTCCGGACATAGACATATACTGTAAGGTCTAACCTCCACACCGCCAAACCAGCAACCACAGATGAAGGGTGAAACAGGCACAGACACAGGTGCACAATCAAATAGAGACTGGGGCAGGGCAGGGCTGCTGTGTGTGTGCACAGCAGCCTACATCAATCACAAAAAAGACACAGAAAGAATGACGTGTATAACCCATTGCTTTTAATACATTTTGGAGGCCGTAATGGCACAGCGAATATAAAAAACGTAGAGTAGGACTGCCCCATATGAGAATGCCTTGGCGTGGCGGGGTGACGCAAAGAATTGCTCAATTGTTTGCTAAATGTCTCATTTTGAAGTACAGTTAGAAATCAATATGTGCACGTGCACTTTATGTATTGTGTTCTGACCAAAGGCAGCGCTGGCCTCTTCCCTTTTTTAATTTGATATTGGTTGTGGCTGACCACCACAGTTTGCCGTGCACGCTGGGTTGTGCATGCCATTCTTTCTGTCTTCATTGTGATTGATGTAGGCTGCTGTACACACACACAGCAGCCCTGCCCTACCCCAGCCTCTATTTGATTGTGCACCTGTATCTGGGACTGTTTCACCCTTCATCTGTGGATGCTGGTTTGGCAGTGTGGAGGTTGGACCTGAAATGTCTATGTCAGGACCTGGTCAACCTTTATCTGCTCTCGCCCTTTCTGGCGCCATGGGAGTGATTCAGATACGCTTCAGGTACATTTTGCATTTAATGTGGTCTTGCTTTTAATACATTTAGGAGGCCATAATGGCAAAGCGAATATAAAAAACGTAGAGAAGGACTGCCCCATATGAGAATGCCTTGGCATGGAGGTGTGGCTCAAAGAATTGATCAATTGTTTGCTAAATGTCTCATTTTTGAAGTACAGTTAGAAATCAACATGTGCATATGCACTTTATGTATTGCGTTCTGACCATAGGCAGCGCTGGCTACTTCCATTTTTTTATGCGCTATTTATACTTTTGCATTAGTCATGAGTGCGTTTAGCAGAGATTTTGGTGGGGAACGTCTGCACATTCAGACTTGACATTTCATTTAGATAGAGGTCACACCATTAGTATTATCATTGCAGCAGATGACTAACCGTCCCTCTCCACCCACAGAATATAGGAAGTAGCTAATCCCTAAGGCAGCCGCTTGAAAGACTTCTATGAAGTCTATTACATGATTCTGTTAGTAAGCAAGGTCAACATGTAATAACATTTCTTCTAAATGGCAAAATGAACTTTCAGGTCAAATTAATAGGGAACATTTTAACGGGATTGACAGTTTCTGACAATCCTTTGTCGTTTGAATGATAAAATGATTAATTTATGATAAAATGATTATAGTGTATCCCATGGGACCCAAATGATCAGTCGTAATGGGTTCAGGAAATCTTTGATTCCTCTTACAGTGCCTCCGCAGGTGAAGGGAAGTATTACACAGTTTTTACTAATATTGATGATATAATGGGTCGTCCACAGTGAGAATTATTCTGTGTAGCTGACCTCCCCTCTGCAAATAAATGAATAGAGGCATCCCTTCTATCAATGCCGAATTTCTTAATAGGGTATTTAAAAATGTAATGATGAGGCACAAAGGGCCTGATTAATAGTTTGTATTTTGTTTTGGGGGGTTTTTAAGCCACATTTCTTTCATTGTCTCGTGGTACTCATTGACAGTTTGTGTGTCAAATTCTTGAAAATTGCACACACGGTTCATAAATTTTGCATAAAGTAAAAAATTTATATATTTTTTTTACCTTCTTTTAGCCTTTTTAGAGCAAAAAGTTGCATGTTATGGTAAAATGTGGCAAAATTTGTAGCATAAATAAAATCACTACAGTGAAGGACTGGACATAAAAACACAAGCAAATACAAATTAAATACAATTCTAGAAAGACGCCAATAAAAAGAAGAGTTTGGCACAAATCAAAAACAGGCTAAAACAACAAAAATTAGGCAAAAGAGGCCCAAATGCATTTTCGGTGCCTTTATCAGACTACACTCAGATGACATCTGAGTGCTGTCCGATTTTCACAGGCAGACAGAATGGAGAATTTTTTTATTTTTTCTCCTCAACCAAGAAATTTGGATTACACTGTCATCCAAGTCTGATTAGCATAATCGGACAGATTTTCTCAGTATTTGGTGAGTTTTTTACCTCAGTATCTATAAGCCAAAACCAAGAGTGGGTGATAAATACAGAGGTGGTGACGGGTTACTATTATACAGCTCCTCTCCTGGTTTCGGTTTACAAATACTGAGGTAAAATACTGACCAAATACTGAACATGTGAACGTGGCCTTACTGTGATAAGTTTGGTGCATTTTAAGACTGTGTAGTCAAAGTTTTTCGAAAAACTACACAATAATGTTAAATATGCTCCAATGCGTTTTTACATACCACTAAGGCTGGTTTCACATTTGCGCTTTTGTGCGCAGCGCATCGTGCGCACCCGTGCGCATGCGCACTGCGCACCTATGTTTATCATGACGTGCGCATGTTTTTGCGCACACTTGCGTTTTCGTGCGCATGCGTTTTTTGTCTTTTGCGCCAGGTGCGCCAGACGCAACATGTTGGATTTTTTGGTGCGCCCTGTCTCGGCAAAAAAACGCATGCGCACGCTTGCGCACGGAATGCGCAAAAACAACACATTGAAGTCTATGGTAACGCATGCGTGCGCATGGTCTTGCGCACGGTTGCGTTTTTTTACGCATGCGTTTTTGAGTGAAACAAGTCTAGAATGTTCTCTAGACAATGGAAAAAACGTCACACTTAAAAACGCATGCGCATAAAAAACGCCAACGCATGCAAAAAACGCATGTAAAACGCAAACAACGCTGCGTTTTTTTTACACATCAGCGTGCGCATGACGTTAAAAAAACGCGCGTTTGTTTTGCGTTTTTCTTTGCGTTTTTTATGCGCCCGATGCGCTGCGCAAAAAAACGCTAATGTGAAACTAGCCTAAGGCCTCATTCAGACGTCAGTGATATTTCTCACACGCAACAAAAAAAAAAGGTCCAAGTTTCATAAGTTTTTTAGATCTGATTCTCCTCAGTGTTTGGTTAGTGCCTGCTTTTTCCATCAAAGTTTGGTCATTTTTTTCTTGTGTGACTGATGGAGGTATCTCAAGCTATTAAACAGTCCGTGAAAATCAGACCGCACGCACACAGACGGCATCCGAGTGCTGTGCCATTTTTTTTTTCACAGACCCGTAGATTTACATTGGCGAGTTTGATCCACGACTCCGATCAAATTCAGACAAGTGTCCGTGTTTTTATACAGATCGCTTGGTCTACAAAAGAACACGGACATGTAAGCAGCTTCCCAGACCTTACCTGGTGCAAGCTCAATCCGTGAAAACACGAATGTGAAAAAATGCTGTCCGCATGAGTGTTTCCATCAGTGTTTTGGATCAGAGTTTTCATCAGTGTTTGGTCCGTGTGCCCGTTTTTACCATCAGTGATTTTCACATATGAATAAATAAATAAATTACAAAGCTTCTTCTATCCTTTTGAGCCCCCTAGGCCCCTGGGCTCGGGTGTGATTACAACCCCTGCACCTAATATATGTACTCCCCTGGTTATAATGGGTAGGTATCTTACCGTGAAAATCTGAATGAAGCCCGAGGCTGTGTGCACACGCTGCGGATTCTGCTGCAGTTCCGCAGCGGATTTGGCCCTGCGGATCCGCAGCAGTTTTTGCTGCTGTGTACAGTATTATTATTATTATTATTATTTATTGTTATAGCGCCATTTATTCCATGGCGCTTTACAGGTAAGGAGGGGTATACATAGAAACAAGTACAATAATCTTAAACAATACAAATCATAACTGGTACAGGAGGAGAGAGGACCCTGCCCGCGAGGGCTCACAATCTACAACGGGATGGGTGATAATACAGTAGGCGAGGGTAGAGCTGGTCGTGCAGCGGTTTGGTCGATCAGTGGTTACTGCAGGTTGTAGGCTTGTCGGAAGAGGTGGGTCTTCAGGTTCTTTTTGAAGGTTTCGATGGTAGGTGAGAGTCTGATATGTTGTGGTAGAGAGTTCCAGAGTAGGGGTGATGCGCGAGAGAAATCTTGTATGCGATTGTGGGAAGAGGAGATAAGAGGGGAGTAGAGAAGGAGATCTTGTGAGGATCGGAGGTTGCGTGCAGGAAAGTACCGGGAGACGAGGTCACAGATGTATGGAGGAGACAGGTTGTGGATGGCTTTGCATGTCATGGTTAGGGTTTTGTACTGGAGTCTCTGGGCAATTGGGAGCCAGTGAAGGGATTGACAGAGGGGAGAAGCTGGGGAATAGCGGGGGGACAGGTGGATTAGTCGGGCAGCAGAGTTTAGAATAGATTGGAGGGGTGCGAGAGTGTTTGAGGGGAGGCCACAGAGCAGGAGGTTGCAGTAGTCAAGGCAGTACCATAATATCCTATGGATATTAAAAACCGCAGTGCAGACGGTGCAGATTTTTCCTCGCGGTTTTCCTGCTGTTTCTAAACCGCAGAAAGACTTGACATGTCAATTCTTTCTGCGGATTCCGCTGCGGTTTGCCATCTCCTCCATTGTGGAGATGAAAAACCGCAGGGCAAAACCGCAGAGCAATCCACAGGTAACACCACAGGTCTTTTGACCTGAAGATTTACCCATGGATTTTACAAAATCCGCACAGCCAAATCCGCACCCCAATCCGCAGCGTGTGCACGTACCCTTATAGCCCAGAGCTGCACTCACGAATCGCATAGCATTTCTTGTTGGCTCAAGTTTTAATCATGTCATTAGTGATAGCAGATGCTCTTTGTCAGTCCTATGCACCAGGTTTAAAGGTGTGGTCGGAAACGAACATTGAGTTTAATCCTAAATATCTGTTTATTTAATAATCTAATCTCTTTTCTAATATACTTTAATTGACAATTCCCTACGGTTCACTGTCTACTCAAACATTTATTTTTTTTTTACCTACTTCTGGTTTGATGACATTTGAGAATCCCAATTGCATCCTGGGATATGTAAATGAGTTGTCATCAGGGCATCACTGCCGCAGCATCTGTCCTCACCCTGAAACTAAGTCATCAGTGACATCCATTCCAGGAGCTGGACTAGTCCCTGCTCTGCTGAGCATGCGCTGGTGTGAATTCTGACATATGCTCAGTACGAGCTTACTTGTCGCTGTGTGAAATTATTTTCAATGAACAGTGACGGTGCGCTCCCTTGCAAGGTCTGATGAAAGATGTCATGGCAGAAGAGCGCACTGTTAGTGCGCATTGTAAGGAGAGAATACGGTGAGCCGGAGAAGCAAAGACCCTCCCTGCTCCCCAATAGGGACATCACTTTCAGGGACCGGGCTGGTCTCTGCTTGCCAAGCTCTGTCCTTATAATGCTCACCAACAGGGCTCTGTCTTGCCGGTCCATGACAGCTCTCATCAGAGCCGGTGACGAGAGCGACTCCGCTAAGGTTCGCTTTTAGAGAATCTTAGAGGTTAACCCATCACTTTTTATTATATCCTATAGAATGATGAATCTGTCAAATTACTAAATGATTCACTAATCCCGACTCGTGATCAGTGCAATCTATTCACAAAGTTACTCAACTAATTATATCTATAGACTTGTACAATGGCGTTCGGCGGCGGCGCTCCTGCCAAGTCTTTCAATTTATGTAAATGCCTCCAATAAATATTATTGTTGCAATTACTACTATCACTACAAGGACTGACAGGTGAGTAAAAACACATCTCACAGTGGAAATGTCTGTGTGGTCAGGTTCAACTACAGGTTGTGAGTTCGCAGTGAACTCTGGGAATGAATACCAACTATAAAAGTTTATACAGTTGTTATCAGCAAGCGTCAGATGTATTTGTATAGGGACATAATTTACAGTAAAATGCTTTTGAGATGTAATAAAGATATTGCAGATGACATTGTACAGGAAATAATAAAAAAATTCCCAAAAATGTACTTCTTCTAGGTGAAAAACAAGATAAGGTGTTGAAATTGAACATGTCTGATCCTTCTTTCATGTGAGTATTCAACCACTAGTCCCAACGTACAGATTTCTTTTTAGCGTCCTCTGCACATAATTCAGCACAACACAACTACAGCAGCAAAATGTGGTTTTTTTCCCTGTGATTTTCTAAACAAATACATAAATACAAAAACGTAACCCTGATTCCAGTGATAAATCACTTACTAGACTGCTTTCTGTCATTTTGATACTATCACTGTTTTATCTATCAGTTCGCAGAAAGTTGAATTCGGTATAACGCCGTCCCCACCACTGATTGGCAGCTTTCTGTCTATGCACAGTGTACACAGAGCACTGCCAATCAATCGTGGGGGCGGGGTTATACAGAGCCAATGAATATGCTTGACTACCTGGCAGCAGGTTTATGATTCTCTAATGATCCCCTGCTGATAAAACAGCGATGTTATCAAAACTGCAGCAAGCAGCCCAGTAAGATACAGACTAGATATTAGAAAAAACTTTTTGACAGTGAGGGTGATCATGGCCGTCTGAATAAGCCATTAGGCCACAATCGCGCACAGAGCACATGCACCCATAGAGTTTCATTGATCCATTCCCACATCAATTTAAAAACATCCATTCGTGAGACTCCGAGCGGAACCTATTCTCATTCGTTTTGTGAATCAGATTCGGCCATCAAAGACTTTGGGGATTTGTTAATGGATCAAAAACAGAAGACATCCTTTTACGTCAGTTTTATTTCAAGACATAATGAAAAAGATGGTCCTTAGAAGGTCTTAAAGTTAGGTAAATATCACCTCAGATGACAAATTACAAAATTAAGCACACTCCCATGAATTAATAGCTGTAGAATCACTTTTAGCAACAATAACTTGAAGTAATCATTTCCTATAGGACTTTGTCTTTTACTGTACATCGCTTTGGAAAAATTGTGGCCCATTCATCTTTAAATAAATTATAGAAAAATAAACAGCTTACAAGGGCTTAATCAGTAGAAATTCCTAGAACAACCTAGTATATAAAATAAAAATGTTATTCAGATCATCTTAAAAATGTCCTAAATTGAAAAACAATGCCTACTGAAGAAGAGACTAACAACATAAAAACATATGCTATTATCTAGTACCCCATTGGTCCTTATAGTGTCCTGCGCTGTACCCCTGCCTGTCAGCGGAGGTTGGCACCCTATGGGGAGAAGCGTTGTGATGCCCCTGCTCTATGGCGGCTATCCTTAAAGTGCCATGCTGAGCCCTACTGAACAATGTGTGTCTAGGGGATACATAGTATAGCAATAACCATATTGAAGAAGATAATCAAATAACATAGTTCAATAAGATGGCCGACACTCTGTAGGTCAGCACCAGTCTAAATCTGATTATTCAAGTATATCAGTGAATGGTTAGACCCATTAATAATGCCTTGGGTCACCTTATACATTCCAAAGTTTCAGAGAGATTTTTTTTACCAATTTTTTAACAAAAAGGTATTGAACCAAAGGATGGGAAAATGACAGGTAAATATTCATATATCCAAATCCACCATTCTGTCTCTCTCTTAGTACAATTCTTTAGATACATATCCACATATTTGTAGGAGCCCCCAAGATATAAGTGACCTTTATGCGCTATATCATCATATCCCCATCTAGGGTTGTAACCAGGGCCGGACTGGCCATTTAGCAATTCTGACAAATGCCTGAAGGGCCTGTCTGGTTGTGGGCTGCCTTGTCTGCTACATTGTTAACAGAATCAGTGTTCTCAAGACGCCCATACTGTTAAGAGTTGTGACGGAGCACAAAGTTGCTGACTCAGTCATTTACCCCAACAGGCCACGGGTATCAATAAAAATATTGGGCTTGTAGTAAATCTTCCTTTCCTACATCCAGGGTAATATTAGTAGTAATATATCCCATCTGGTTCATGTGGACGGGGACAGCATGGGCCTGTGTGATTTCAAATGCCAGCGCTGAATTTCAGCCCCAGTCCGTACCTGTTTGTAAGATATACTAATGTGCCAAATCATGTAATAGTGTGCATTCAACAATAATAGATGGAATCTGAAGAAAGCCCCTGTTGCCCATCCTGGTGCATTCAATACACAGGTATACATGGAGCCCTAACGAAGATAGAAAAATAATACATCAATTACCGCAGTCATTAGACTGGTACTCATCCATCAGAGTGCGTCTCCGGTCTTTTGTCCAGTAGGCGTTGTTTCATGACATTTTTAAGGTGACCTGAATAAAATTTTGATTTTACATACTAGGTCTTTTCTTCTTTACAACAATGCTTATTGAGGTTTCTGGGCATTATGCATTTGGCTTTATTCACACATTAGTATTTCATCAGTATTTGTTTGCCAAAAGCAGGAGTGTCTCCAAAACACAGAACAGGCGTCAATCTTTCAAATATAGTTTGTCATTGTAAGCGCCTTTCCTGGCATTTGCATACAAACACTGATGTGAAATACTGATCAAATACTGACGTGTGAATAAGCCCTGCGGGTATGTGCACATGTCTTTTCTTTAGGTGGGTCTGCTCAGAAAGTCACCTAAAAAAAAAGGTCAAGAAAAACGCTCCAGAGATTGTACATGTACATTTCTATACTGTGGTTTATATTTTAAGCATTTTGATCATCTTTTAAACACTTCAGTTTCCAAAGATTCCGACCACTTAAAAGAAGTGACACTTGGTATGAGGTGCAGGCCATTCTGGCCAAACATCTCCACTTTGCTGTAGTTTGTCTAAAGGCCATTGTTTCGTTTTAAGGCGTTTTAATTTGTTCAGATGCACATTGCAATCTTTAGTCATACTGCCATGTTCTTTATAAAAAGAATAGGCTTTCCCCTGGCAAAGCTTTCCAATAAGTCATACGCGATCATTTTTTTTTTAACTGTACTGTCATGAACTTGAACATCTAATATGCTGACTGAGGCCTTTAGAGATGGAGCTTTAGCTCTTGAGGTTATTTTTGCAAGTTCTCTGAGCATTGGACTGTTTGACCTTGCGTTGCGTTTGCTGGGACGTTCACCCCTGTGAAGTTGGTCAACTGTCTTGAACGTTTTCTATTTGTCAAGAATCTTTCTCACTGTAGAACGATGGACTCCAAATAGTTTGGAAATGGCATTATATCCCTTTCCGGATCGAAAGACAGCAGCAATTTCTCTCTTTGTGATCATTGCTGATGTCCGCCCTCTTGGCATTATGTTATTAACACTTGAATTCTCTTGGTCAACAAACTGCTAAAACTTCTGCTTTTATAATGTGGGGAGGAGGACCCCCATATAGTGATTGGGCCGGAACCAAGGGGACCGCCATCAGAGTTATTGAAGGACTCACATCAGGAGGATTACAAAGGGAGACATGCGACTGAAGTTGTCAGGGCAACAGGGGGCGGGGCTAGGGTAAAAGGAGCAGGGGACGCGCTGAAGTGGCAGTTTGGGAAGAGAGAGAGTGAAGGCAGGACGCAGGGTAACTTGCAGGGGCACCGAGAGGAGCCTGCGAGGAGAAAGCTGGACATTTACCGACAAGAGAGACGTGAGAGACTGTTCCCAGAGACTGCTCCCTGCTCCCGTTCTGAGAGAATCATCCCTGCTACCCCCCGCCTTGGTGAGAGAGGAACTTTACCTCAGGTTGTGGCCGTGAGTACCCATAACCAGGCCACAGAGGCCTGGGCACTTCCCCCCAGCCTTCCCCATCACGCCGACCCAGCCGTCACCGGCCTGAAGATACGCCACCTCGTCACAGGCGAGATAAAAGGCTCGCTACCCTGGCTTTGGGAGAGACTCCTTGATAAAGGACGGCTACAGGTCATCTGGGGAACTGCGTCATCACCGCGCGCCACCTACATCGTTTTCTTCAGGGCCTGCTGCGCCCCAGCGGCAGCGCTTTCTTCAGGGCCTGTTACGCCCCAACGGCATCGCTTTCTTCAGGGCCTGTTGCGCCCCAGCGGCAGCGTTTCCTTCAGGGCCTGTTGCGCCCCAGCGGCAGCGCTTTCTTCAGGGCCTGTTGCGCCCCAACGGCCTCGCTTTCTTCAGGGCCTGTTGCGCCCCAACGGCATCGCTTTCTTCAGGGCCTGTTGCGCCCCAATGGTATTGCTTTCTTCAGGGCCTGTTGCGCTTCACCGTCATCACTTTCTTCAGGGCCTGTTGAGCCCCATTCCTTCCCGGGGAAGCGAGACTTCAGGACAGCCGCCTCAGCGACCTCAACGCAGCCACGCTCACGGAACCAGCAGTCCCTGGAAGGCTAAGTGGCATTAGAATTTGGATAAGATTGTTGAGTCCCTGCGTGGACTGTTTGTTTTGTTCTTAATTGTATGTTTGTTCAGACAAGCCCAGTGGCTAAAGCTAGATAAAAGTTATTTTGCAAACCATCAGTCGTCTAGTGTCTCGTCACTGCATCCTGTGAACCTGCTCAACCCTACAATAGAACAATTATGGATCGGTCGCCCTCACCCAGGGAAGCGGGGTACTCGAAGCCGGGCCCGTTGATTTCAATGGGAAGTGTCACGGTAGTGGTGACCCGGTCCGTGGCCCTGGGCGTCCATTGTAAAAGGGGAATAGTGTGCGTGTGGATGATGATTAAAGTTTATAAGTGAATGATTCGTGACGCCACCTGTGGTGTTCGGCAATGTTACAGCAGACAGCTGTAGTGCTTAGATCTTGAGGAAGGTCTCTGCTCTAACTCTAATCCTTAGTTCTCTTCTTCTCCTCACGTTCCATACAAATCAATCTTTCTTATGGAGAATTAGGCTTTCTGAATATCTCTTTCCTGTGCCAGCAGACCCAGGTCACTGAGGTCTGCTGCAGCACTTCCTTCCTTCAATTCCTTCAATCCATCCCACTTAGGGGATCCTCTCTCTGACTCTTAGGGTACCGTTACACATAGAATCATAGAATCGTAGAGTTGGAAAGGACCTCCTGGGCCATCTGGTCCAACCCCCTGTTCAAAGCAGGATTCGCTAAATCATCCCAGTCAGATGTCTGTCCAGCCTCTGTTTGAAGACTTCCATTGAAGGAGAACTCACCACTTCTCGTGGCAGCTTGTTCCACTCATTGATCACTCTAACTGTCAAAAAGTTTTTTCTAATATCTAATCTGTGTCTCCTCCCATTCAGTTTCATCCCATTGCTTCTAGTCTTTCCTTGTGCAAATGAGAATAAAGTTGATCCTTCTACAATGTGACAGCCCTTTAGATATTTGTAGACAGCTATTAAGTCTCCTCTCAGTCTTCTCTTTTGCAAACTGAACATTCCCAAATCCTGCAACCTTTCCTCATAAGACAGGGTTTGCAGACCGGTCACCATTCTGGTCGCTCTTTTCTGAACTTGCTCCAGTTTGTTGATGTCTTTTTTAAAATGTGGTGCCCAAAACTGGACACAATATTCCAGATGAGGTCTGACCAAAGAGGAGTAGAGGGAAATAATGACTTCACGTGATCTAGACTGTATGCTTCTGTTAATACATCCTAGAATTGCATTTGCCTTTTTTGCTGCTGCATCACACTGTTGACTCATATTCAGTCTGTGATCTATTAGTATACCCAAGCAGTGGCGGATTAAGTGGACTATGGGCCCGGGGCTGTTCATAAAACCTGGGCCCCTGTACCCCCCTTCCCACCTGAGCGCTGCGGTCCCCGTGCGGGAATTGACAGCCGTACGGACCGCAGCACTTGGTTTGCTGCGGGTCCATACGGAAAACCCGCCACCATTCCACCACGTGTGGACATGGCCTAAAAAGACGTTGCACATAAGCTGTAGGCCTACGGCCAATATGCACAAAATCACGCTCCATCACCCCAACATTGCCTGCTCCATCACCCCATCACTGCCTGCTCCATCACCCCCATCATTGTCTGCTCCATCACCCCATAATTGCCTGCTCCATCACCCCCATCACTCCCATCATTGCCTGCTCCATCACCCCATCACTGCCTGCTCCATCACCCCCATCATTGCCTGCTCCATCACCCCATCATTGTCTGCTCCATCACCCCCATCATTGCCTGCTCCATCACCCCATCACTCCCATCATTGTCTGCTCCATCACTCCCATAATTGTCTGCTCCATCACCCCATCATTGCCTGCTCCATCACCCCATCACTCCCATCATTGTCTGCTCCATCACCCCATCATTGCCTGCTCCATCACCCCATCACTCCCCTCATTGCCTGCTCCATCACCCCATCATTGCCTGCTCCACATCATTGCCTGCTCCATCACCCCATCATTGCCTGCTCCATCACCCCATCACTCCCCTCATTGCTGCTCCATCACCCCATCATTGCCTGCTCCATCACCCCCATCATTGCCTGCTCCATCACCCCCATCACTCCCCTCAATGCCTGCTCCATCACCGCCTGCTCCATCACCCCATCACTCCCCTCATTGCCTGCTCCATCACCCCATCACTGCCTGCTCCATCACCCCATCACGCCCCTCATTGCCTGCTCCATCACCCCATCATTGTCTGCTCCATCACCCCCATCATTGCCTGCTCCATCACCCCCATCACTCCCCTCATTGTCTGCTCCATCACCGCCTGCTCCATCACCCCATCACTCCCATCATTGTCTGCTCCATCACCCCATCATTGCCTGCTCCATCACCCCATCACTCCCCTCATTGCCTGCTCCATCACCCCATCACTGCCTGCTCCATCACCCCATCACTCCCATCATTGTCTGCTCCATCACCCCATCATTGCCTGCTCCATCACCCCATCACTCCCCTCATTGCCTGCTCCATCACCCCATCACTGCCTGCTCCATCACCCCCATCATTGCCTGCTCCATCACCCCATCATTGTCTGCTCCTTCACCCCATCACTGCCTTCTAGACCATCACTCCCATCATTGCCTGCTCCATCATACACAGACATACATACATACACACAAGACACCACCTCTCTCCTCTCACCTGTCCGCAGCATCGCCCGAGCTTCCTCCCTCACACAGCAGCGGCCGCTGAATGATGACGTCATTCAGCGGCACTCCTCTGTGTGAAACAGGAAGCGCGGCCTCCGGGCAGGAAGCAGGACGGACCCTTGCCGCTCCGCTCCTGCTATTGACTCTTGCAGGCAGCGGAGCTGCCGTGATCACATCGCTCCCTGCCCGCCGCTGCACTGCACTGCAGGGTGGAATTGCTGCTGCCGCGCCGCCCCCACACACATGCCGCCTGGGGCGGACCGCCCCCCCACCACGCTACGCCAGTGCCCTGGGCCCCCAAAAAACCTTGGGCCCGGGGCGACCGCCCCATCTGCCCCTATTAAGATCCGCCATTGTACCCAAGTATTTTTCACATGTGCTGTCACTTAGCCCTATTCCTCCCATTCTATATATGCTTTTTTCATTTTTATTGCCCAGATGTAGTTCTTTGCATTTCTCCCTGTTAAAAACCATTCTGTTAGTTGCTGCCCACTTCTCCAGTTTATTTAAATCTTTTTGAATCCTCTCTCTCTCTTCTCTAGTATTAGCTATCCCTCCTAGCTTTGTGTCATCAGCAAATTTAATCAGTTTACCCTCAATTCCTTCATCTAAATCGTTGATAAAGATGTTGAACAATACAGGGCCCAGGACAGAGCCCTATGGTACCCCACTTGAGACATTCTTCCAACTGGATGTGCAGCCATTTACGACCACTCTTTGGGTCCGATCACTAAGCCAGTTATGAATCCACCTAACAGTTGCCTTGTCCATTCCATAGTTAGCCATTTTTTCAATAAGGATTGTATGAGAGACTTTGTCGAATGCTTTGCTGAAGTCAAGATATACTATATCTACAGCATTTCCTTGATCCACCCAATCAGTGATACCGTCATAGAAGGAAATTAAGTTAGTCTGACATGACTTATTAGTTACAAACCCATGCTGACTCTGTTTAATCACTTCATTCTTATCCAGGTATTGACATACATGTTGTTTAATAATTTGTTCAAAGATCTTTCCTGGTATAGAAGTCAGACTCACCGGCCTATAGTTGCCTGGGTCCACCTTCTTCCCCTTTTTGAAGATAGGAACAACATTTGCTCTTCTCCAGTCTTCTGGCACTTCTCCTGTTCTCCAAGAATTTTCAAAGATTATGGAGAGGGGTTCAAAAATTTCTTCTGCTATCTCCTTCAGTACTCTGGGGTGTAATTCATCTGGACCTGGAGACTTGAATTCATTTAGGTTAGCTAAGTGTTTCCTCACTATCTTTCTGTTTATAGATATCCTGGATTCTTCTATTCCGTTAATAGGACAGTGAATAACAGTTGATGTTACATTTCCTTTCTGAGAGAAAACAGATGCAAAATAGGAATTTAAAAGTTCAGCCTTCTCAACATCGTGTCTTACCATTTCATCATTTTCATCCTGTAAAAATCCTATAGCATCTTTGACTTTTCTTTTACTTTTGACATATCCCCAAAATCCTTTATTATTGCTTTTGACATCTCTTGCAAGCCTCAATTCATTTTCAGCTTTAGATAATCTGATTTGTGCCCTGCAGGTTCTGCAGACAGCATTATATTCTTCTTTAGAAATGCCTCCCTCTTTCCATTTTATAAACATTTTTTTCTTCCTTTTTAGCATGTGCTTAAGTTCTGTGTTCATCCATCCTGGTTTCCTTAAATGCTTCCTATTCTTCCCTCTTTTCGGAATTGTTAACAACTGTGCTTTGAGAATTTCATTTTTCAAGATTTCCCATCCTTCCTGGACATTTTTGTCTTTAAGGATATCCAGCCATTGGATCCCTCCAATTCTCTTTCTGAATCCCTTAAAATCTGCCTTTCTGAAATCTAACCTTGACGTCTGAGTCTTCACAGGTCTTCCGCCTCTAGTTATCCAAAATTCTAAAATAGCATGGTCGCTACCTCCTAGGGTCCAAGCCACTTTTACCTTCTCAACCATTTCCTCCCTGTTTATAAGGATTAGATCCAAGGTAGCAGTTCCCCTTGTTTTCTCCCTTACCTTTTGGAAGATAAAGTTGTCAGCAAGAGAGGATAAGAATTTCCTTGACCTGTTAGTTTTGCCTGAGAGAGATTCCCAAAAAATGTCTGGATAGTTGAAATCTCCCATGACAACTATGTCATATTTTTTGGAGAACTTGGCCATTTGATGCATAAAGAGTTCATCCATATCTTCAGCTTGCACAGGCAGCCTGTAGTAAATGCCTACAATGGTGTCCTTTCCATTGTTCAGTCCTTGTATTCTTACCCAAACAGTTTCCACAGAACTCCCAGTCTCTGAAGCTTCAATCTCTGTGCAGATATACACGTTTCTAACATGCAATGCGACACCCCCTCCTCGTTTATCAAGTCTGTTTCTTGCAAATAAGTTGTATCCTTCTAGTCTTGTATTCCAATCATGTGTATTGTCCCACCAAGTTTCAGTGATTCCAATGACATCATATTTCTTTTCCTGTGTTAGTAGTTCCAATTCTCCTTGTTTGTTGCCCATGCTTTGTGCATTAGTATAGAAACATTTTAGTTTGTGATTGGTTGCACCAGCGATCCCGACAGCGATATGGATCGCTGGTGCATCGCTAAGTGGTCGCTAGTGAGCTGCCACACAGGCAGATCTCACCAGCGACAACGCAGGGGTCGGGGGTCGCTACTTACCTGTCAGACGCGGCGATCCTGACGTCCTCCGGCCTGCGTCCACGCGTCGCTCGTCGTCGCCGCAGGAAGCTGACGACGAGAAATGGTCCAGGACCTTCTCGCGCGACCAGCGATAACCAGCGGGGGAGCCGGTTGGAAGTAAGTATCACATGTAGCGATATCGCTAGCAATATCGCTGCTACGTCACAAAATCGGTGACTTTACAGCGATATTGCTAGCAATATCGCTATGTGTAATGGGGCCTTTAGTCAGACCGACTGACTGACCTCATCCTAATAATCTCCCGCTCTCTTGTGCAGTCTAAGCTCCACCCACCTCCCAGCACTCTTCGTGTTCCAAGCAGGGAGCCACCAAAGGAGCTTTGCTATGTTGTGTGGGATGCAGGTGTTGGAGTGTGGTCAGGTGTCTCCACCTTACCTGAATGGTGGGGTACCACACCTCAGGAGGAGGTGCAGTACCTCTGTGGCGACTGAACCCTGGCGCCACAATTACTCAAGGGCAGTTTTACACGCACTGTTTCTACATGTTGGCCTAGTTTTTGGTACATAAATAATGACACTGAAATTTGGCACATTTTTATTATGACCAAATGTGTTTATTAATATGTGTTTATTATGTCCTGACATGTAACCAGGGCCGGATTAAGGTTGGTGGGGGCCCCTGGGCAGAAAATCTGGTGGGGGCCCCCATATCATTAACATTTTAGCCATAACAGTAGAGCGCGAACTGTAGCACTTAGATGTACAATCTAATCTTATCCTCTTGTTCTGCCACATTCAGATTTACAGTACTACAATAGAGATACAGTCCAGGATAACTCAAAGCAGTCCAATTATAGACAGAAAGAGTTACTCACATTTTTTTTTATTGAACCCAATGTTAAGACAGCCAAGGAATAATAAAAATGCAGAAAGGGAAAGTTTTCACCGGCAGCAATTGTTGCTAACTACTGTATAACAATATGCTCTCTATTGTATTATCTCCAGAGTAGTGGCTTGCTCTCCTATAGTAAGAGAAGAAAAAGAAGCATTCTTTGAATACAGGTCTGTTGGCTGAAGGAGGATATATCACCTGTCTTAATGTGCCTGTGAGCATCTCCAAGTACAAGGGGGAGGTGTTAGCGATCGAAAACATGCTTTATATAAAAGTGTGTACAGATAAAAGCATAAATAAATGTATACATTACAAGCTTTACTGTATTTTTTCCCACAATGATGTATGATTTTGTCTGGCTCTCTTGCTTTCCACATAATATAACAATTTCAAAGCATCTTTTCCCATAACTCTGAATTGTACTTTTTCTGTAATACCTCTTAGAAAGTCGTGAATAAATTGACAACCAAGTTTTACCACTCCCCCTGTCAAATCTCTGTATCCAACACATGTCTGTCATCAGATTGCAGAGCTCCAGGGGAAAATTAACACAAAGAATAAGTAAAATGTCAACATTAGTACCAGCATTAAATGCAAAAATTTTTATATGTGCCTTAAAAATTTCACTTACCCATCATATAATGAAATAGAGTACGTTGAGAAGGATCATATGAACTCTATCCATCAAACATCCAATGATTCTTGTAGTAACCTCAAAACACAACTTGTATGCTATAAGGAAATGAAAATTATAAAAAGTTAAAATAATCATCATTAGAATGGAATGGATATATGAGCAGACTAGAACTTTGCAGCTTTGCTTACCTAACAGTTATTCTCCATGTATAATTTAAGATGTATATATCCAGGTAATCCAAGATGTATGATAACAGATTTGATGCCACGAACAGAACACCCATAATGTATTAAACTTAAACGGAACTGAAAAAAAAAGAAGGGGTTAAACGCATGTTTTTACTTATGTTAAAGCGATTAAAGGGGTTGTGCTGTCTCCCCTGCTTCTGACTGCTCTACAGCAGTCTAGAAGCAGGGGGTTGGCTCATAACTCCATGGCTCAGCCAGCCCCCAGTATTGCATGAGGAGACTAACAGCAGTGCTCAGTTTTCTCAGACAAGTATATGGAGAGCCGCGCGCATGCGCGGCAGGCTGCTCAAGAACTTTAACGGTTGACCTAGCTGTCTGTCAAAGACTGTGGCCACTGCTAGGGGGGATTCCTATTGGCGGGCATTTTTCATGTTCGGAGCACATAAGGTTTTACCATGATCACAAAAATAGATTCTTTAGGGTACACTGGGAAATTATAGTTAAGAAAATTGCTAGAGAGCATCCCTGAAAACACCCGTTAGCAATTATTTGCCTTATGTAAAGGTGGCTCAGATTACGGATTGCTCCTCCCCATGCTGTGCAGGGGGTTGTTACAGTAAAGGTCACTCGCTTCCAAACAATTATGAGCTAAATTTCTCTGTGTAAAGCCACCATTATTGCAAGAACAGTGCTATATACACCTATATTGCTATATACCCCCATCCTGCTATATGGCCTGTATCCTGTGGCACACAAAAATAAACGTTTATACTCACCTTTCCTCACTCCAGCAGCATCGCTCCTCCTCCCGTCTATGCTGGCAGCAGCGCCGCTGACCTGTGTGGAGACGGCCACGATCCCTGCAGCATCGCTCGTCCTCCTGTCTGTGCCGGCCGCGGCTGTGTCTGGACACGTGAGCACAGTGATGACATCATCTCTGTGCGCACCACTAGTCTCCACACACAGCCGCGGCCGGCACAGACAGGAGCTATATATAAATATATAGCTAGCTGGAGCCTGGAGGCAAGGGGGTTAATCACCGTGGCGCTGCAGAGTTGATTGGCGGGACCGTACACAGCAGGCGGCGGGCGCACGATGTTCGTGAACGCGGCGAGCAGGCAGAGCAGATCCACAGGACAGGAGGCGTGACAGGAGAGGATGAGGTGGTACCGGTATGCCTAGTTCATCTCAGCGTGACGGCATCTAATATTTATCCTCGCGCTGCGTTAATAAAATGGCGGTCGCTGCCCAGTGGTGGGGGCCCCGGGGCTGAAGCCCCGCCTGCCCCTCCTATAATCCGGCCCTGCATGTAACACTGTAACTGCTGACAGTTCTCTCTTTTGATCCCACATGCCAAAATTGTCGGGTTCAGTGTGCAGGATTAACTCCTTTAGCGTCTTTTTTTTCCGTCCCCGTTGGAAAAAGATTCTATTTTCTGCCCTAGTTCTGTATCTAAATCCTTTTGCCAGGATTGGCAGCTCCCCTGCAGTTACCACTCCGGTCCTCCCAGCTCCACCCGTGACTCCAGTTTATGTAAACCCAGAGGAATGCTTTAATAAAAGGATGTTGAAAACAAACTTTTGCTTGTCCCAGTGAAGTTCCTTCTTATTTGTGTTTCTCACTCTTACTGCGTCCTCCGCCCCGGCCATTCATGACACATGAGATGGCGTTTCTAATAATAGTGGATCAGGGTGGATCAGGTCGCCACGTATGTAGAAATGACTTCCACCTCCCTGTACGTGGTATTGCTCTTCATTTCATTACCATCGATTGTAAAGTTGATATATCGGCTTACAGCGCTGGGTACTTTTACATTCCTGACAGTTTATAAGCACAGGTATACGTAATAAAGATAAATATAGAAGGAACATACAAAAGTAGAAGGGTTTTCCCTGCATTCATGTTTTTAATGATAAATCATATTAAATCCAGAATCCAGTTAAAGGAAATCAAAGTAAAAAAAAAAATCCATTTTGTTAAGGGACCAGTGTGCCGATATCTCTCGTCTTTGCAGCAGATTCATCAGGCGCATGTCCTATTGATGAATTTGCGCCAGGCTGTATTTTTTCCAACATTTTCTGAAAAGGTCTGTCCCATGAAATCACAGTAATTACTGTAATGCAAGAATGATGCAATTGAGAAAATCATGTTTATCATCACAATATCGATACGGCGTGATAACGCTTCATCCCCATTGTTCTTGACAGTCAATATTATTATTATTAGTATTGGAGACGCTAATTGGATCACGAACAATTGTTAACACGATTAAATACTAATCAGGAACATATTGGGTAAAGGCCCCGTCACACTAAGCGATATCGCTAGCAATATCGCTATAACATCACTGTTTTTTGTGACGTTATAGCGATATTGCTAGCGATATCGCTATGTCTGATACTTACCTACGACCGCTCCCCCGCTGGTTATCGCTGATCGCACGAGAACGTCCTGGACTGTTTCTCGTCGTCAGCTTCCTGCGGCGCTTCCTGCTGTGGAGACAAGCGACGCGTGGACGCGGGCGGGAGGACGTCAGGATCGCCTCGTCTGACAGGTAAGTAGCGACCCCCGACCCCTGCGATGTCGCTGGTGAGATCTGCCTATGTGGCAGCTCACTAGCGACCACTTAGCGATGCACCAGCGATCCTGACCGCGTCATATCGTGGTCGGGATCGCTGGTACATCGCTAAGTGTGACAGTACCTTAAGGCTGAGGACAAACTATGTTTATGGCTACAGTCAGGCGCATAAATTCAGGAGGTAACGCTCGACAGTGTCTACAGTTAGAATGAAGGAATGAATGTGTCGCATGGATTTGTGTCTTTTACATCAATTAAAGAATTTGCTCCTCAGACCTTCTGGGGTCATCACAACACAGAACCAGACTGCAATCAGAGGGCAATAAAACCTTCACACTGCTTATCTATGAACTGCTCCAATATTTATGCTTATCCCTCTCCCATAATGACTATTCCGCTTCACATCACTTGTCTTACCTATTGCAGTTTTTCTGTGCTATCTTGTGTATGAATATGTGATTCTTCAGATTCTGAATTAGTCCTAGCCTGATGAAGAGACCTGCGTAGTCTCGAAAGCTTGCAATGTGTTACCATCTTTTCAGTTAGCCATTAAAAGGTATCAACCACTGAGGACTCTCAATTCTAAATATTCTACAGTTAGAATGGACAGTCGACTAGACATCCGTCCACCACAGGGACCCATTGTTTAAAAAAAAAAAAAGTACTCCCTCCATATCAGAAAGTGGAGCCTTTTGTGCATTCATATGCATTAAAAAATGTTTTTCTCTCTGTTCTATCAGTGGTACTGTAGGAGAGTAAGATATGGTGTGTCTCATGCCTCCCTTCCCTCTGATTGTCTTCCAGTTCTTAATGTTTACAGATGTGTTTTTATGATTATTGCCTGCGGTACTGCTATATTTATAATTATGTATTACCTCTCATTACTTATGGCATTGCCACTTGAATGTGTTACCATTGTATAGATAACTGTATATATTGCCTCATGTTCCTGTATGATAACATTGCATGAATATTATGTGTCATTTGTGCATGTATAGTGAGGAAAAATTAGTGCATCCTTCTTGGGACAGTAGAGGAGGGCACTTTTAGTATATAGTACCCCATAGGTTGGGTAGTTGTAATTATGTTGCGGGCCACTAGGTGGGGGTATACTAGTGGGGCCTGATAGTAGGTTCATAGAGGGTTAATTGTAGGAGGGGCTGCCGAGAGTTAAGGTTAGTGCTGAAGAGCGGTTTAGTCAGATGGGGCCAGGGCACCCAAGAGTCCACATAGGCTATAGGCCTGGACAGCTTGGCACTCACGTAACGTTAAGTCGTTATTGCCCACGTTACCCACAGCCACTGCAGGCCTTAGCAGTGGGTCAGAACAGGAAAAGGAAGATGTGGCGTCTCTCCGCCTGGGCCATTGCTTTTAGGGCAGAAGTTGGCTGGACTAAGGAGATGAAAGAAGTTGGCTCTTCAACGAGATCAGTACAGATGGGTCGGATGCTTCACCGGAGGTCACCAAACGCAGTGATTGATGAATTCATGTCTGGGGCGAAACAGGCTGAAGGAAATGTCATTGTAGTGAGGTCAGACCTGGAAGGAACTGGGAAGCAGTCTAGTATGGTTCGGTCCTGGCGTGTACTGCACAGAAGTGACAACAAGCAAGGCAAAGATCAGGAAGCAAGCAAATGTTATGATGTACCAACTGTGGATGTAGTGTGCGAAATCCTAAGTAAAGAAAGTGTTAAAGTTGTCTCGGGCTGTTTCTCCATTGAAGGGGGTCCCTAGAAGAGGGACCGTTATGGCCTGGGAAGTGCCCGGGTGAAGATGAATCTGGAGATGCAGGTATGCTGAGAAACATAGTATTGTTTCATGTAGGGGAAGGGCAGGGCGCAGCTGCCACCAGGTCACGACTACAGTTCTAGCCCTCCCTTACAGGACACTAAGGGAATGTTAAAGTTATCAGTAAAAACTACCAAAATGCTGTATATTTTAGGCTAAGTGACTAAACAACTTTGAAAAAGTCTTGGAAAAGCTTCTGATATATACTTTAAAGAGAACCTGTCAGCACAATGTAATTTAAAGTAAATATATGGCTGTAATGGCGCTGCAATACTGATTACAGGGATACATTTGGTGAAGAAATCCACTTTGTTGTTCTTCTGTAATCACCATTTGAAGTTTTCTGATAATTAGATTTTGGTGCACCGGGGCTGGATGGTATACTGGGTCGTCTCCTCCCTGTCTGTGACTTCCCAGCCCCTCTACATACTTTATTTTTTGGACTATAAGACGCATTCTTTTTTCCAAAATATCGGAGGGAAATGGGGATGCATCTTATAGTCTAGATGTACCTGCTGTGGTTGTGGATGGGGGAGTGGGAGAGGAACAGCAGCGGACGAGTGGGTCACAGGAGGCAGGGGCCAGCTGCTGTGGCTGACACCTGTGCCCGCTGTTAAAACTAATAAATTAATATTCACTGCTCCCCACGCCCACAGTCCCTCCTTTGCACTGAAGCCGGTGCCAAGAGGTGAGAGGGACTAGGGGCATGTGGAGCAGCAAATATTCATTCTCCTTAATAAAAGAAACAAAACAGGGCGCATCCACTGTGTGAAACCTTTAAAACACAATTGTAATGGTGTGGCAAGGAAAGACTCACCTGATAGTGTTGTGAAACTTCGGTCACAACACCTACAAACGCATGAAACAGCTGCTGCAGTCTGCACAGGGTCCAAGGACTTGTAAGTGAAGATGGCTTTAAGGTGCAATGATACACTGCGCTGCTGTAAGTATGATTCAAGGAAATTTATTGGTGCCTACGCGTTTCCTGAGCTGTCCCAGCTCACTTCATCAGATCATGCCCTGATGAAGTGAGCTGGGACAGCTCAGGAAACGCGTAGGCACCAATAAATTTCCTTGAATCATACTTACAGCAGCGCAGTGTATCATTGCACCTTAAAGCCATTCTCCTTAATAGCAGACACACCTTTAGCCATAGCTGCTGGGTGATCACTTGTGCCTGCTATTAAGGAGAATGAATATTCACTGCACCTCACGCCCATGGAAGTGGAGAGCAGTGAATATTCATTCTCTTTAATAGTGAATTGAAGACCTTGTACAGTGACTTCATTGTTGATTTGCCATAGCTATTCTCCTATTGACTTCGGTGTCATCACTGCATCTTGAGTGATCATTGATCCGAGTAGGTTAAAGTTGTGGCGTCCTGTGTCTTTGCCGCCACAAAAGGGTTAAATATGTACTGTTTTGTATGTGTTCTGTGAGTAATGGGAGTTATGGTTTCTCTGCTAGAGACCCCAACACACACACAATTTACCTCACTCCCTTACTTGTCTGAAGCTTAGAGCTTTGCAGCCATACCCTAACTGGGAGGGGGAGGAGCAAGTTGTTGTTTCAGTGAAGAAGACGGTGAAGGAGAAGATGGAGAACGCTCCTGGAAGCCATGACATGTGCTTCCTCAAGGAGCAAAGCTAAGAATAATCAGGGAGTCAGCCGCTAGTCCATCCATGCATTCAGAGCAGGATGGTAAGCTGAGAGAATGTGTGGGTTTATACAACCAACAGCAGAGTGTTTTCACCGGGAAGACTGCAGCAAACTAGGATCAGTGAAGGATTGTGCAAGAAGGAACTTGAGCTTCACACAGGATCCAAGCTGCAAGTTGCCAGAGGAGGAATACACAGTGAGTAGTGGCTATACTGGACGTTCTAGACTCGGGGAAGCCTTGGTCCCAGAAGGGATTAGAATAGCAGGAAGCTTACACCGAGGCACAGCAGAGAGGTAAGGATAACTCCCATTCTGCAGAGCAGACTGTAACCTGGTGAGACTTGTAATATCTTCTCTGAACTGCACCTGAACTACAGTAAATGATAAAGTGACTTTCCTTGTCTCCTGCCTTATTACTCCATGCCTTCTACTTCCATCACAATCTCTGGGGGTCAGTCCTGGTTGGAGAGGGTTAAACATCTGCACTGCTATCACCATCTACTCCCCCAGGAATCATCTGCAGTGCCGGTTATACTACAGTCGAACACTCCAACTGGCATCACGAATCACTACATAAATTTTATCCCTAATCAATACATAGCAAAAAAAGAGAAAAAAATATTCAGTATTGTGAGTTCATTTTCCCCTTCACCATTGAGGTCTGATGAACTCCCTCTTCTGGTGAAGGAAGGTAGTGAGGCTGATTACCAAGCACCTGAGTAGGATGATGATGACTGGAATTGCTGACTGGATATAAGGCAGCCGACACGCCCTTCTGCCTTGCTGGTGATTTCTCAGAGGGATTCTAGGAGACCAGTCTGACTCCTGCTCCTCAAAAGCTAAGTTTTCTGCTCTGCTTTTTGCATTTGTGTTTTGGTTTTGTTTTGCCTTGTTTTTCTAGGTTTCTGCCATTCCCTGCTGGGGTGAGCTGAATTCCTTTTTGCTCTGTCTTCAGAAAATACCTGAGTACTGATATAGTCTTTTTGAAGCCTAGCGTCTTCAGGGCTTTTTTCCCTATCAGTCTGTTGGCTCTTGTTTTGATAGGGTTTTGGCGGTTGCAGACAGCAGCTTTTCTATCCTGTCCTATTTAGTTAGCTTGGGCCCCATCATTTGCTCAGCCTATCTTTCTATCTGTGTGTGTTTTTTCATCTTGCTTCACCGTCATTATATGTTGGGGGCTGCCTATTGCTTTGGGGTCTGCTCTGGGGCAGTTTAGATTTCCCTTTCTGTCTTTAGGCTATTTAGTTCTCCGGCTGTGATCGAGGGGTCTAGGGCACAGTAGGAACCCCCCACGGCTACTGCTAGTTGTTGTTGATAGGTTCAGGGGTCTGCAATCCGATAGCTGCCAACTTCTCTGGTTTTCAGGACTTAGCTAGTATTTCTGTTTTTGCCTCCTACGGTGACTCATTCATAACAGAATCACCAGCCATACCGCAGATCCTAGGGTACTCAATAGCAGGAAAGAATTGTAAAAAAAAAAAAAAAATCGTGTATATTTTTTCCTCTATATCTCTGAGGCCGTAGGGGGAATTTTTTTTTCCTCTCAATGGAGGTAAAGCAATTGTCTGATCGTGTGGAGCAGCTCGCTGCGGAAGTGGGGGGAATTTCGGCCTACCTTGCTCATTCACATGTTGCTGAACCAAAGATCTCTACTCCTGATGTGTTTTTGGGGATCGGTCTAAATTTTTGAATTTCAAAAATAATTGTAAATTATTTTTTGCCTTAAAGCCTAACTCGTCAGGGAGCTCTGCGCAGCGGGTTAAAATTGTTCATCTCTTTGCTGCGTGGCGATCCCCAGGATTGGGCGTTTTCTTTGAAACGAGATGATCCTATTCTGACTAATGTGAACACATTTTTTCAAGCCTTGGGGTTGTTGTATGATGAACCTAATGCTATTGATCAGGCTGGAGAGACCCTGTTGGCATTGAGCCAGGGTCGAGATTCTGCAGAATTGTACTGTCAAAAATTCCGAAAGTGGGCGGTCCTTACTACCTGGAATGATAATGCCTTGGCAGCTCTCTTTCGGAAGGGTTTGTCAGAAGCCGTAAAAGATACTATGGTGGGATTTCCTGTTCCCTCTGGTCTTGACGATTCTATGTCATTAGCCATTCAGGTTGATCGGCGTTTACGTGAACGCAGGACTGCACGAGAGGTGTTGCCACCTGTTGAACAAGTGTCTGAACCTATGCAATGTGATAGAGTTTTGTCCAGGGAGCAACGTCAGGAGTTCAGAAGGCGTAATAAGCTGTGTTTTTTTTGTGGAGATGCTTTGCATATTATTTCTGTCTGTCCTAAACGAGAGAAACGTTTTGCACACACGTTTTCTGTGGGTGGTGTTCAACCTAAGTTTCTTCTGGCAATTACTCTGATCTGCTCCCTGTCCACATTTTCCGCCAAGGCTTTTGTGGATTCGGGAGCAGCCCTGAACCTAATGGACTTGGAGTTTGCTAAATGTTGTGGATTTCCGATGACACCTCTGCGGACGCCTATCCCTTTGAGGGGGATTGATGCTACTCCTTTGGCGAAAAATAAACCTCAGTTTTGGACCCAGGTGGTAATGCGGGTCGCCCCAGACCATCAAGAAAATTGCAGATTTTTGGTGTTGCATAATTTGCATGATACCATTGTTCTGGGGTTTCCCTGGATGCAAATTCATAATCCAGTTTTGGATTGGAAATCTGTGTCTGTGGTGAGTTGGGGTTGTCGGTGTGCCCTTAGTGAGGCTCCGGTTTTTTCCACCTCTCCTCAGTCGCATGATGTTCCTGACTATTTGGCGGACTTTTATGATGTATTTAGTGAGAATGAGTCTGCGTCTTTGCCTCCTCATAGGAGTTATGACTGTGCAATTGAACTGAGCCCGGGGTGTAAATTTCCCAAGGGTCGGCTCTTCAATTTATTTGTACCCGAGCACGAGGCTATGCGATCCTATATTAAGGAGGTGTTGGAGAAGGGTCATATTAGACCATCCTCTTCATCCTTAGGTGCCGTTTTTTTTTTCGTGGCCAAAAAGGATGGTTCATTGAGGCCTTGTATTGATTATCGTGCCCTCAACAAAATTACTATTAAATATCAGTATCCGTTATCCCTGATTTCGGATCTATTCTCCAGAGTTAAAGGTGCTTGCTGGTTTACCAAGCTTGACCTCAGGGGGCGTATAATCTTATCCGCATTAAGCATGGGGATGAATGGAAGACGGCATTTAATACTCCGGAGGGACATTTTGAGTACCTGGTGATGCCTTTTGGGCTCACTAATGCCCCTTCTGTCTTCCAGTGCTTCATGAACAACATTTTCCGGGACTTTGTGGATAAATTTTTGATTATCTATCTGGATGATAATTTGATCTTCTCCAAGGATTGGGATTCTCATGTGGAACATGTTCGGACTGTGTTCCGGATCTTGAGGGAGAATTCCCTGTATGTCAAAGGATCGAAATGCCTTTTTGGGGTACAGAGGATTTCATTTTTGGGATTTATTTTGTCTCCGTCAACTATTGAAATGGACCCGGCCAAGGTACAGGCCATTTATGATTGGGTTCAGCCCACTTCTTTGAAGGCCCTCCAGAAGTTTTTGGGTTTTGCTAATTTTTATCGGAAATTTATAGCAAAATTTTCTAGTATTGCCAAGCCATTGACTGATCTGACTAAGAAGGGTGCTGATGTGTTGAATTGGTCTCCGGAGGCTGTTTCTTCCTTTCAGGAGCTGAAGCGAAGATTCACTTCTGCCCCGGTTTTGCGGCAACCTGACGTCTCACTCCCGTTCCAGGTAGAGGTGGACGCTTCTCAGATTGGTGCAGGAGCTGTTTTGTCCCAAAAGGATCCTGTAACATCTAAAATGAATCCCTGTGCTTTCTTTTCCCGAAAGTTCTCTCCATCTGAACGTAACTATGATGTGGGGAATCGGGAACTGTTAGCCATGAAATGGGCATTTGAGGAGTGGAGACATTGGTTGGAGGGAGCTAAACATCAAGTCGTGGTCCTCACTGACCACAAGAATTTGATTTACCTAGAGTCGGCCAAACGCTTGAACCCTAGACAGGCTAGGTGGGCCTTGTTTTTTACACGTTTTGATTTTGTGGTCTCTTTTCTTCTTGGCACTAAGAATGTCAAGGCTGACGATCTCTCTAGGAGCTTCTTTGCTGATTCTCCTGTGGTGACCAAGCCTGCTACCATCTTAGGCGAAGGGGTAGTTCTTTCTGCCATCTCACCCGATTTGAGATGTGCTCTGGAAGAGTTCCAGGAGGACAAACCTGAGCGTTGTCCCAGTGGAAAGTTGTATGTTCCTGACCAGTAGAAGAGAGTGATGTCTGAAATTCATTGCTCTGCATTGGCTGGTCATCCAGGTATTTTTGGTACTAGAGATCTGGTGAATCGGTCTTTTTGGTGGCCCGCCTTATCTCGTGATGTCAGGAATTTTGTGCAGTCCTGTGGGACTTGCTCCCGGTCTACAAATATATCGTGGCACTACTGCGTTGGTGCACAAAAGAAGGTTCCCACACCAGTATAAATAATATAATAAATTTTTGGCACTCAACTTGTTGCAAAGTGAAGATTTTTATTTGCAGTCACAATAATTAGACGTTTCGGCTTTCACATACAAGCCTTCATCAGTAAGCTGCAAACCAGATACATAGTGTACAATTAATTAAAGTAACATACAGTGGATAACACAATGTATTCATAGTAGTGCACTAGTGATGGAGGGGACGGGTTGAGGTATAGGGAAAAGAGAGGAAAAAACATTTTTCAGGAAAAAATTAAGGGAAGTAAAAAAGGGGGGAAGGTATATAACCTACCCAGACTGCTCTCTTGAATAGATCTGCAATGTATCTAGAGTGACAGAGAAAAGAGTACGTATGTAGTATATATAATAAAATGATTGTACTAAATTAGTAAAAGGAACCAATGGTCCGTCACTACTCACTCAATACTAAGATACCACTATGATAATGGTGTGAATGGTCTGATCCGTGTTGAGAATGATTCTCGTTCATCTTAAAAGAAAGAAGATTGTGACTATGACAGAGGACTAACATGTAAATGTACCATGTTTTTATGATAAATGCCAATGAAGTATTATAGATACCAACCGATAAAAATTTGTAACTGGAGTAATCTGTGAAGATACCGTAAAGAATCCTATGTGAGGGGTCTGTAGATCACAAAAAACAAAAAAGTTTCACTCAATGTATTGGAGAGTTAAAATTGACAATGAGCCACCGACAGATTTACTCACTTAGTGTCAAACTAGGAATCGCCTGTAAGTTTCTACTCCATAGAGAACCCTCACCACGCTGTGTGATGTAGCTGTTAAACAGAAATGTATAGTGTATGAGGGGTTAAGTACCGCTACAGAATAATGTCTATCTATGTCTACATATAGACATTATTCTGTAGCGGTACTTAACCCCTCATACACTATACATTTCTGTTTAACAGCTACATCACACAGCGTGGTGAGGGTTCTCTATGGAGTAGAAACTTACAGGCGATTCCTAGTTTGACACTAAGTGAGTAAATCTGTCGGTGGCTCATGGTCAATTTTAACTCTCCAATACATTGAGTGAAACTTCTTTGTTTTTTGTGATCTACAGACCCCTCACATAGGATTCTTTACGGTATCTTCACAGATTACTCCAGTTACAAATTTTTATCGGTTGGTATCTATAATACTTCATTGGCATTTATCATAAAAACATGGTACATTTACATGTTAGTCCTCTGTCATAGTCACAATCTTCTTTCTTTTAAGATGAACGAGAATCATTCTCAACACGGATCAGACCATTCACACCATTATCATAGTGGTATCTTAGTATTGAGTGAGTAGTGACGGACCATTGGTTCCTTTTACTAATTTAGTACAATCATTTTATTATATACTAGATAAAGGCCCGATGCTATCGCATCGAGAGGATAGTGACACACCTCTTGCCATGATAACCCTCAATACACACACACCTCCTCAACATACACTCCTCTCACCTTTCACCATCTCCACTCACATCCACTCACTCTTTCACTCCACATACGACCCTTTCTCTCACTCCGTCTCTCATACTCACACTGTCATCGTCGCTGCTCCATGATCCCCGACATCTTCTTCAGCCGGCGCCATCCTGGATCCCGACGTTGTCCACGCCGGCGACATGTTCTTGCGGCCATGCCATCTTGAGTATTCTGAAATCCTGCGAGTGGACATTAGTGGAGATAGTGAAAGGTGAGAGGAGTGTGTGTTGAGGAGTGGTGTGTTGAGGGTTAACATGGCAAGAGGTGTGCTGTGACGTCACCAGTTACAACTGGACGGAAGTTGTTACAACCCGGAAGCTGCTTAGCGCATTTATTATAGTAGATTAAGGCCCGATGCTATCGCATCGAGAGGATAGTGACACACCTCTTGCCATGTTAACCCTCAATACACACACCTCCTCAACACACCACACCGCCTCAACACACACTCCTCTCACCTTTCACCATCTCCACTCACGTCCACTCACTCTTTCACTCCACATACGACCCTTTCTCTCATTCCGTCTCTCATACTCACACCGTCATCGTCGCTGCTCCACGATCCCCGACATCTTCTTCCGCCGGCGCCATCCTGGATCCCGACATTGTCCACGCCGGCGACATGTTCTTGCGGCCATGCCATCTTGAGTATTCTGAAATCCTGCGAGTGGACATTAGTGGAGATAGTGAAAGGTGAGAGGAGTGTGTGTTGAGGAGTGGTGTGTTGAGGGTTAACATGGCAAGAGGTGTGCTGTGACGTCACCAGTTACAACTGGACGGAAGTTGTTACAACCTGGAAGCTGATTAGCGAATTTATTATAGTAGATTAAGGCCCGATGCTATCGCATCGGGAGGATAGTGACACACCTCTTGCCATGTGAACCCTCAACACACACTCCTCCTGAACACACCACACCGCCTCAACACACACTCCTCTCACCTTTCACCATCTCCACTCACTCTTTCACTCCACATACGACCCTTTCTCTCACTCCGTCTCTCATACTCACACCGTCATCATCGCTGCTCCACGATCCCCGACATCTTCTTCCACCGGCGCCATCCTAAATCCCGACGTTGTCCACGCCGGCGACATGTTCTTGCGGCCACGCCATCTTGAGTATTCTAAAATCCTGCGACTGGACGTTAGTGGAGATAGTGAAAGGTGACAGGAGTGTGTGTTGAGGAGGAGTGGTGTGTTGAGGGTTAACATGGCAAGAGGTGTGCTGTGACATCACCAGTTACAACTGGACGGAAGTTGTTACAACCCGGAAGCTGCTTAGGCATTTATTATAGTAGATAGATGTATCACACCTATGTTTTTATGTGGATAAGATATTTACATAGTGAGCCTCAAGAAGGACAGTATTACTGATGTATGTAAAGTGCTATTGAAATAATAGTACTCTATTAATAAATAAAAAATTAATTATTATTACCTAAGTTATGTAGGTATGTGTTAGCTATGTAGTTGAAATCTACGTATGTTTGCCTAAATTTTTTTTGTTTTTGCCTTTTTTTTTTTAATCTATATATACCTATACCTATGTATATTTTTATGGATTTAAATATGTCTATGACATATATGTGAAAGAGATAATTAGTGTAAGATATATCTATCTGCTTAAAATATTTATATATATAACATATATCAAGCTATGTATAGAAGTCTTAGAAGTCTATTATCTATATCTATTTAGAATGTAACTATTATTTATATATCTATATATCTATCAATTCCAGGACCAACTTAAATAGTTTAAAGTAAGACATTTTTGTAAACGACATTTCTAGTGAAGATTTTTGGGCTATTAGGTAGCAATTGTCCTTGAAGTGGTGTATCCACCACTTTGACCCTAACGTTGCTGCTTTGCTTTACTCGGGAGAATGCAACATACAATTGTCCATGGGCAAATACAGGTTCGGGCAAAAAAATTCCAACTCGATTGAGGGTCTGTCCTTGGGATTTGTTAATGGTCATAGCAAAAGCAGGTTTTAGAGGAAACTGTCGACGTTTTAATTTAAAAGGTAACCCAGTTTCTGAAGGACAAAAATCGATGCGTGGAATAAACACAATGTCTCCTTCAGCTGAGCCAGTAATCACTTTAGCCTGTATGATGTTGCGGAGTAAGGCAATGACAATGAGGCGAGTGCCATTGCAGAGACCTTTCTTGGTGTTTAGGTTTCTTAATAGCATTACAATGGTGCCAATTTTAAGTTTTAAGAGATGTGATGGCATTCCTGATGGTGTCAGAGAGTTTAAAAATTCAACTGGGTAGTTTTCACATTCCTCTGCCTCATCAGCATCGACAGAATCATCACTTGTATATACAGTATAATCACCACTAATGCGATCCATTACTTTACAGTTCAGAAAATCGACGTCATCATTTTTCGGACATAGTATAGCATGTGATGCAGCAGTGTCGAGGCTTTGTTGGTCATTAACATCAATGCAAATATGGTCTCCAAAGATCTCGGTTACTATAGAGCCAGTGCAAAGCATGTCTGGAGGAATTTCAATGACATCCTCTCCAAGGTTATGTTCATTAGACAGCTCACCATTTCCAAGTTTAAGCAACCAAGTGCTGTATTCAGGATCAGTGGAGCGCATGTTGTTAATTAGCGGTAGTCTGGTAAAATGTTGCCAATGTTCTGAATATTTAATGCAGGAATCTACAATGTCTATTCTTGTTCCATGAGCGATGACGGGAAGACATTGTCTGAAGTCTCCTCCAAGAACAATAACTTTACCTCCAAATGGTGTTTTATTTTTTTCAGCAACATTTGTTGTCATGATGTCACGTAGAAGTCTATCTATCACATTCAATGCATGTTTTTGGACCATAGTGCACTCATCAATAATAAAAAGTTTTGTACTCTGTAAATGTTTTCCTGCATTTGTATCGTTTTTAATCCTGGAAACAGATGTTTCGTTGATCGGAATAGGTATGCCATATAGAGAGTGGATTGTTCGGCCTCCTTGTATCAAGTTAGATGCTATACCTGTAGTTGCTGCAGGTGACACAATTTCTCCTTGTCCTCTTAAATGATGTGTAAGTAGATGGTATAGGTAGGTCTTTCCACTGCCACCAGGTCCATCGAGAAAAAAGCACTTTGGTATTAAACTGCTATTTTGTAAAGCTTCAGTAATGACATCATAGGCAAAAAGTTGCTCCTGATTAAGAGTTTCTTTCATCTCTGCAGCTTTTTTTAACTCATAATCCTTATCATATTGTTTAAGGAGTTGTTTAATATTTTTTGCTGGGCGTGGTAAATTATAATCAGCAAAAGTTTTTCCATGGACTATGAGGACATCTTGGACATCTTTCATAGCATATCCTTCACAATCGATACACTCTTCAGTGTTGCTGTGGTATGTATGACAATAGTCTTGTAAAAAATGGTCCTTAAATTCATTCCACAATTCAAGTGGATTACTGGGGGGGCCAAAAATACAGATATAAGCAAACATGTCTCTAAGTTGGGAAGGCATGTTAAGAATGCAAGCATCTGTTAAAGTATGTCTCCAGATGCTATCATCGAATAATAATCCAAGTGCTAACGCAGCATCCTTAAAGGTTTCATGCATAACTCCATTGACGGTTTTAATGCTGTCAAAACTGGTAGCAGCTTTTACATGCAGTAACAACAAACGTAAATAATAGCATTCTTGGTCTTTCACACTAACAGTATACATTCTTCCAATAACTGTGAGACCCCCTCGTTTTCTTTGTTCCCATGTGCCTTGTTTCCAAACGTAGTGTTCTGGAATTTCGTGGTAGAAATAGTTATGTGCATTGTGGTCGATCTTATTAAGGTTGAAATACGCCATAAGTGTAGAATTGGAATTGAGCTTTTGATGGATGTTGTCTGCAGAGTCATTCTCATGAAAATAGAGTGGTTGAGAATTAGGCAGATGTACGGTTAGGCGAATGATGGCATGAGATTGTTTATGCATAGGAAAAGCAAATATCCGCCATGCAGCCTCAGGTGCACTAACATATCTGGTATCCGTAAATTGGTGTGTTTCATCATGTTGGATGTTATTTTGGGAAATTTCAAGGTTGGCTTTGTCATGTCCTTTGTAAACGTATTTAAATAAATATTTTACACTTTGAATGGAAGCACATATTTCTACATTAATATGGCACTTGTATTTGGTGAGTAAAAATGGGTTATATGGAACTACCCATGAATTGTCAATCGTCTTAGAATGGTGTTCATATGTTTTGCCAATGGGTCTGCGGTAAGTGTGATAGCCATCCTTTTCTTTGATGGTATATGGTTGGTTTTGTTTTGGGAAACCTTTGCTACACTTTCCAAGATCCATACAGGGAGAATTAGGATTGTGTTCTCCACAGGGACCATGAATCATGTGTTGAAGAACAATGTTATGGAGCTGAGGGTAGATTGTTTCATCAGGTATTTCAGCCCAGACTATATTGTCTATGTCCGCCTCAGTCCGTAATTTAGACAGGCTGTCAAGAATAATTAAAATATGAGCGTGTGGGAGACCACGCTTCTGAAATTCAATGACATGGACCATTGCAGTGATGTTTCCAAATAATCCACTGCTAATGTCTTTTAAGAGGGATTCCAGTTTAATTTTAAAGACACGTGCAACCAAGTCTGGTCTGTGTTCAACACGCTGCCACGGTTCTAAATGTGTAGTAATCTCATTCCACTTAGGATTACATGTCATGGTGATAAATAGATCTGGTCGACCATACTTTGTAACAATAGCCATAGCATCCTGGTAGCGCTGCTGCATGTTTCTTGGACTGCCTTCAAAAGAAGATGGTAAAATGACGGTTTTCCCAATAGGGATGCCCTTTTGAACCGATTTTTTGAGTAGATGTTCTTGAAGGAGGCAGTAATCCTCCACTTTTAAATCTTTTTGGTGTTTGCGGATGTAATGTAGGCGATTAGCTTCGACTTTGACATAAGCATCTACTAAATATTGCTGTGTTAGCTTACCACCATTGAGGAGTGGATTAAAGTAATTTCTGACAGATAACATATAGCAATAGTATTGGAGTTGAATCCATAAAGATCAGCTTGGATTCATTGAGGGACGCCAGACAATTGACGGTACTAGGAGAACATTGAATCTGATTAATTTCATCAAGAAGAAAAAAATCCCTTCACTCCTTTTGGCTTTAGACGCAGAGAAAGCTTTCGATAGGGTTAATTGGGAGTTCCTGAAAGCAACCTTAGATAGATTTGGCTTTAGTAACAAAATAATAAAAACAATAATGGCATTGTATTCGAATCCTTCTGCAAATGTTTACGCAAATAGTCATCTTTCTAATCAAATCAAGATAACTAATGGAACCAGACAGGGATGCCCACTCTCCCCCCTTTTGTTTGCGTTGATAATGGAGCCACTAGCGGAAGCAATAAGATCTAATGATAGAATCCGTGGTATACAGATGGGAGACAATCAATCTAAAATAGGCCTCTTCGCGGATGACATTATATTAAGTTTGTCGGATCCTTTGAACTCAGTCAAAGAGGTTTTATCAACTATCGAGGGTTTCTCTAGGATCTCATTTTACAAAATAAACGAAACTAAATCGAAACTGCTAGATTTTTTTCTCAATGATCTTACTATCTCAAACATTAAAAAGATCTCCAGGTTTGATTGGGAAAAGGAAGATATTACTTATTTAGGTATCTGTATTACCAGAAACTTTAGGAAAACGGTGGAGATAAACATGCAGAATACTATTAAAAAAACACAGAGTGAATTGAATAGTCTCTCAAGCCAGGAAATATCATGGGTAGGCAGAATAATTCTATTTAAACTCTTTACCCTCCCAAAAATCCTTTATACTTTCAGAGCAATCCCACTATTTATCCCACTAAAATATCTCAGAAAGCTCCAATCTATTATAAATAAATTCATATGTAATAAGAAAAGAGCAAGGGTGGCATCACACATCTTAACTAGAAGTAAATTAAATGGTGGCCTAGCTCTTCCAAATATAATTAATTATTACTATGCCAATCTAATCAAACAATCTTTTTCTTGGGTTAATACAAGCAACGCTCCAGCATGGGTAGAAATGGAGAGGTATTCCAATAAAAATAAAACTCTTTTAAAGACAATCCTGGAATGTCTTACATCATCCTCCCCTTTACATTTTGATTCCCCAATAATTTCTGCAACTCTCTCAGCATGGAAACATTTAGCTAAACCCCAAATTAAGAAGACTCAAAGCCAAAGGTTTGTTCAGTTGAAGAATGTTCCTATAAAATTTCTTGGTCTACTGGTGGAGAAGGAAATCCCGAAAGATTGGAATAAAATGGGTATTAAGGTGATAGGAGACTTGTATGATGGGAAGAAATTTTTAAGCAACGAAACTTTAAAGACTCAAAAGAATTTTTCTTCCCAGGATGTCACTCTCCTCTCTCTACTAAAAAAGCACATATTAAAATTTATGAGGAAAAAATCATATATAACGGACTCCACTAGTCTTTTACTTTGTAACCCCAATGTTAAACTCCATTGGAGATCGAGAACTATCTATGATTTTTTAAACGGTTCTGAGGATTTAGAAAAAACTCCACATATGTTGAATTGGGAGAATGATATTAACATTTCCGTTTCTATGGAACAGTGGAAACAGGCTTTTAAAAGGACTTATTCATCCAATATTTGCGCCTCTCTACATGAGTCCTTCTATAAAATGATATCTAGGTGGTACTTCACGCCATTAAAGTTAGCTAGAATATTCCCTGGCAGATCTCCAGAATGCTGGAGAGATTGCGGATTCATAGGGTCAATTTTACATATTTTCTGGGAATGTCCTAATATTAGACCTTTATGGTTGGAAATTTCTAGGTTAATTAATGAGGTGACAAAACAAAAAATAACCCTGACACCACAAATGGCACTATTGTCCTTAAATCTAGATGAGATCCATCCTTCCCATATCCCAACAGTCATCCATTTGTTTCTTATAACAAAGAATGCCATAGCATCGCTATGGAATGAAAATGCTACTCCCAACCTCAGTGATATTACTGATAAAATGTCATTACACTGTTCATACGAAAGAAGCCATGCTTTGGCTAACAACTATTTTACAACATTTAGTAAAAGATGGAATTCCTGGATCTGCTTCGCCTCAGGTCAAAATTTACCTGAAATCGCTTGCTCCTGATGTCTCCTATTATGTGACTCAGATAATAGGTTATATTAATTTTATAAAAGTAAACATTTCCCTCTCTATACAGAAATAAAGTTGTATAATCTCTACCTTAGTTTATCGTAGGTTTTTTTGGTAATACCTCTAATATATAACTACTGTTAAGGTATAGGTTCATGTATTGTATTTTATGTAGGTCTATCTTGTTGTACTTCAAGTATATTACTACTGTTAAGGTATATGTTATTTATTTATTAGATACTCCTACTAAATATACTCAAGGCATTACAATACTGTTATATTTGTATACCCTACGGCTGTAGGCATGATGCTAAAATACAACTGTTAATTTTATGTAAAAATTTAATAAAGTTGTTTGAAAATGGAGTTGAGTGATCCTCCTCGAACTTTTGCCTTGTTGTTTGAGTGCATCATGCCATCCTTGGTCTCCATAAGGGAAAAATATTGGATAGAGGAGGGCATCCAAATTGCTATGGAGAATACTAATTTGTTGTGTTTTTGGAGCTAAAGGGTTATGGGGATCAGGTTTTAAATGAATTAATATGTCTCTATTGAAAGGTAGCTCACCATTGTCATTTTGAAACACGACTGCTACTTCACTGACAGTGGGATTATTGTAGCGTCGAGGGTCTTGAGTACGATCTTGTTTAATAGCCATAGTGATGTTTGGCATGACAGTTCCGTTTTGTAGAGATTTAATTTTTTCTTGTTCTTCCACATCACGTAACATTTGATAAGCTTCCACAAAAGGATTAATAGTTTGGATTTGAAGGGCAATAATGTTCATCAATGTAGGATGACATTTTTGATTTTCTTTACATCGTAAGCGTTGTTCGTTTGCAGTAGTGGTATCGAGAATGTAAAGTTGGGCAAATGCGCGTTGCTGGTCATCTGAGGGATGTAGTGTTCCAGTTCTATGATAGATCTGGCCATGTATGCGGAAACAGTATGGGCCATATCCAGGAGGTGGTGAAATATTTGCACCCATGGAGGCAAAAGCAAAGGAACTGTTAATACTTCGAATATTATCCATGAAATTTTTGCTAAATTCACTTTGCCCTTTCAGCAAACGTGTAAAGACATCAGGATATTGTAGTATGGGTACATGGACTTTACCCTTCTGACAGCAGGGCGTAAAGTTGTTATCAGAAGGTATCTCTGCTACAAAATGCAAAGCTTCGCAATGCTCACATACATGGGTCATGTCACCACAGCTGTGTTCGGTAATACTATTTTCATCATTAGTGAAAATGTGAGGTTGTAGTAGAAGTGCATGTCCAACCGATGGGGTGCGCCTAGTTTTGAGACCAACGTATATTTGTCTTGGTTGCACTTTCTGCGGGCTAACTGCAGCTTGTATGTGAAGAAACTGTGCGTTGGTATTGAATGGTGGTATTGATAGGGCAGAAACAGATTGCTGATTAGTTATGTCAGTGAACGGCATATAGGATGAAGTGTGGTAGTAACTTGTTCCACATGCTGATGTGGAAGCATCCTGTTGTGAGTCTACTAATAAGGATGAGGAAGAAGCCGTCTGTTGTTGGCGGTGATGGCGTGTAGAGGCTTCTTCAGCCAATGTAATAGATTTAGAGTTAGGGGATTCGTGTGTGAGACGACGGCGTTTATAAGCCTTAATCTTGTCAAGTCGATGCTGTTTTTCCTCAGGAGTCTCATTAGCATGGCGTTGTTTTTGTCGTAGTGCTAAAGCTGCTTTCCTTTCACTGGCATTGGCATACTGTGCATCGGTATTGAATGGTGGTATTGATAGGGCAGAAACAGATTGCTGATTAGTTATGTCAGTGAACGGCATATGGGATGAAGTGTAGCAGTAAATTGTTCCACATGCTGATGTGGAAGCATCCTGTTGTGAGTCTAATAATAATGATGAGGAAGAGGCCGTCTGTTGTCGGCGGTGATGGCGTGCAGAGGCTTCTTCAGCCAATCTTATGGATTTAGAGTTAGGGGATTCGTGTGTGAGGCGACGACGTTTATAAGCCTTAATCTTCTCAAGGCGATGGTGTTTTTCCTCAGGAGTCTCATTAGCACGGCGTTGTTTTTGTCGTAGTGCTAAAGCTGCTTTCCTTTCACTGGCATTGGCATACTTTTTGTTATGACTCATGTTGGCACAGGTAAAGGAGTCTATTTGGCAGTTATCTGGCAGTGAAGAAGGCGTCCTGGAGTATTGTAGAGTAAACAGATACTAATTGACCCTGTAATTGCCCAGCAGTAGTTATGAAGTGGTAGTGGCAAATTGGCCCTGTAGTTAGACACCGGCAGAGGAGCAAGGCAGCAGTAGTTATGGCGGTAGAGGCAAATTGGCCCTGTAATTAGACACCGGCAGAGGAGCAAGGCAGCAGTAGTTATGGCGGTAGAGGCAAATTGGCCCTGTAATTAGACACCGGCAGGAGCAAGGCAGCAGTAGTTATGGCGGTAGAGGCAAATTGGCCCTGTAATTAGACACCGGCAGAGGAGCAATGCAGCAGTAGTTATGGCGGTAGAGGCAAATTGGCCCTGTAATTAGACACAGGCAGTGAACAGTCAGAGGAGCAAGGCAGCAGTACTTATGGCGGTAGAGGCAAATTGGCCCTGTAATTAGACACCGGCAGAGGAGCAAGGCAGCAGTAGTTATGGCGGTATTGGCAAATTGGCCCTGTAATTAGACACCAGCAGAGGAGCAATGCAGCAGTAGTTATGGCGGTAGAGGCAAATTGGCCCTGTAATTAGACACCGGCAGAGGAGCAAGGCAGCAGTAGTTATGGCGGTAGAGGCAAATTGGCCCTGTAATTAGACACCGGCAGAGGAGCAAGGTAGCAGTAGTTATGGCGGTAGAGGCAAATTAGCCCTGTAATTAGACACTGGCAGAGGAGCAAGGCAGCAGTAGTTATGGCGGTAGAGGCAAATTAGCCCTGTAATTAGACACTGGCAGAGGAGCAAGGCAGCAGTAGTTATGGCGGTAGAGGCAAATTAGCCCTGTAATTAGACACCGGCAGAGGAGCAAGGCAGCAGTAGTTATGGCGGTAGAGGCAAATTGGCCTTGTAATTAGACACCGGCAGTAAACAGGCAGATGACCAAAGCAGCAGTAGTTATGGCGATAGAGGCAAATTGGCCCTGTAATTAGACACTGGCAGAGGACAAAGGCAGCAGTAGTTATGGCAGTATAAGCAAATTGGCCCTGTAATTAGACACCGGCAGAGGACAAAGGCAGTAGTTATGGCGGTATAGGCAAATTGGTCCTGTAATTAGACACCGGCAGAGGAGCAAGGCAGCAGTAGTTATGGCGGTACAGGCAAATTGGTCCAGTAATTAGACACCGGCAGTAAACAGGCATAGGACCAAGGCAGCAGTAGTTATGGTGGTACAGGCAATACCAAGCGTCCGCACAGCAAGTCGGCGTGAGGTAAATGACGCAATTTCACGAATGCAAGATGGCGTCGGCGAAATCTTGCGAGATTTCGCCGACGTCGTTAACGCCTCTTGCCATGTTAACCCTCAACACACCACACCGCCTCAACACACACTCCTCTCACCTTTCACCTCCACTCATGTCCACTCACTCTTTCACTCCACATACGTTCCTTTCGTTCCAGCGACGATGACGGTGTGAGTATGAGAAACGGAGTGAAAGAAAGGAACGTATGTGGAGTGAAAGAGTGAGTGGACATGAGTGGAGGTGAAAGGTGAGAGGAGTGTGTGTTGAGGCGGTGTGGTGTGTTGAGGGTTAACATGTGCGTGTGTGTGTGGTGACGTCACCGGTTACAACTGGACGGAAGTTGTTACAACCGGAAGCTGGTTAGGGCATTTACTATTATAGATACTACATACGTACTCTTTTCTCTGTCACTCTAGATACATTGCAGATCTATTCAAGAGAGCAGTCTGGGTAGGTTATATACCTTCCCCCCTTTTTTCCTTCCCTTAATTTTTTCCTGAAAAATGTTTTTTCCTCTCTTTTCCCTATACCTCAACCCGTCCCCTCCATCACTAGTGCACTACTATGAATACATTGTGTTATCCACTGTATGTTATTTTAATTAATTGTACACTATGTAGCCTTTGACTTGTATTGTACATTTGTATCTGGTTTGCAGCTTACTGATGAAGGCTTGTATGTGAAAGCCGAAACGTCTAATTATTGAGACTGCAAATAAAAATCTTCACTTTGCAACAAGTTGAGTGCCAAAAATTTATTATATTATTTGCTCCCGGTCTAAACCTTGTTCTCGCTCTAGTGGGTTGTTGATGCCTTTGCCGGTCCCCAGGAGGCCATGGACCTATATTTCAATGGATTTCATCTCTGATATGCCTGTCTCTCAGAGAATGACTTATTTGGGTGATTTGTGATAGGTTCTCTAAGATGGATCATCTTGTACCACTCCCTAAGTTGCCATCTTCCTCTGAGTTGGTGCCCCTGTTTTTGCAACAGGTGGTTCGCTTGCACGGGATTCCTGAGAACATTGTATCTGACAGAGGAGTTCAATTTGTGTCTAGATTTTGGAGGACTTTCTGTTCCAAGCTGGGAATTCAGTTGTCCTTCTCCTCTGCTTTTCACCCTCAGACCAATGGGCAGACGGAGAGAACAAACCAGACCTTGGAGTCTTATTTGAGAAGTTTTATTTCCGCTGATCAGGATGATTGGGTTTCATTTTTGCCCTTGGCCGAATTTGCTTTAAATAATAGAGCTAGTTCTGCCACTTTGATGTCACCTTTTTTTTGTAACTTTGGGTTTCATCCTCGATTTTCTTCAGGGCAGGTGGAGCCTTCTGCCTGCCCAGGTGTTGACACTGTGGTGGAGAGAATGCACCAGATCTGGGACCAAGTGGTGGATAAGTTATCTCTCTCCCAGGAAAAGGCCCAGCGGTTTTCCAACCGACATAGGACCATTGGTCCCCAGTTTAAGGTTGGCGATATGGTTTGGTTATCATCAAAAAATATCGCTATGAAGGTGGCTTCTCCTAAGTTTAAGCCTAGATTTATTGGACCTTACAAGATTTTGGAGATTATAAATCCGGTCTCTTTTCGTTTGGCTCTTCCTGTCACATTTAAAATCCATAATGTGTTTCATAAGTCCTTGTTGAAGAGGTTTGTTGAACAAGTTGTTCCTGGGGTGGCACCTCCGGACCCTGTATTGGTTGAAGGTAACCTGGAATATGAGGTAGAGAAGATACTGGATTCCCGTCTGGCTAGACGGAGACTCCAGTTTTGGTTAAGTGGAAGGGTTACGGTCAGGAGGATAATTCCTGGGTCTCTGCCTCTGATATTCATGCCAAAAGATTGGTGCGTTCCTTTCATCGGGCTCACCCTGATTGCCCTGGTGTGTGGATGAGGGTTCGGTGACCCCTCCTCAAGGGGGAGGTACTGTTGTGAGTTCATTTTCCCCTTCGCCATTGAGGTCTGATGAACTCCCTCTTCTGGTGAAGGAAGGTAGTGAGGCTGATTACCAAGTACCTGAGCAGGATGATGATGACTGGAATTGCTGACTGGATATAAGGCAGCCGATGCCCTTCTGCCTTGCTGGTGATTTCTCAGAGGGATTCTAGAAGACCAGTCTGATTCCTGCTCCTCAAAAGCTAAGTTTTCTGCTCTGCTTTTTGCATTTGTGTTTTGGTTTTGTTTTGCCTTGTTTTTCTGGATTTCTGCCATTCCCTGCTGGGGTGAGATGAATTCCTTTTTGCTATGTCTTCAGAAAATACCTGAGTACTGATAAAGTCTTTTTGAAGCCTAGCATCTTCAGGGCTTTTTTCCCTATCAGTCTGTTGGCTCTTGTTTTGATAGGGTTTTGGCGGATTGCAGACAGCAGCTTTTCTATCCTGTCCTATTTAGTTAGCTTGGGCCCCATCGTTTGCTCAGCCTATCTTTCTATCTGTGTGTTTTTTCATCTTGCTTCACCGTCATTATATGTTGGGGGCTGCCTATTGCTTTGGGGTCTGCTCTGGGGCAGTTTAGATTTCCCTTTCTGTCTTTAGGCTATTTAGTTCTCCGGCTGTGATCGAGGGGTCTAGGGCACCGTAGGAACCCCCCACGGCTACTGCTAGTTGTTGTTGATAGGTTCAGGGGTCTGAAATCCGATAGCTGCCAACTTCTCTGGTTTTCTGGACTTAGCTAGTATTTCTGTTTTTGCCTCCTACCGTGACTCATTCATAACAATTCAGCCTACTGTACATCAGTGTCCATATAGCCCATAAGCGGTCTGATGCCAGGAGATGTCCAGTGCGGTTCAACTGGCGCTATAAATCCAAATCCAAAGGAAAAAAGAGGGGGTCTCCAGCACCAAAATTAGTGAAAAAAGATAAAACTCACATTTATTAGGAAGGTTTTAAAATCATATTAATAAGCCACCATGACAGGCAAGGCTCCCTTACGCGTTTCAGACAGATATTACATGTCCTTAAGGTACTGTCACACTAGGCGATATCGCTAGCAATATCGCTATAACTTGTGACGTTATAGCGATATTGCTAGCGATATCGCTGTTTCTGATACTTACCCACAACCCGCTCCCCCGCTGATTATCGCTGATCACGCGAGAACAGGCTGGAACGTTTCTCGGCATTAGCTTCCTGCGGCGCTTCCTGCTGTGACGACGAGTGACGCGTGGAGCCGGGCGGGAGGATGCAGGATCGCCTCGTCTGACAGGTAAGTAGCGACCCCCGTCCCCAGCGATGTCACTGGTGAGATCTGCCTGTGTGGCAGCTCACTAGCGACCACTTAGCGATGCACCAGCGATCCTGACCGCGTCATATCGCTGGTTGGGATCGCTGGTACATCGCTAAGTTTGACAGTACCTTTAGGCATAGGTATATCTTATCAAAACTAGGAAGCTTAAAGAAATGAATACATGAGGAGACTGCAGAGTGAACACCCAGTTTCAGGTAATTAGCTCCACCTTAGTCAGACCTAAGCAATTAATGCTGCTAAACAAAGCTAACATATAAATAAGAAATATATGTATGCAGACACAAATGAATACATGCAAAAACAGCAATAAACGATAAATCACAATAGACATAAATAGATGAGTATTGCAAAAAAACAAAACAACCCATATTACATTATATATTGCAAATCTGATCTATAATTTAAACCTTTCGGTGCACGAGCATCAAGGAGCAGGATCCATTTAGCCTCAGCTGATAATAGTGCAGCAAACTAATCACCACCTCGCTCCGCTCTGTTAGGCTGTGTGCACACGCTGCGGAAAAGGTGCGGATTCATCCGCGCGGATTTTGTACAATCCGCAGGTGAAACCGCAGGTCAAAAGACCTGCGGTTTTACCTGCGGATTGCTCTGCGGTTTTGCCCTGCGGTTTTTCATCTCCTCAATGGAGGAGATGGCAAACCGCAGGAGAATCCGCAGAAAGAATTGACATGTCAATTCTTTCTGCGGATTGAAAACCGCAGATAATCCGCACGGAAAATTCCGCACCGTCTGCACTGCGGTTTTTGATTCCCATAGGGAATCATTGTACAGTACACCGCAGCAAAAACTGCTGCGGGTCCGCAGCGGCCAAAACCGTTGCGGAACCGCAGCAAAATCCGCAGCGTGTGCACACAGCCTTAATTCTCTCTATGCCCCTTATGGACAACGTAGATAGATCACCTCCATGCACTTCTGAGAAGTGTTTTGATAAACCAGAGCTAGGTCGTTTATTGCTATAGCGATCAGTAGTCTCCACAGGGGCAGAAGCAGAAATATGTTCAGCTAAACGTTTCTTTAACTTATGTGATGTACAACCAACATAATATTTGCTGCATGCTTCACAGCTAGCTAAATACACTACATAAGTTGTTAAACAGTTTATAAATGTTTTTATCTTATAAATTTTACCATTATTATCCGAAAACTCTTTACAATTGTGTGCGGTCTTTTGAAAATACATTTGTGCAGTTAGATTTTGGACAATTATCCTCTTTCTTACCTGCATTCTTTCAACATGGATTTAACCACGAAGGTTTTGTTTAATAATGAGGATAGACTTAAAAAACTGGATTCTACAGTTAGGTACATATATATTTGGACAGACAACATTTTTCTAATTTTAGTTCTAGACATTACCACAATGAATTTTAAACAAAACAATTCAGATGCAGTTGAAGTTTAGACTTTCAGCTTTCATTTGAGGGTATCCACATTAAAATTGGATGAAGGGTTTAGGAGTTTCAGCTCCTTAACATGTGCCACCCTGTTTTTAAAGGGACCAAAAATAATTGGACAGATTAAATAATTGTAAATAAAATGTTCATTTCTAGTACTTGGTTGAAAACCCTTTGTTGGCAATGACTGCCTGAAGTCTTGAACTCATGGACATCACCAGATGCTGTGTTTCCTCCTTTTTGATGCTCTGCCAGGCCTTCACTGCGGTGGTTTTCAGTTGCTGTTTGTTTGTGGGCCTTTCTGCCTGAAGTTTAGTCTTTAACAAGTGAAATGCATGCTCAATTGGGTTGAGATCAGGTGACTGGCTTGGCCATTCAAGAATATTCCACTTCTTTGCTTTAATAAACGCCTGGGTTGCTTTGGCTTTATGTTTTGGGTCATTGTCCATCTGTAGTATGAAGCGATGACCAATCAGTTTGGCTGCATTTGGCTGGATCTGAGCACACAGTATGGCTCTGAATACCTCAGAATTAATTCGGCTGCTTCTGTCCTGTGTCACATCGTCAATAAACACTAGTGACCCAGTGCCACTGGCAGCCATGCATGCCCAAGCCATCACACTGCCTCCGCCGTGTTTTACAGATGATGTGGTATGCTTTGGATCATGAGTTGTACCACGCCTTCGCCATACTTTTCTCTTTCCATCATTCTGGCAGAGGTTGATCTTGGTTTCATCTGTCCAAAGAATGTTCTTCTAGAACTGTGCTGGCTTTTTTAGATGTTTTTTAGCAAAGTCCAGTCTAGCCTTTTGATTCTTGATTCTTATGATTGGCTTGCACCGTGCAGTGAACCCTCTGTATTTACTTTCATGCAGTCTTCTCTTTATGGTAGATTTGGATATTCATACGCCTACCTCCTGGAGAGTGTTGTTCACTTGGTTGGCTGTTGTGAAGGGTTTACTCTTCACCATGGAGATTATTCTGCGATCATCCACCACTGTTTTCTTCCGTTGGCGCCCAGGTCTTTTTGCATTAATGAGTGTAACGGGGTCTACCAAGCTGGGGTACCTCTTTGAGTACCACCCCGTGTTTTCGGAGGTCCGCTCTGCGTTGGCTGGAGTCTGAATGAATGATGCTGGCTGGATTTCCTTGTTTTCATGGGCGCATATAAAAGATCACTGCTTCTCCATGTATTTCCAGTCTGACAACACTTTACTCACAGGACACAGAATATATCACACAGATACAGAGGGCAGGCCAATAGAAAAGCGGCAGGCCAGACATGCATTACAAAAGCTGCAGGTGGCCGGAGCCTGCCGATGTTTACTGTGGAAATTACAAAGATGGGGGGAGGACGGACAAAAGGGGAATGCTGATGCATTAGGGACATGCATCTCACATAGAGCCTATTATCCATACATATAACTGCACAACATATTCTGGGTGCTGAGTGGTTCTGTAGCACGTAACAATGAGTTCGCCAGTGCTTTCTTTCTTTCTCAGGATGTACCAAACTGTAGCTTTGTAAGTACGAATGTTGTAGCAATTTCTCGGATGGGTTTTTTCTGTTTTTGCAGCTTAAGGGTGGCTTGTTTCACCTGCATGGAGAGCTCCTTTGACCGCTTGTTTCCTTCACAGCAAAACCTTCCAAATGCAAGCACAACACCTCAAATCAACACCAGGCCTTTTATCTGCTTAATTGAGAATGACATAACAAAGGGATTGCCCACACCTGTCCATGAAATAGCTTTGGAGTCAATTGTCCAATTACTTTTGGTCCCTTTAAAAACAGGGTGGCACATGTTAAGGAGCTGAAACTCCTAAACACTTCATCCAATTTTAATGTGGATACCCTCAAATGAAAGCTGAAAGTCTGAACTTTAACTAAATCTGAATTGTTTTGTTTAAAATTCATTGTGGTAATGTCTAGAACCAAAATTAGAAAAATGTTGTCTCTGTCCAAATATATATGGACCTAACTGTATGTTCTCCAACAAATCTAATTCTGATTATTCAGCTGGCATAATATTTTCATTGATCTGGAAAAAACTATGCTACAAAAACTGAGGACCTGGTGGGATTCAACTATTTTGCAAAAATATGTTGATAGATCAATGATCCCTAGAGGTCTAAGAATCAGGAAAATTCCAACATATCCTTTTCCAGAGTCATTTATGACTGAATGGAATAAAATTCTTACGGATTGTTCATTGCAACTAATGAAACTTATTATTAAAGAGGAAACTAATAAAGTCATTGAGTTGGAAAAATCCATTACGGAATATCATAATTCATTGAAGGATTTTGCTGGGAACCCTGAATTCAGTGCCAAAAATGATAAATTGTCGTATAGAATTAATAAAGAAGAGAAGATTATTAGTATTAAACAGCACATTTTCACGTGATTGTATTGATTATGAAACGAATAACGTTTATAATTGGAAGTCTCCAAGAAAAATCAGACCTATTCTTAAGAACAAGAAGGGTCAATCTCCAAATAAAACAGTGGAGTTTGTTACAGATCAGGAGCCAGCTGGTGATACTACTGATATCTCAGATGTGGATACTAATCCCCCTACCCCTCCATCTGCTGGAGTGCCCAATTTAGGGATACCGTCAACATCAAAAACCGGAGATGGCATAGGGCAGGGAAGAGGCACAGGGGGAGAAAAAAGATACCCCAAGAGACAGTCACATCGCCGCAGATATTAGGCAAAGCTTTGTCTGAGGTGTCTAATTACACCGTTATTAATCTATCAGCAAATATATGTACTCATACTCAGATTAACGTGTTGGAGAAAGGAATCAAGTTTGCATCTAGTGTTCGTGCCAATATGTTACAAACTGTTGTGAGTTCATTTTCCCCTCCGTCACTGAGGCCTGGTGAACTCCCTATTCTAGTGAAGGAAGGTAGTGAGCCTGATTATCAGGCACCTGGGACTAATGAAGACGATTGGCTGAGTGGAGTCACTGACTGGATTTAAGGCAGCCTACGCCCTTTCTGCCCTGCGGGTGATTTCTCTGTGGACTCTTGGACACCAGTCTGATTCCTGCTCTCCTAAAGCTAAGTTTTCTGTTTTGCCTTTTTGCATCTAAGATTTGTTTTTGTTTTTCTTGCTTTCTGGATTCTGCCACTCCCTGCTGGAGTGTGCAGTGTTCCTTGAGCTCTGTCTTCTGAAAGTACCTGAGTGCTGATTTAGTTTTTGAAGCTTAGTTGCTTCAGGGCCATTTTTATATCAGCTTGTTGGCTTTTGTCTCTGATAGGGTTTTGGCAGATTGCAGACAGCAGCCTTCCTATCCGTTCCTATCTAGGTAGTTTTTGGGCCCCGTCTTTGCTCAGCCTGTCTTTCTGTTTGTGTAAGTGTTTTCATCTTGCTTCACCGTCATTATATGTGGGGCGCTGCCTATTGCTTTGGGGTCTGCTCTGGGGCAGTTAGATTTCCCCTTTCCTTCTTTAGGCCTATGTATCTCTGGCTGTGATCGAGGGGTCTAAGGCATCGTAGGAACCCCCCACGGCTACTGCTAGTTGTGTTGATAGGTTCAGGGGTCTGCAATCTGATAGTTGCCAACTTCTCTGGTTTTCAGGACTTAGCTAGCATTTCTGTTTTTGCCTCCTACGGTGACTCAATCATAACAACAAACTATTAAAGATGTCAATAAGTTTGTCCGCTTGTTAGCAGTGAAAAAACACTATCATCAATCTGTGGCGGATTCTGCTACTATGTCAACATCTATTGCTGATATATAAAACCTTGATGGACCTTGATACTAATCGGAAGATTGTAAAATCTATGGAACTAAAACCGATACAAACTCCAAATCCAGACTTTTATCCTGTTTCAGCACGGGTTCCCATCATGGACAGCTTTCAGGATGTGTTGGAGAAGGAAAAAAGAGATATTCTAACTACTGACAGAGGAGCTGTAAACAATCTAACCAAAGCTGAAAAAAAAGGCTTTAAATGATTTATCATGTAATCCTAATGGTGTGATCCGCCCTGCGGATAAAGGGGGCTCTCTGGTTATCTTGGATAATACCTTATATGAGAGAGAAATTCGGAGTATGTGATCAGATTGTAATACTTACAGAAAATTGGACGCTGATCCTACATCAGAAATTAATAGGAAATTAAGATGTTATTAGGTGAAGGGGAAGCTTTGGGCATTTTTTACAGAAAAATGATTGATTATCTTGTGTCTGAAAACCCTGTGTGTGCTATTTTTCATGGTCTACCTAAGGTGCATAAAGAGGTATTTCCTCCTGCCTTTCGTCCTATTGTGGCTGGCATAAGGCCCTTTTACACTTAGCGATGCACCAGAGATCCAACCAGCGATATGACCCGGTCAGGATCGCTGGTGCATCACTAAATGATCGCTAGTGAGCTTCCACACAGGAAGATCCCACAGCGATGCAGCAGCGACGCAGCGCACGATACTCACCTTTCACACACAGCGATCCTGACGTCCTCCCGCCCGCGTCCACGCGTCGCTCGTCGTCACAGCAAGAAGCACCCGATGAGAAATGGAGCCGGACATTCTCGCGCGATCAGCGATGGACAGTGGGAGAGCCGGTTGGAGGTAAGTATCACACATAGCGACATCGCTAGCGATATCGCTATAGCGTCACAAAATCGGTGACGTTATAGAGATATCGCTATGTGTAAAACCCCCTTTAGTCTCTCTGTTTAAGATCCTATCTGCCTGGCTGGGTAAGATTTTGCAGCCATTTGTTAAGAGAACAGTGGGTTATATCAAAGACACAAAACACTTATTACAAGCAGTCAAATATGTCTTGGTCCAAAGATTTGATTTGGGTTACCTGTGATGTTGAAGCCCTATATTCTCATATCCCCCACCATTTAGCTATCAGAGCTCTCAATTTCCATTTGGAACAATATGGGGATTTGGAGGCTTCCCACACTGAGTATATTCTACAGGTTGCAGACTTTCTGCTTAAACATAATTTTTTTAGTTTTAATAAGCAGTTTTATATTCAGGTGTGTGGTTGCCCTATGGGATCATCTTTTTCACCATCTTTGGTGAATTTATATATGTCATGGTGGGAAGAGGCTTCTATTCATTCGTCATTTAACCCTTTCTGTGACAAAATTTGTTGGTACGCCAGATACTTAGACGATTTGGTGATTATCTGGCGTACTACCACACAACACGATGTACAGATGTCTTGTGTGGATTTTCAAAGATATCTGAATGATAACCCCCTAAATTTGAAATTCAAGGTGGATATTCATTAAAATTCTGCTCCCTTTTTGGATGTTTTTCTACATGGAGATAAGACAGGTTTGAGCACCACTACTTTATATAGAAAATCTACAAGCGGTAATTCTACATTACATGCTTACCAGTTCACACACGGTTAATACCATCCGTAATTTACCTATTGGAGAATTTGTGAGGGCACGTAGATTGTGTTCGACTGAAATTTCCTTTCATTTAGAATGTGGAGTTATATTTGATAGATTGAAACAGAGAGGGTACTCTAATAAATCTCTTAAGAGGGCTTTATTTATTGCAACTAAGAAATCAAGATCAGATTTGTTGAGGGATAATGAACCAGGATCAGATGATAAAAATCAGCTTACATTCTCTACCCCATATAGTCTGGATTTTATTAACATAAAAAAGGCTTTTCTTAAATATATACCTATGTTGGAACAGGATCCAATTCTGAAGGAAATTCTGTCAAATGGTGTGAACATTGTAGCTAGAAAATCCACAAATTGCTATCACCAAGTTTGTATATCACCCCTAGAAGCAGTAATATGTGGCTCAGCACAGTGGGTTCATTTAGGTGTGGAACCTCCAGATGTAATCTGTGCAGATATATGGCTAATAGTAAAGAGTTTTCGGATAATAATGGTAACATTTATAAGATAAAAACATTTATAAACTGTTTAACAACTTATGTAGTGTATTTAGCTAGCTGTGAAGCATGCAGCAAATATTATGTTGGTTGTACATCACGTAAGTTAAAGAAACGTTTAGCTGAACATATTTCTGCTTCTGCCCCTGTGGAGACTACTGATCGCTATAGCAATAAACGACCTAGCTCTGGTTTATCAAAACACTTCTTAGAAGTGCATGGAGGTGATCTATCTACGTTGTCCATGAGGGGCATAGAGAGAATTAACAGAGCGGAGCGAGGTGGTGATTACTTTGCTGCACTATTATCAGCTGAGGCTAAATGGATCCTGCTTCTTGATGCTCGTGCACCGAAAGGTTTAAATTATAGATCAGATTTGCAATATATAATGTAACATGGTTTTTTTTTGTAATACTCATCTATTTATGTCTATTGAGATTTATGGTTTATTGCTGTTTTTGCATGTATTCATTTATGTCATATACATATATTTCTTATTTATATAGCTTTGTTTAGCAGCATTAATTGCTTAGGTCTGACTAAGGTGGAGCTAATTACCTGAAACTGGGTGTTCACTCTGCAGTCTCCTCATGTATTCATTTCTTTAAGCTTCCTAGTTTTGATAAGATATACCTATGCCTAAAGGTACTGTCAAACTTAGCGATGTACCAGCGATCCCAACCAGCGATATGACGCGGTCAGGATCGCTGGTGCATCGCTAAGTGGTCGCTAGTGAGCTGCCACACAGGCAGATCTCACCAGCGACATCGCTGGGGACGGGGGTCGCTACTTACCTGTCAGACGAGGCGATCCTGCATCCTCCCGCCCGGCTCCACGCGTCACTCGTCGTCACAGCAGGAAGCGCCGCAGGAAGCTAACGACGAGAAACGTTCCAGCCTGTTCTCGCACGATCAGCGATAATCAGCGAGGGAGTCACACATAGCGACTCACCAGCGATCCTGACAACGATATCAATGTGTCAGGATCGCTGGTGAATCGCTATGTGATCGCTGGTGCGCTGTCAAACAGACAGCTTCACCAGTGATCAGCACAGCGACGCCCAGCGCCTGGCATCGCTGTGCACATTAGAAACCAGCGCGCTGATGCAGGAAGCTGGTAACTAACATACACATCGGGTATCCAAGGGACGTGCGTCCCTTGGATACCCGATGTGTACATTAGTTACCAGCAGATCGCTGGTCTCCCGCCTGTCACACGCAGCGTTGCATGCTGGCCAGCGGGAGACCAGCTACCAAAAAAAAGTCCTGGCCTTTCCTGCAGTGATCAGTGATACCGGCAGGGGGGCCGGTCGCTGATCGCTGTCACACACAGCGATCTCGCTGGAGAGATCGCTGTTGTGTAACAAAAATTGTGACTCAGCAGCGATCTCGCTAGCGAGATCGCTATGTGTGACGGGGCCTTAAGGTGGAGCTAATTAATTACCTGAAACTGGGTGTTCACTCTGCAGTCTCCTCATGTATTCATTTATTTAAGCTTCCTTGTTTTGATAAGATATACCTTGACTAAAGGTACTGTCACACTTAGCGATGCACCAGCGATCCCGACCAGTGATATGACGCGGTCAGGATCGCTGGTACATCGCTAAGTGGTCGCTAGTGAGCTGCCACACAGGCAGATCTCACTAGCGACATCGCTAGGGACGGGGGTCGCTACTTACCTGTCACACCAGGCGATCCTGCGTCCTCCCGCCCGGCTCCACGCGTCGCTCGTCGTCACAGCAGGAAGCGCCGCAGGAAGCTGACGACGAGAAACAGTCCAGCCTGTTCTCGCGCGATCAGCGATAAGCAGCGGGGGAGCGGGTCGCTGGTAAGTATCAGACACAGCGATATCGCTAGCAATATCGCTGCTACGTCACTAGTTATAGCGATATTGCTAGCGATATCTCTTAGTGTGACAGGCCCTTAAGGACATGTGATATCTGTCTGAAACGCGTAAGGAAGTCTTGCCTGCCATGGTGGCTTATTAATATGATTTTAAAACCTTCCTAATAAATGTGAGTTTTATCTTTTTTAGGGTGTCTGCACATGTTGCGGATTCTGCTGCGGATCCGCAGCGGATTTGGTCCTGTGGATCCGCAGCAGTTTTTGCTGCGGTGTACTGTACCATTAAAATCAATGTAAAATGAAAAACGCTGTGCACACGGTGCAGAATTTTCCACCCGGATTTGCTGTGGTTTTAAATCCGCAGCATGTCGCTTCTTTACGCGGATTCCGTAGCGGTTTGGCACCTGCTCCATGGCAGGTGTCAAACCGCAGAGGAAAACCGAAGGCAAATCCGTAAATAAACCTGAAAATTCTGCAGCAGAATTTGCAACGTTTGCACACACCCTTAGTGATCCATTAGTGATAGTTCTGTCCCCATCATTCTTTCTCAGACGGTGGAAAGAGGCCGGGAAACAAGTGTTGAACAACTTCTTCAATTTTGTCGATCACACTCATTTCGCGGCCTGAACTCAGCGCATGTAAATACAATCGAAATGCTTCTGTGATTTGCAATATGTTAGCATTTGAGGCCCCATTTTAAACTTTGCCTAGGGCCCCACTTTGCCTAAAACCGGCCCTGGTCTCAGTCGTACCTCAGCAGTCAATATCTTTATATTATTTGCATTGATAGCAGTCCCATGTTCAAGCTTTCCATCTTGATACTCTGTCATAAGTCCTTTATTCCATCTACGCTTGTTGCTATCAAAGTTGTATCATCTGCGTATTTCAAATTGTTGATGATTCGTCCAGTAATGTTGATTCCTTCTTTTTAAGTAAGTCCAGTCTCCTTGAAAATAGATTCTGTTTATACATTGAAAAGAAATGGTGACAGGATAAAGGATTATCTGACGCCTAGCTGTACTTTGAATCATGCTGTGGTTGGTCGATGCAAAAGTTCCCAATGAGACTGATCAGATGGTTTGGCACACCCATATACTTCATGGTGTTCCAAAGTTTCTGGTGATCAACACAGTCAAAAGTAATTTATATGTGTCCATAATTCCTCAGCTTTCTTTCAGTCGTGTCCAGTGATTGTTTTGGAATCTTGTCGATTTCCTCTTGAAGTTGATTGTAGAATAGGTAAACATTCTACTCCTCAGCATCTGTTGGTGAGTAGACTTGTATAACTGTTACATGGATTGGCTCTCATTGTCGTCATTTTGAAATTACTATCAATGACTGCATTGAACTTCACGACAGTGCCGGACAAATGGCTTATAGTACATAAAATACATATAACCATGCAAAAGTATCAAACAAGGTAAAAATAAGACTAAATGAGACTGTCTTCATCTTTTTTTTTTTTGTCCCACTCTTGACGTTTCCACTTCTGCATCTTGTTCAGTGGTGGTCAGGTTTCCCTCTCCCTTACCTTGGCCATGTCTCTGAGTACTGAACACCTTGTACTTTTGGGCCTTGTTCAGTGGAGGGTGGGTTTCAGCCTTACTTACCTCCGCCATATCTCTGAGCACTGAACACCTTGTACTTCTGGGCCTTGTTCAGTGGAGGTTGAGCTTCAGCCTTATTTACCTCAGCCATGTCGCTGAGCACTGAACACCTTGTACTTCTGGGCCTTTTTCAGTGGAGGTTGGGTTTCAGCCTTACCGCCGCCATATCTCTGAGCACTGAACTCCTTGTACTTCTGGGCCTTGCTCAGTGGAGGTTGCGTTTCAGCCTTACTTACCTCGGCCATGTCTCTGAGCACTGAACTTCTTGTACTTCTGGGCCCTGTTCAGTGGAGGCTGGGTTGTTCAGCCTCATTTACCTCGGCCATGTCTCTGAGCACTGAACACCTTGTACTTCTGGGCCTTGTTCAGTGGAGGTTGGGTTTCAGCATTACTTACCTCCCATGTCTCTGAGCACTGAACACCTTGTACTTCTGGGCCTTGTTCAGTGGAGGCTGGGTTGTTCAGCATTATTTACCTCGACCATGTCTCTGAGCACTGAACTTCTTGTACTTCTGGGCCTTGTTCAGTGGAGGTTGGGTTTCAGCCTTATTCACCTCAGCCATGTCTCTGAGCACTGAACTTCTTATACTTCTGGGCCTTGCTCAGTGGAGGCTGGGTTGTTCAGCATTATTTACTTCGACCATGTCTCTGAGCACTGAACACCTTGTACTTCTGGGCCTTGTTCAGTGGAGGTTGGGTTTCAGCCTTACTTACCTCGGCCATGTCTCTGAGCACTGAACTTCTTATACTTCTGGGCCTTGCTCAGTGGAGGCTGGGTTCTTCAGCATTATTTACCTCGGCCATGTCTCTGAGCACTGAACACCTTGTACTTCTGGGCCTTGTTCAGTGGAGGTTGGGTTTCAGCCTTACTTACCTCAGCCATGTCTCTGAGCACTGAACACCTTGTACTTCTGGGCTCTATGTGGATTGCAGTTCTGGAAGATAATGGATTCCTGGTAGCTTCACATTTGATTCTTCTTAAATCTTTGGCAGTCTTTTTTTCATAACATGGTTTTTGTGACCCTGTTGACTATTTGCAGCAAAATTGTTGATGGTTATGTGATCACATTCCAATATCTTAGCAATTTCAAGAGTGCTGCATCCCTCTGTAAGACTCGTTTCAATTTATTACCTTTTAGAGTCAGTTAAATCTCTTTTTTGGCCCATTTTGCTGAGGAAATATAGCTGACTAATAATTCTGCACACCTTGATAATGTTGTATCCTAAGTCTGCACCCTCCATCATTACACAAATACACATCACCTGATCTGCTTCGTCCAATAAACATTCAAGTTTATAAAACTTCGAGGTGGAAAAATCTGCATAAAAGTAATGAAATGTAAAGTCCTGTGGACTATGTTGGCGCTATAGAAACAAATTTATTATTATTATATGGTCAAAATATTCACTCGCCTAATAACTCTGTACAAAGTGGATCAATGGGACCCATCTGCTTTAGACAGCACAGGAGGATAATTCCATTTCTCTGTTAAAAATGGAACAGACAAACAGAAAAGATAAACGGACATGTGAACAATGCCTAAATGAGACTGGCAACAATCCAATCTTTTCAATTGTTGCAGATACCACTGTTTGTCATTGGGGAACAGATAAGTGAAAATGCAAAAAGCTGATTGATTCTGGGGCAATTTGATATGCGAATGTTAAAAGGACTAGGATGTGGGGTAGGCACAACAGACATCCGTCTTGGTGCCATAGGGCCAGGGGGTGCAGTAGATTTAGAAAAAACTAAATAAATATTAGCCGATAAGCATTAAAATGTCTGTAGTTACCTGGCCTTATTCCATAATAGCTGTTTGGGAATAAGTGAATAGGGCCATTCGCGGCCAAAATGCCTGCGGATGACTTATGACACCCTGCGGCATCGGCCTCTGACATTTTTGGAATCTATTGGGGCAAATTATCCCGCTAAGTACCACTGTCAATCACGACAGCGACATCTACAGTTGTGGCCAAAAGTATTGACACCCCTGCAATTATGTCAGATAATACTCAGTTTCTTCCTGAAAATGATTGCAAACACAAATTCTTTGGTATTATTATCTTCTTTTAATTTGTCTTAAATGAAAAAAACACAAAAGAGAATGAAGCAAAAAGCAAAACATTGATCATTTCACACAAAACTCCAAAAATGGGCCAGACAAAAGTATTGGCACCCTCAGGCTAATACTTGGTTGCACAACCTTTAGCCAAAATAACTGCGACCAACCGCTACCGGTAACCATCAATGAGTTTCTTACAATGCTCTGCTGGAATTTTAGACCATTCTTCTTTGGCAAACTGCTCCAGATCCCTGATATTAGAAGGGTGCCTTCTCCAAACTGCCATTTTTAGATCTCTCCACAGGTGTTCTATGGGATTCAGGTCTGGACTCATTGCTGGCCACCTTAGAAGTCTCCAGTGCTTTCTCTCAAACCATTTTCTAGTGCTTTTTGAAGTGTGTTTTGGGTCATTGTCCTGCTGGAAGACCCTTGACCTCTGAGGGAGACCCAGCTTTCTCACACTGGGCCCTACATTATGCTGCAAAATTTGTTGGTAGTCTTCAGACTTCATAATGCCATGCACACAGTCAAGCAGTCCAGTGCCAGAGGCAGCAAAGTAACCCCAAAACATCAGGGAACCTCCGCCATGTTTGACTGTAGGGACCGTGTTCTTTTCTTTGAATGCCTTTTTTCTCCTGTAAACTCTGTGTTGATGCATCTGCCCAAAAAGCTCTACTTTTGTTTCATCTGACCAGAGAACATTCTTCCAAAACGTTTTAGGCTTTTTCAGGTAAGTTTTGGCAAACTCCAGCCTGGCTTTTTTATGTCTCGGGGTAAGAAGTGGGGTCTTCCTTGGTCTCCTACCATACAGTCCCTTTTCATTCAGACGCCGACGGATAGTACGGGTTGACACTGTTGCACCCTCGGACTGCAGGGCAGTTTGAACTTGTTTGGTTGTTAGTCGAGGTTCTTTATCCAACATCCACACAATCTTGCGTTGAAATCTCTTGTCAATTTTTCTTTTCCATCCACATCTAGGGAGGTTAGCCACAGTGCCATGGGCTTTAAACTTCTTGATGACACTGCGCACGGTAGACACATGAACATTCAGGTCTTTGGAGATGGACTTGCAGCCTTGAGATTGCTCATGCTTCCTCACAATTTGGTTTCTCTAGTCCTCAGACAGTTCTTTGGTCTTCTTTCTTTTCTCCATGCTCAATGTGGTACACACAAGGACACAGGACAGAGGTTGAGTCAACTTTAATCCATGTCAACTGGCTGCAAGTGTGATTCAGTTATTGCCAACACCTGTTAGGTGCCACAGGTAAGTTACAGGTGCTGTTAATTACACAAATTAGAGAAGCATCACATGATTTTTTGAACAGTGCCAATACTTTTGTCCACCCTCTTTTTTATGTTTGGTGTGGAATTATATCCAATTTGGCTTTAGGACAATTCTTTTTGTGTTTTTTTCATTTAAGACAAATTAAATGAAGATAATACTTACAAAGAACTTGTGTTTGCAATAATTTTCAGGAAGAAACTGAGTATTATCTGACAGAATTGCAGGGGTGTCAATACTTTTGGCCACAACTGTAAGTGGTTAAAAATGTGTTCAAAGACCACCTTTGACAGGACTGACCACCCGCGATCATTGCCATAGTACCCCAGGGTCATCCTGTTAGATCCTGCTATAAGCAGAGTCTAACAGGCTGTGTCAATAGGGCCTGTCACACTAAGAGATATCGCTAGCAATATCGCTATAACTTGTGACGTTATAGCGATATTGCTAGTGATATCGCTATGTCTGATACTTACCTACGACCCGCTCCCCCGCTGGTTATCGCTGATCGCGCGAGAACGTCCAGGACTGTTTCTTGTCGTCAGCTTCCTGCGGCGCTTCCTGCTGTGACGACGAGCGACGCGTGGAGCCGGGCGGGAGGACGCAGGATCGCCTGGTGTGACAGGTAAGTAGCGATCCCCGTCCCTAGCGATGTCGCTGGTGAGATCTCCCTGTGTGGCAGCTCACTAGCGACCACTTAGCGATGTACCAGCGATCCTGACCGCGTCATATCACTGGTCGGGATCGCTGGTACATCGCTAAGTGTGACAGTACTCAATGAGTCATTGACAAGTCTCCGGAACTGAAGCACACGATTACTACAATGTATGAGACCAGCAATCAAAATTAAAAATATACATGTCCTACAGTGGGAGTAGGTAAAAAGGTTAAAAAAACCCCCACTAAATAGCCCAAACAAATCACTCCAAAAGCTGAAAAAAAGTACACATAATTCGCTTTTTCATCATACCGACACAGAAAATTGGGCATCCTGGATGCTGATACAGTTGAAAGCAATGGTTGATGAGTCAGGTGACGCTTCCTCTCCCATAATTCCCCCTCTGTGTCTGACATCTCATCCAGCAGGTGTGATGACGTCACTTCATCGCTGTGCCGAGACAGGAGCAAGGTGAGCATGTAGTTTTTTTTTTTTTCTTTGGAATTGGATTTATAGCGCCAGTTGAACCGCACTGGACATCTCTGTCACGCTTACCGCCTCCGCTGGCTCCACGCTCACCGCCCCCACCTCATGTTCGGCTCCTGCTGTCGCCTCCCTATCGGGCTCCGCGTCGCCCGTGGCCTCCGGGAGCGCCCGCCGCCTCCGGCGCGCTCCTGCACTCTGGCCCGCGCTCAGTCCCGGTGGTCTACCCGCGGCGCATGCGCGCCTTGCGCCTCAGATCCCAGTACAGGCCAAGCCAGTCCTTCTCCCAGCCTTCCTGACCCTGCTGACCTGACCCGGAACTCTTGTCTCCATAAGAGGCAGCCTCTTCCTCTGAATCACTGCCTGATCGTCACTTGTGTCTCTTACTGTGACTCTGGCTCTCAGTCTGCCTGTCGTTTCCCGTGCTCCCTGTTTAACCTGGTCCTTGTGTTCCTCCCAGTGCCCGCCATCTCGTGTCCGCTTCCAGCCTGTGTCTTCATCTGACCCGTGTTTCACCATTCCTGCCTTGTCTGCCAGTATCCTCCAGCCTCCGTTCCTGAGTTCCAGTCCTACCGGTTCCGGTCCAGCTCTTCCATCTGCCTGCCTGTTACATCTCTTGTCGTGCCCTCCATCGTCCTCGGGTCCCAGGTGCCGTGGTGAGTAGTTTCCCCTGGGCCTGTCCCTAACGCTCCCTGTATAGGGGGTGGTCCACCTGGCCCGCTCGCCCAGGGGAGGTTCGCTTACCGCGGTCCAGTGGGTTCACCCTTGGGAACCATCACAGAACGATCAGGCCATGGACCCCGCTGGTACTTCGACCCCGACCCAAAAGGAACTTCTTTTCCTGCGGGAAAACCAAGCGAGGATCATGTCATTCCTCAAGTCCATGGAGTCTCGTCTCTCGTCATTACAGGCGTCGGATCCAGGGAGTGCCACCCAGATCGCCGGTCTCCAGCAGGAGCTTGCCCAGCAGCGCGACACTCAGGCTCATATCCTGAACTACATGGCCTCGGTGGACAACCGCTTGCTGGCCCTCCAGACCGCGGCTGCAGCTTCGGCACAGCCTGCGGTGCCGCCTCCATCCCCGCGTTTGGCTAAACCCCCGCGATATAGTGGCGACCCCAAGACGTGTAGAGGGTTTTTAAATCAATGCCAGCTACATTTTGAGTTGCTGCCACAACAGTACCCCACCGACCGTGCCAAGGTGGCCTTTATCGTGTCCCACTTAGAAGGAGAGGCCCTAGCCTGGGTTAACCCCCTCTGGGAACGAGACGACCCCCTGGTCACCCAACTCTCCTTTTTCCTAGACACCTTTCGTAAGGTGTTTGATGAACCCGGTCGCCTTGCCTCCACCACCGAAGCGTTGTTCAATCTTCATCAGGGCTCGCTCTCAGTAGGTCAGTATGCCATTCGGTTTCGCACCCTGTCCTCAGAGTTGGGTTGGAACAATGAGGCCTTGGTGGGAGCCTTTTGGCGAGGTCTTTCGGGGCGAATCAAGGACGAGTTGGCGGGTCGTGATACCCCCATCTCCTTGGAGGATTTAATCTCTTTGGCTACCCGCATCGACCTCCGCTTTCAAGAACGTTCCCGAGAGCTCGCTAGGGACAGGAGACCCCCTCGCGCTCTTCCGGCCGCTCGGAGTCCACTTCGAGTCCGCTCTACACCAGCTTCCACGCTCCCGCTACCGGAACCCATGCAAGTGGATCGCCTCAAACCGGTGGAGGTGCGTCGGAGAGAGAGGGTCGAACAGGGGCTCTGTTTCTACTGTGGGAGTGTGTCCCACTTTCTTCGCGCCTGCCCCACTCGCCCGGGAAACGCCTCCGCCTAGGACAGGTAAGAGAGGTCTTCCTAGGTAATTTTGACTCCTCTCTACCCTTGACTCTATCTGTCCTTTTGCATCTGGGTTCTAAACGTTTTTCTGAATGGGCCTATATAGATTCTGGGGCGGCCGGTAACTTCATTCAACTTGAGGCGGTTAAGAGACTTGGAATTCCTGTCAGATCCCTGGAGACCCCTCGGCAGATTGCTTCGGTCGACGGTCAACCCCTGCGGGAGTCCGTTACTCAGGTTACCGAAGAGGTGGAGCTTCAGGTCGGAGCCTTACACCGGGAGAAGATAGTATTCTACGTGCTGCCTTCTTTGTCCCATGCCATCCTCCTGGGACTCCCCTGGCTAAGGATCCACGAGCCTATCCTGGATTGGCGCTCTGGTGCCGTTCTGCAGTGGGGCCAACTTTGTCAAGACAAGTGTTTACTCCCTGTACAGCCGCCGAAATTCCCACGTTCAACGTTGGTGTCAACCGAGTTACCCTCCGCCTACAGGGCCTTTTTGGACGCCTTTGACAAGAAGGAAGCAGAGACCCTGCCCCCGCATCGTCCATATGACTGCCCCATCGATCTGCTCCCCGGTTCTACGCCGCCTCGTGGTCGGATCTACCCGCTGTCTCCCTCCGAGACCCAGGCTATGTCCGAATACGTACAGGAAAACTTGGCCAAAGGCTTTATTCGCAAGTCTTCCTCACCTGCAGGAGCTGGGTTCTTTTTTGTCAAGAAGAAGGATGGGTCCCTGCGTCCCTGTATTGATTATAGAGGGCTCAACGATATCACCATCAAGAACAAATACCCTCTTCCCCTCAATCCGAAGCTATTTGACCGTCTACGGGGTGCACGGATCTTCACAAAATTAGATCTTCGAGGGGCCTACAATCCGGTCCGGATCCGCTCTGGTGATGAATGGAAGACCGCCTTCAACACCCGTGACGGCCATTATGAGTACCTGGCTATGCCCTTCGGCTTATGCAATGCTCCCGCAGTGTTCCAAGAATTTGTCAACGACATATTCCGAGATCTTCTCTATTCCTGCGTGGTGGTTTACTTGGACGACATTCTGGTGTTCTCCCCGGATTTGTCCTCACACCGAAAAGACGTGCGTCAAGTTTTACTTCGTTTGAGAACACATCGTCTCTACGCCAAGCTGGAGAAATGCGCCTTTGAACAGTCGTCTCTGCCGTTCTTGGGTTACATCATTTCCGATTCTGGCTTGCGCATGGATCCTGGAAAAGTGTCTGCTGTACTCAACTCGCCGCGTCCTCAGGGAATTAAGGCAATCCAGCGGTTCCTGGGATTCGCTAACTATTACCGGCAGTTTATTCCGCACTTTTCCTCTCTGACCGCTCCCATCTCTGCTTTGATCCAAAAGGGAGCCGATCCTCACCACTGGCCTCCTGAGGCCGAGAACGCCTTCCGAACCTTGAGGCAAGCCTTTGCCACAGCCCCGGTGCTACACCGTCCAGAGGCTAACAAACCATTCACCATAGAGGTAGACGCTTCTGCCACCGGAGCCGGTGCGGTTCTCTCTCAGAGATCTCCTTCCGGTCGCTTGGTTACCTGCAGCTTTTTCTCCAAGACATTCTCCCCTTCGGAGAGAAACTATACCATCGGGGACAGAGAGCTGCTTGCCATTAAGCTAGCCTTGGAGGAGTGGCGGTATCTTCTGGAGGGAGCTGTACACCCACTCCAGATCTACACCGACCACAAGAATCTAGCCTACATTCAATCAGCACAAAGGCTTAATCCTCGGCAGGCTCGATGGTCATTATTCTTTAACCGGTTCGATTTTGAGCTCCATTTCCGTCCGGGTGATAAGAATCTCAAAGCGGATGCCCTATCCCGATCCTTTCTGGTCACCGACAACGAGGAGGAGCCTTCGCACATTGTGGAGCCAAACAAGCTCATCGTAGTCGCACCGGTTAACCTGACTTCCTTGCCCCCCGGCAAGACTTTTGTCCAAGATGATGACAGGAGGCGAGTTCTACATTGGGGTCATGCTACCAAGTTAGCAGGTCATGCCGGCCTCAAGAAAACACTCTTCCTCATCTCTCGCTTTATTGGTGGCCTTCTTTGTCCCAAGATGTCCGAAGTTTCATCCTCTCCTGCCCTTCGTGTGCCAAGAACAAGGTCCCACGACAGCCACCCTCTGGTTTTCTGCATCCACTTCCGGTTCCCTCGGCTCCCTGGCAGCATATCGCGATGGATTTTATTACGGATCTGCCTCGGTCCTCAGGTCACACGGTCATTCTGGTGGTCATGGACCGCTTCTCCAAGATGGCCCACTTCATCCCTCTGCCCGGTTTACCTTCCGCCCCTGACCTGGCGAGAATTTTTATATCTCGTCTTCCGGATTCATGGCTTCCCCAAGCACATTGTCTTGGACAGAGGGGTTCAGTTTACCTCGCGTTTCTGGAGGGCCCTATGCAAGCTAATGGAAGTAACGTTGGACTTTTCCTCCGCTTATCACCCTCAATCCAACGGTCAAGCGGAACGCACGAACCAGATCCTCGTAACATACCTCCGACATTTTTCCAACGCCCACCAGAACAATTGGTCCAGCTTGCTCCCTTGGGCCGAATTCGCTTACAACAACCATACCAGTGAATCCTCCACCAAGTCGCCTTTCTTTACTGTCTACGGTCAACATCCTGGTATACCTCTGCCGGTACTTCCGACCTCAGGTGTGCCGGCGGCCGATCTTCTGACCGAGGAGTTCTCCAGGGTCTGGCAGGAGACCAAAACCGCACTTAAGCGAGTACGTGACGGGTTCAAGAGGCACGCCGATAAGAAACGCCTGGATTCTCCATTGTACCGTCCTGGGGATAAAGTTTGGCTATCCTCAAAATTTGTTCGTCTCAAGATTCCCTCCTATAAACTAGGTCCCCGCTACATCGGACCCTTTGAGGTTTTAGCTCGTATCAATGACGTTGCCTACAAGCTAAGACTCCCCGCTTCTCTACGGATCCCTAATTCATTTCATGTTTCCCTCTTGAAACCGGTCATACTCAACCAGTTCCATGCTTCTACTGGCAGTACTCCCGCACCCGTATCCGCACAGGATGTCTTTGAGGTTAAGGAAATTCTTGCTATGAAAAGATCTAGAGGTAAAACCTTTTTTTTAATTGACTGGAAAGGTTTTGGCCCAGAGGAGAGATCCTGGGAACCCCGGGAGAACATTCAAGCCCCCCAGATTTTAGCTAAGTTTCTTTCCGGCCTTGGGAGGAAGGGGCGTAAAAGGGGGGGTACTGTCACGCTTACCGCCTCCGCTGGCTCCACGCTCACCGCCCCCACCTCATGTTCGGCTCCTGCTGTCGCCTCCCTATCGGGCTCCGCGTCGCCCGTGGCCTCCGGGAGCGCCTCACCTGCACTCCTGCCCTCTGGCCCGCGCTCAGTCCCGGTGGTCTACCCGCGGCGCATGCGTGCCTTGCACCTCAGATCCCAGTACAGGCCAAGCCAGTCCTTCTCCCCGCCTTCCTGACCCTGCTGACCTGACCTGGAACTCTTGTCTCCATAAGAGGCAGCCTCTTCCTCTGAATCACTGCCTGATCGTCACTTGTGTCTCTTACTGTGACTCTGGCTCTCAGTCTGCCTGTCGTTTCCCGTGCTCCCTGTTTAACCTGGTCCTTGTGTTCCTCCCAGTGCCCGCCATCTCGTGTCCGCTTCCAGCCTGTGTCTTCGTCTGACCCGTGTTTCACCGTTCCTGCCTTGTCTGCCAGTATCCTCCAGCCTCCGTTCCTGAGTTCCAGTCCTACCGGTTCCGGTCCAGATCTTCCATCTGCCTGCCTGTTACATCTCTTGTCGTGCCCTCCATCCTCCTCGGGTACCAGCTGCCGTGGTGAGTAGGGGGTGGTCCACCTGGCCCACTTGCCCAGGGGAGGTTCGCTTACCGCGGTCCAGTGGGTTCACCCTTGGGAACCATCACAATCTCCTGGCATCAGACCGCTTATGGACACTGATGTACGGTAGGCTGAATATTTTTTCCTCTTTTTCTGCTATAGTATATTGATGACTATGGGGCACATTATACTATATGGAGGACTATGGGAAATGCATTATATTATATTTAGGACTATGGGGAATATATTATAGTATATTGATGACTATGGGGCACATTATACTATATGGAGGACTATGGGGTGCATTATACTAAACAAACAAAATGCTGCCTATTCATCAAGTAATTGGATTGTTTAGGCCACAACAGAAATCATTGTGAACCCAGAAATCATTGTGAACCCAGTGTGAACTGTAGATATGCTGCTGATAACAAGATACTGTATGGGGCCAGATCTATTAGTGATCGTTCTGTTGCCCATCATTCTTTCTCAGCTGGTGTAAATAGGACAGGAAACATTTCTACAATGGGGTTTTTCTGCTGTTCTGGCACCTTAGGGGCTCCGCAAATGTCACCCGCAATCTATTCTAGCAAAATCTGTGCTCCAAAAGCCAAATGGCGCTCCTTCCTTCTCAGCCCTGACGTGTGACCTAACAGTAGTTTTGGACGACATAAGGGGCATCACCGCATTCGGGAGAAAACGCACAATAAATTATGTCGTCCACTTTCACCTATTAACCCTTGTGTAACTGTCAAATTTGCAACAAAAATACAATTTTTACCGCTAAAATTATATATTCCCACCTACCAATGTTATAAAATTCTGTGAAGCACCTGTAGGTTGAAAATACTCACTACACCCCTAGATGAAATCCTTAAGCAGCAAAATTTCCAATCTGGGGTCACTTGTGGGGGATTTCTGATGTCCTGGCACCTATCTATTCAAACAGTATCTGCATTCTGCATTCTAAAAGCCAAGTAGTGCGCCTTCCCATCCAATATCTGCCATATGCTCCAACAGTAGTGTACACCCACATATGGAGTACTGCCAAGTTCGGTAAAAATTGCATAAAATATGAGGTCCAGTTTCTAATATTAACCCTTCACGGAAATTATAAGTTTGGTGTTAAAACAGTTTAGTGGAAAAAAACTATTGTTTTGTTTTCACAACTAAATGTTATACGTTTTGTGAATCTCCTGTAGGTTAAAAATTCTCTGTACACCAATAGATGATTTCCTTGAGGAGACTAATTTCCAAAATGGGGTCACTTCTGGGGGGGTTTCTGTGTTTTAGCATGTCGGGGATACTGCAAATGCAATATGGCATTCATAGTATATTCCAGACAAATATACTCTCCAAAAATCAAATAGTGCTCTTTCCTTTCTGAGCCCAGCCATGTGCCCAGACAACAGTTTTTGAGGGGAATTGCATAACAATTTAAGGGGTCTGTTTTCTCCTATTATCCATTGTGAAAATTACAAATTTGGGGCTAAAACAACATTTTAAAAAAAGTTCTATGAATCACCTATTTGTTCAAGATGCTCAACACATGCCTAGATTAATTCCTTGATGGGTATAGTTTCCAAAATTGGGTCACTTCTGTGGCCTTCTTTTGTTTTAGTACCTCAAGGGCTCTGCAAATGAGACATGATGTTTGCAATCTATTCTAACCAAATCTACATTCCAAATACCCAATGTCTTCCCTTGCGAACCCCTGCCATGTGTCCAAACAGAACTTTTTGACTACCTGGGAAGTATCATGGCACTCACAAGAAAGATGGTAACAAACTGAGCAGTCCACTTTTTTATGTTATGTCTTGCAAAAGTGAAAAGTTTGAGGATAAAACAACATTTTTGTGAAAAAATTGAAAATTTTCAACGTGGCAACCTAATGTTATCAAACTCTATGTAGTACCTGTGGGTTCAAAATGTTTACTATAAAATCCTTGAGGGGTATAGTTTACAAGGTGAGGGGTCACTTGTTGAGGGTTTCTGTTCACATGTTCAGTATTTCATTAGTATTTGATATCAGTATTTTTAAGTCAAAATTAGGAGAGGAATAATGAAAGGAAAAGTATAATCAAAATATGTGCACCACTTCTGTATTTTTGCCCACTCCTGGTTTTGGCTTACAAATACTGATGCAAAATACTGATCAAATACTGAACGTGTCCTTATAGGGGCCCTGCAAATGCGACATGATGCCTGCAATCTATTTCAGCCAAATTTGTGTTCCAAAATTCAAGTTTTTTCAAAATAGATGTTTCTGACCACATCAGCAGTATCAGTGCGCTCAGTAGCAACTGGGTAACAAATTTTGGGGTCCATTTTTGAAAAAATTGGGGCTAATGCAACATTTTAAAGGAAAATTTTCAATGTATTTTTTTCCATTCCACATTGTATCAATTCCTGCGTAGCACCTGAAGAGTTGAAAAATTCCCTGACAACATTTTTGAAGTATTTGAGGGGTGCGGGTTTTAAAATGGTATCACTTTTTGGGAGTTTCTAATGTATAGGCCCCTCAAAGTCCATTTAAAGCTGAATAGGTCCCTAAAGAAACAGGTATTGTGTATTTCTTGAAAAAATGAAAAATTTTAAGATTTGAGAGTCCTCAGTGGTTGATACCTTTTAATGGCTAACTGAAAAGATGGTAACAAATTGCAAGCTTTCGAGACTACTCAGGTCTCTTCACCAGGCATTGGCTAACCCAAAATCTGAACCATCTCAGATTGTAAGCTTGCCAGCAAGGCCCTCTCTCCTCTTGGCATCTGTTGTTTATGTGATTATTGTTATTCGTTAAATGTCTTTTATTGTCTGTACAAGTCCCCTCTAAAATGTAAAGTGCTGCAGAATATGTTGGCGCTATAGAAATAAAATTATCATTATCTGCTTCATGTCACTTGCCTTATCTATTGCATTATTCCTGTATCCTGTTGTGTATAAATGTGACACTTCAGATGTTGTATTAGTCAATGCCTGATGAAGAGACCTGAGTAGTCTCGAAAGCCTGCAATCTGTTACCATCTTTTCAGTTAAGGTACTGTCACACTAAGCGATATCGCTAGCAATATCACTATAACTTGTGACGTTATAGCGATATTGCTAGCGATATCGCTGTGCCTGATACTTACCTACGACCCGCTCCCCCGCTGGTTATCGCTGATCGCGCGAGAACGTCCTGGACTGTTTCTCGTCGTCAGCTTCCTGCGGCGCTTCCTGTGGAGAGACGAGCGTGGAGCCGGGCAGGAGGACGCAGGATCGCCTAGTGTGACAGGTAAGTAGCGACCCCCGTCCCCAGCGATGTCGCTGGTCAGATCTGCCTGTGTGGCAGCTCACTAGCGACCACTTAGCTACGTACCAGCGATCCTGTCTGCGTCATATCGCTGGTCGGGATCGCTGGTACATCGCTAAGTGTGACAGTACCTTTAGCCATTAAAAGATATCAACCACTGAGGACTCTCAATTCTGAATATTTTTCTATCTACTGGCTAACACTGTACAAAGATATAGATCTTTCCTGTTGAAAAAATGAGAAAATTACTGCTAAACGTTTAAACCTTCTCAAATCCTAACAAAATAAAATGATGATTGAAAAATGATGCAGATGTAAAGTAGACATATGGGACGTGTTATTTATTAATTATTTTGTACAGCATGACTGACTGGTTTTAAAGGGAATCTGTCACCTCATTTTTGGCCTATAAGCTGCAGGCAGCGCCATCAGGGGCTTATCTACAGCATTCTGTAATGCTGTAGATAAGCCCCCGATGTAACCTGAAAGATAAGAAAAACAAGTTATATTATACTCACCTGGGGATCCGATCCGGTCCAATGGGTGTCGGAGTCCGGTGCCTCCCATCTTCTAGCGATGACGTCCTTACTTCTGCCGCATCGCCTGCGCAGGCGTACTTTATCTGCCCTGCTGAGGGCAGAGCAGAGTACTGCAGTGCGCAGGCGCTGGGAAAGGTCAGAGAGGTCCAGCACCTGCGCAGGAGCCACAGCAGAAGTAAGAAGGAGGACGTCATCGCTATAAGATGGGATGCGCCGGACCGGATCGCGACACCCACCACACTGGACCGGATCCCTGGGTGAGTATAATATAACTTGTTTTTCTTATCTTTCAGGTTACATCGGGGGCTTATCTACACCATTACAGAATGCTACAGATAAGCCCCTGATGGCGGTGGCTGCAGCTTATAGGCCAAAAATGAGGTGACAGATTCCCTTTAAGGATCTAAAAACTAAAAGTGTAAAAATTGCTAATTTTTCAAAATTTTTCACCAAAATTCAGACATTTTTCCTGACTAAACGTAAAACATCTTGACCTTACCACTGACACCGGTCAAATTTCAAAAATCGATCAGGAAGGTCAAAATTGGTTTGGTCACTATGGGATTGGCCTGACGACGGATTGGCCTGATGACACTGCTGACCATCCTCTCCTACTCTCTAGGCTCCAGTCACTAGGCATTAAGGACACTGCTCTTTCCTGGTTCTCCTCCTATCTTTCCGACCGCTCCTTCAGTGTTCTGTTTTCTGGCTCCACTTCATCTCCTCTTCCTCTCACTGTTGGGGTACCTCAGGGCTCAGTCCTTGGCCCCCTTCTCTTCTCTCTCTATACGGCCCCAATTGGACAGACCATCAGCAGATTTGGCTTTCAGTACCATCTTTATGCTGATGACACACAACTGTACACATCATCCCCTGACCTTACCTCCGCTGTACTACAGAACGCCACTGACTGTCTGCAGTCTCCAACATCATGTCTGCTCTCTATCTGAAACTCAACCTCTCCAAAACTGAACTTCTTCTGCTCCCACCATCTACTAACCTCCCTAAATCTGACATTTCCCTCTCTGTGGGTGGCACCATAATAACACCCCGACAGCAGGCACGCTGTCTGGGTGTTATGTTCGACTCCGATCTCTCCTTCACCTCCCATATACAATCTCTTGCCCGCTCATGCCGCTTACACCTAAAGAACATCTCTAGAATCCGCCCTTTTCTCACCATGGAAACAACAAAAACTCTCACTGTCGCCCTGATCCACTCCCGCCTGGACTACTGTAATGCTCTATTAATTGGCCTCCCTCTCACTCGACTCTCCCCTCTCCAGTCTATCCTTAATGCAGCAGCCAGGGTTGTCCATCTGGCTAATCGTTACTCAGACGCGTCCGCTCTTCGCCAGTCGTTACACTGGCTGCCAATTCATTACAGGGTACAATTCAAAGTACTTGTTCTCACCCACAAAGCTCTCCACAGTGCGGCACCCCCTTACATCTCCTCCCTCATTTCTGTCTATCGGCCTAACCGACCGCTGCGCTCTGCAAATGACTTTCGACTAACCTCTGCCCTAATCCGTACCTCCCACTCCCGACTCCAAGACTTCTCCCGTGCTGCGCCAATCCTCTGGAATGCTCTACCCCAAGATATTAGGATCATCCACAATTTGCATAGTTTTAGGCGCTTGCTCAAAACACATTTGTTCAGAGCGGCCTATCACATTCAGTAATCAAAGTCATGTTATGTTTGTGTGTGTGTCACACACCATTCACTATCTCCATCTAACCCCCACCCCCTGAAGATGGCTGGACCGTCATTGTAAATACATCATTGTAAATACAAACCTATGCTTTGTATCTCCCCCACCTCATTGTAGATTGTAAGCTCCACAAGCAGGGTCGTCTTATTTCGCTTTAATTATTGTATTGTTAACGTTGTTACTTATGACTGTTGTGTTTGAAACTGTTCAACTGTAAAGCGCTGCGGAATATGTTGGCGCTATATAAATAAAGATTATTATTATTATTATTATTATTATTATTAAAGAAAGAAATACAGAAAATATTTGCAAGATTGGCAACAATTTTCAAAAAAGGAAAGTTATTTCAAGCAGATAGTTTTCACCTAGTGCCCCTTTACAAATGGTCATGGAGGGGGGATGTCCACCTACATACAGACAGACAGCTGTGGTTATACAATGAGAACCAGATAATGCAAACGTCATTAGCCATAGAATAGTTTAGAGGTGTCGAAGACCCGTCCTCCCGGCCGGCTGGTGGCATTGTTGTAGTGAGGAGGTTCACATTGTCATATCTGTGCCAGTGTTTGCGTAGTAGACTCTCGATTTGGTAACATTGTCAAGATGTGATTGTGCACAAACACCCTCCCTTTACTAAAATTCTCACAGGGGAATGTTCACAGCAAAAGAAAAGTACATTTATTACAGTGACGACTGCAAACTGGAAAGAGGCGCAGAAGACCCAGCCCTTACTGACAGCAGGCTAGAACAACAACATTTACTAGTGTATGGAGTTCAGCGTGACTCATGATCAGGACTAGACGATTATTCGCAATGCCGGTCACAAACAGAGAGATGAAATTAGGAAATATGTTCCACATCAAAAATGTAGGAGCTGACAAAAAAATTAGTCTGGTGTTAAATTATTATCCTGGCATGTACAACTTACTAATAGCTGGCACATCAAAATGACATGAGTTCTGTCTACGTCAATTTTCACAGTCCTATCTTTTACAAACATCTGTCATAATAAAAACGACTCTCAGATACAAGAATTGTTATAGATAATATAAAGATATAATAAAAAATGTATTTAAATACGACATGGGGGGCTGTCTGCGGGACCCCAGGTTTTTTTCTTCAACAATTTCAGTTTTGGGAAAACCACATACGGCTGCAATGCTGGGAGTGTGGAGTGTGGGTGCTGACAAAAGCCGAGATATACCAGTGTAATGAGCAGGACATGGAGGAGGACGTCTAGACAGGATATGATAAGGTTATATACTGTTCCTGCTGCTGTATACTGGGAATGATAGAAATCCACGTTAACAAAGTATGTCAGAATCAATGATATTGTATATATCTGCCATGTACTAAATAATTAAGAATGTATGATGTTTTGCTTATATAGCGCCATCATATTCCAAAGCGCCTTACGGACATTGTCTCCATTGGAGCTCACAATCTAGATTCCCTGTCAGTATGCCTTCGGAGGGGGAAGGAAACCGGAGAACCCGGAGGAAAACTCTGCAAACACGGGGAGAACATACAAACTCCTTGAAGATGAACATAGCACCTCCAACCCCTTATCCCATAACTTATCAAAAACTTGATTATTTCTCTCTAATAAGCACCTGTAATTTTGAACTATGGTGTATATTAGTTTAGACCTTCCAAGCAATCTAAGATTAAGTGCATTCAGTCATTCAGGCAAATTCTGCCTGGATCCCGCCTGAAAAAGCGCTCAATAAATGTTAAATAATGAACACATGTAGAGTAATGCATATTTTGAACTGTCCTCTCACCTCTCCCTCTTTGACCACTGACAATCTGGCTTCCACCGGCACCATTTCACTGAAACTGCCCTGACTAAAGTCACCATAATACTGTATGTAGGGGAGCTGTGGGGCCATCATTCTGTAAGTAGGGGAGCTGTGGAGCCATCATACTTTATGTAGGGGGCTGTGGGGTTGTACTATATACAGTTGATTGTAAAAGTATTCACTCCCTTAGCATTATTCATGTTTTGCTACCTTACTACTTTTATTTTTATTAATTTTTTTTGAGGGTTTGTTTTGAGGGTAGAACATGCCTACAACTGTGAACATTTGGTTTTCTTTTTATTGTGAAGAAAACAATAAATAGGACAAAATTACTGAAAAACAGGATTTTTGGGTTGCTTACCGTAAAATCTGTTTCTCGGAGCCTTCATTGGGGGACACAGGAACCATGGGTGTATGCTGCTGCCACTAGGAGGCTGACACTATGTACAGAAAAAGGTTAGCTCCTCCTCCGCAGTATACACCCCACCGACCGGCACTAATTTCCTCAGTTAGTGAGAAAGCAGTAGGAGAAGTAACAAAATAGAGTAAAAACAGAACAGACAACTCAACTGTAACCAACAAACAGAACAGGAGTTGCAGAACATGGGAGGGTGCTGTGTCCCCCAATGAAGGCTCCGAGAAACAGATTTTACGGTAAGCACCCCAAAAATCCTGCTTTCTCTATCGCTTCATTGGGGGACACAGGAACCATGGGACGTCCCAAAGCAGTCCCTGGGGAGGGAGAAGCAAACTTCCATTAGGTCTGAGAACTCACCACCGCCGCCTACAAGATCCTTATGCCTAGGCTGGCGTCCGCCGAAGCGTCGGTGTGGACCTTGTAAAATTTGGCAAACGTGTGGATCGAAGACCAGGTTGCAGCTTTGCAAAGCTGCAGCGTGGAAGCTCTGTGGCGCACCGCCCAGGAGGCACCCACTGCCCGGGTAGAGTGAGCTCTAATTCCAGGAGGGGGCAGTTGATGCATGACCCGGTAGGCTTCCAAAATTGCCGATCTTATCCAGCGAGCAATAGTAGCCTTGGAGGCCGGCTGACCTTTCCCCGCACCATCTGGAATGATGAAAAGTGAGTCTGTCTTCCGCAAGGGAGTCGTCCTAGCCAGGTAGACCTTCATCGCCCTGTCCAGGTCTAGCTTGTTCAAGGAGCGCTCAAGAGCGTGGATTGGACCCGGACAAAAGGACGGGAGAACAATGTCCTCATTTAGGTGGAAAGTGGACACCACCTTAGGAAGGAAGGAAGGCGGGGGCCGCAGGACCATCTTATCCTGGTGGAGAACCAAGAAAGGGGGGGCGACAAGAAAGGGCAGTCAATTCCGACACGCGCCAGATAGAGGTGATGGCCACCAGAAAGGCTACTTTCCAGGAGAGAAGGGATAGGGAAACTTCCCTGAGTGGTTCAAAGGGTGAACCTTGTAGAGCCTCCAGGACCAGATTGAGATCCCATGGATCCACAGGAGAGAGGTACGAACGTGCCGCATGAGACACTCCCTGAAGAAAAGTCTTGACTTGCGGACAGGCGGACGTCTTCTGGAAAAGAATGGAAAGCGCCGAGACTTGACCCTTTAAAGAGCTGAGGGCAAGGCCCGCATCTAGAACTGTCTGGAGGAATGCCAGGATAGATTGGAGGGAAAAGGACATGGGCGGAATGTCATTGGCCTCGCACCAAGTGAAATAGGCCTTCCACGTACGATAATAAATTCTGGAAGACGATGGCTTTCTAGCCCGGATCATGGTGTGAATAACCCGATCCGAAAAACCTGACCATTTCAGAATCGCGGTCTCAACAGCCACGCCGTTAAATTGAGCAGCAGAGAATTGGGGTGGCAGATTGGACCCTGAGACAGCAGATCTGCTCTGTCTGGAAGCTTCCAGGGGGCGTCCGTGAGGTTGACGATGTCCGCGAACCAAGACCTTCTGGGCCAATCTGCCTTGATTTTCTTCAACAGCTTGGGAAGAAGAGGAAGGGGAGGGAACAGATAGGGGAGCTTGAACTGAGACTAGGGAATGGTCAGAGCATCGGCGCCCACTGCGAGAGGATCTCGGGCCCTGGATACGAATTGTGGAACCTTCCTGTTCAGGCGAGACGCCAGCAAATCTACATCCGGAGTCCCCCAACGATGGCAAAGCTGATGAAAGGCGTCCAGATGTAAGGACCACTCTCCCACCACGAGACCCTCGCGGCTGAGAAAATAGGCGGCCCAGTTGTCCACGCCGGGAATGTGCACCGCGGATATCGCTGGGACTGATACCTCTGCCCAGTGGAGAATCTTGGACACTTCTGCTAGAGTCGAGGAACTTCGTGTCCCCCCTTGGTGGTTAACGTATGCCACCGCTGTGGCATTGTCTGTCTGAATCCGGAACGGCAGACCCCTGAGAAGCCTTTCCCAGTGAATGAGAGACAGATAAATCTCCTGTATCTCGAGGACGTTGATCGGCAGAGTTGTCTCTTGAGTCGACCACCGACCCTGAACAGTCTGATTGCGAAACACTGCACCCCAGCCGAGAATTCTGGTGTCCGTTGTCACAATCTGCCAGTGAATCGGAAGGAATGACCGGCCTAGGGAAATGAGAGATGAGGTCAGCCACCAATTGAGGGACTGTTGACCCGGCACGAGAGGCGAATTGGACGATCCAGTGAAAGGACAGACCTGTTCCACCGAGACAAGATGGCCTGTTGAAGCGGTCTTGAGTGAAATTGAGCAAAGGGAATTGCTTCGGCCGTCGCCACCATCTTTCCCAAGACTTTCATGGCTGACCGGAAAGATGGAAGTTGGGGGCTCTGCAGCGATCGTACATCTCGCCGCAGAGAGATCATCTTCTCTTTGGAGCGAAAGACCCACGATCGACGGGTGTCGAACAATAAGCCTAGAAACACCAGACATTGAGTCGGAACAAGGCAGGACTTCCTTTTGTTTACGAGCCACCCGAATCTGGACAGGATGTTGAGAACGATGGTAAGACTTTGGTGAGCCTGGGGAAAAGACGGAGCTTTGATTAGAATGTCATCGAGGTATGGAAAGAGGACAAGACCTCTGATCATCAACAGGGCCATCAACGCCGCCATGATCTTTGTAAACACTCTGGGCGCAGTGGCTAGACCGAACGGCAGGGCGACAAACTGGTAGTGGTCCTGATGAATAGCGAAACGCAGGAATTTCTGATGCCCGGGAAAGATGGGGACATGCAGATAGGCATCTTGAATGTCTATTAAGCACATGAATTCCTGCGCCTCCATGGAAGCGATTACTGAACGAAGGGACTCCATCCTGAAATGTTGCAGGCGGACCCTTTTGTTCAGTAATTTGAGATCCAGAAAGGGCCGAACCGCGCCGCCTTTTTTCGGCACTACAAACAGGTTTGAGTAAAACCCTGTGAATCGTTCTGTTTCGGGAACGGGCACAATCACCCCGGAACTGAGAAGAGAGGCGATGGATGCAAAGAAACCCGGAACTAAGGCGGGGTCTTTTGGAGGTCGGGACTCGAAGAAGCAATCCCGTGGCCGAGAAACGAACTCTATCTTGTATCCTGAGGATACAACTTCCCTGACCCAAGCGTCTTCCACCGAGGCAAGCCAGACGTCTCTGAAGAAAAGGAGTTGGCCGCCCAGTTGGGAAGGTGCCTCGGAACTTTGTTGATAGTCATGCCGATGTGGACCGTCCAGTTCTGGACCTGGAGATTCTGCCCTGGGTGGAGTGAGATCGCCAGGAGGGAGTGCGCCTAAAGGAGACCTTCTTCCTATCCTGGCGTGCTTGCGGCCTTTGTTGGTTGGAAAAAGGTTCTGCCGTCGCGACACGATGGAAAGACCGAAAGGGCTGAAACTGACGCCTTAGAGGGGGTCTACGAGGCTTGGACTGAGGGAGAAGAGCTTGTGCCCCCAGTGGCGTCTTTAATAATCTGGTCCAGCTGGGATCCGAAGAGACGCGCTCCCTGAAAAGGCAGATTGGTAAGGGACTTTTTTGATGACAAATCCGCCTGCCAAGCCTTAAGCTAAATTGTACGCAGGATTGCAACTACGTTGCTGTGCGCTTGAGCTGTGCAAGACGCGGCATCTAAGGAAGCAGAGACCAAATATTCCCCTGCATGGGAGATCTGGTTGGCTAGCTTGGCCGGTCGCTCCGGTTGGGCTCCATCAAGAATGCCTTGGCGGAGATCCTCCACCCAAGTAGCTATGGCCATTGCTACTCAAGTGGAAGCAAAGACCGGGCTTAGCACCGAGGCAGCCGCTTCGAATGCTGACTTTGCTAAGGATTCTATGATCCTGTCGTTAGAATCCTTCAGAGACGCCACACCTGAAATCGGAAGGACCGTGTTGTTAGATAGTCTGGACACAGGAGCGTCTACAGAGGGGGAAGCCGACCAGTTGTCGATGAGCTCTTGAAGAAATGGATACAGCACGCCGAGACGTTTCCCTCTTTGAAAGCGCCTGGTCGGATTTTCTCTTTTCCTGGTAAGGAGCTTGTCAAACTCAGTGAGAAGCGACGACTCTGGAAGGTGCTTCTGCCCGTCTGAACGAAACCTCCTGATCTGAGGGTTTTGCAGGGGAGTCTGTGATCTCGAAAGTGTGGTTGATCTCTGCAATGAGGTTCTGTACCGTAACCTTCATGTCCGTGGTATGGTCCGAATAGAGCTCTAAAATCCCTTCGGATGGTGCATCCGAGAACGCTTCGCCCAACTCGGGTGAGGAGGCACAGGAAAGAGATTGCTGGGAAGGACTATGTGGTGAGTTGGGCGATGGGAGGATTCCGGCCGGAGATCCTGCCTGGGCCTTTTGCGACTCACGCTGGCTGGTTCAGATGGAGCCTCTTGTGACCTGCTGGATCCTGCAGAAGTGTCCAGGGGCAACTTATCAAGAACGGCCACTAGGGACTGTGACACCCTAGTGAGATCTGCCACAGATTGTGATAGAGAAGAAGCCCACCCAGGAATGGGGGATTCACTGTCACATGGAGCAATAGGGGGCTCCAGGGCGGCGGGCACAATGGGATTGCTGCAGTCAAGGCAGAAGGGAGTGGACTGACCTGAGGGAAGTTTGCGTTTGCAAGAACATGCAAAGTACTTGACTAAGTGCAAGTGGAGGAAGCAGGAGGATGAGCACGATCAGGCTTAGACTTAGACATAATGAAGGAAAGTCACTGAAGCAGTGCCGGAAGGTTGGGGGACAGGAGGCAGAGGAGGGTGTCAATCTGCAGAGCAGAGCTACTCACGGTCCGGTGTCCTGTAGATGCTTCCAGCAAGCGATGCTGTACAGCTCGTCTGGACCTGCAGGGCCACAGATAGAGGAGACGGAGTCCGGCTGACAGGCTGAGAAAATGGAGGCAGCCTGAGGAGCAGGATAGAAAAGCGCGCACTTCCTTGAGGAGACAGGGAGGAGTGGGCGGGGCTAACTGCAGTAAGGAGGCCAAAGAAGGCGCCGCTCGCTGCCAATAGGCAGGCAAGGAGTGGGTGGGCCAAGCGCCGCCTCAGGAGCTCAGACACCGAGGGAGAGAGCGGTGGGCGGACCTAAAACGGGCGGGAGAGAAGCCCACCTAAGAAGGCGGGGGCCGCGGCCGTGACGCAGATCAAGGCCCAAATTGAAGCCGGGGCCTGGAGTAAATGCGGCGGCCGCCAGGAAGCGCGGAGACATCGCTGCGCTGCCGCGGCGACCGCTCCACAATGGATCTCTGCCTGAAGCCCGGCTGCCGAGATGAAATGAGATAAGTGCAGCCGGGGAGGGAGAGGGGGTTTAGGGTGAGGAAGAGGCTGCTGAGAGGAGCCATGATACCTCAGGATACATGCCACTCAGAGGTCCCATACTTACCCTCTACCTGTTCCTGTCTTCTGAGGGGCAGAATCCTGTGGAAGAGGATGATACCTTCATCATCCGGTTTAGAAGGATGTCCGCGTCCCTTCCAGACCGACAGGCTCTGGTGGGCGAGTGGGTGGGAGACGGGGGATGAGGACCAGTCTGGATCGCCTGACACGCATCCGTGCTAGGGGCTCTTGGTCCTGATGTGGAGAGCTATGAGGATACGGGGTGGCAGTACACGCCGTACTCAGTCTCTTTGTGGGACTACAGATGTGACCATTCACTCTGTATCCCTCCGAAAACCTGAAATGAAGCACACTGAGGTAGATATGGGTCTCATGAAAGACCCGTGTCCACCTCCTACTGACACTAAGCTAAACTGAGGAAATTAGTGCCGGTCGGTGGGGTGTATACTGCGGAGGAGCTAACCTTTTTCTGTACATAGTGTCAGCCTCCTAGTGGCAGCAGCATACACCCATGGTTCCTGTGTCCCCCCAGTGAAGCGATAGAGAAACTTCAGTGTGCATAACTATTTTTGCCCATTTCTCAAGGCAAAACTGCTCCAGCTCCTTCAAGTTAGATGGCTTCATCTGGCAAACAGTAATCTTCACGTCTGACCAGAGATTTAAATTGGATTAAAGTCAGGGCTTTGACTAGGTCACTCCAAAAACATGTATGTTTCCCCTTAAACCACTCGAGTGTTGCTTTGTGTATGCTTTGGGTCATTGTCTTCTTGGAAAGTTAATCTCCCTCCCAGTCTCAAATCACTGTCAGACTGAAACAGGTTTTGCTCGAGAATATCCCTGTACTTTGCACCATCCATCTTCCCTTTGTTTTAGAGATGTAGAAAAGCACAGCACACCCTGCTTCTACAAGCAGATCCCTGACTTAAAGATAGTAATGTGGAAGTATAGTACTATGTCTGACCACTGTAGTCTATGGCTTGGCAGAGCGGGACATTTAAATTACTTTTTGTGTTTTTTCATCATGGACTCATTTGGCCGATTGCAGGGATTAGTAATGTGAACAACCCTTAGGCTAGGATCACACTACCTTGTGTGATGAGAGAAACTCGCACGAGTCTCTCGCATCAACACCCGGTGCTACTGCCGGCACTCAGGACCGGAGCTGAGGCTGCATAGAAATACATGCAGCCGTAGCTCCGGTCCCGAGTGCCAGCGGCAATGCCGGATGTTGATGTGAGACTCGTGCGAGTTTCTCACATTACACACGGTAGTGTGATCCCGGCCTTAGACTGGATTCGCACCATTATGCATTACCCAGCATTAGGTGTAAATGTAACCAGGTCCACCACAGATAGGATAGACCTGGAGGCCAATTATATTCTGCTTTAAAGAAACAGAACTGTTTTTCCCCTAAACCTGTGTATATAAGTATGCCGCTTTAAACTCCTGTCTCTCTTTGCAATTGCCTCTTTTGCACTCTGTTTGCAATTTTCAGAAATCCCATACAAATGAATAGTCATGTCGGTGGAGAGGTGGCTCCATGTACTGCAGTGTATGATGGAGCCCCGGTTCTCAAGATAGATGCAGGACGATTCCGGCGATGATGTGAGATCGCATCTATTATACATCAATCTCTCTCTGTACAAGCCATAAAGATCAGTTATATGACCCCATAGAAGTCCAAGGAGATACACTGACTAGCGTAGAATTGCATATAGGATTATTCAGAAGCTACTATTGGATTCATATCAAATTCAACGGAAAAGAAGAAACGGTGGCTTTATCATTAGCTTTTCTCATCCAGATGCATTGCCTCTAGGGTAAGACGTCTTCGTTATACAGTGCTGTACAAGGGCAGTATACAGAGGGACAGAGTGCCCAGGGCTCAGCGTATAGGACTGCAGGGACTCATGCAATCCTACCAGCTCCGTGCAGATCAGTGCCAAAGACAGCTTCTCTTTTTGCTCAGTGCTATAGGATACTATACTTTCTGGCAGCATCAACAAATTATTATTATTATTATTTTTTCCCACTTTCCACTTGAGATCCATGAATTGATGGACTAATTTAAGGCCTTGTTGCCACGTACCAATAAATATTGCATTTTTTCTACATTGTTTGTGTACAATATCTTTTGAGTATTAGGCCTCGTTCACACGTACCGTTTTTTTTTCGCGTTTCCGCGGCGGTATTTTCCACGAAAAATAAGCATCCCATGCATTCCTATGGGATTCCGCAATGCTGTGCTAATGCTGCGGTTTTAACCGCGGCGGAATCGCTTCGGGGTAAAAAAACGCAGCATGCTCATTAATTTCGCGGAACCGCGGCGATCCAGCACCCATAGGAATGCATTGTTCTGCTTACTTTCCGCATGTGGAGAGGGGCGGGAAGGCTGCACGGGACGTCGGAAGGTGAGAATATTTTTTTTTTATTATCATTTTTTACATTCTGTCTTTTACTACTGATGCTGCATAGGCGGCCTCAATAGTAAAAGTTGGTCACACTCGTCAAACACTATGTTTGACGAGTGTGACCAACCTGTCAATCAGTTCTCCAAGCGATGCTACAGATCGCTTGGAAAACGCTAGCAATTCTGCAAGCTAATTACGCTTGCAAAATGCTAGTTTTTTCGTGGGAAAATCGTGGGAATTTAACCCCTTCACCCCCAAGGGTGGTTTGCACGTTCATGACCAGGCCAATTTTTACAATTCTGACCACTGTACCTTCATGAGGTCATAACTCTGGAACGCTTCCATGGATCCCGGTGATTCTGACATTGTTTTCTCGTGACATATTGTACTTCATGTTAGTGGTAAAATTTCATTCAAATAACTTGCGTTTATTTGTGAGAAAAACGGAAATTTGGCAAAAATTTTGAAATTTTCCAACTTTGAATTTTTATGCCCTTAAATCACAGAGACACGGCACACAAAAAACTTGATAACTAACATTTCCCACATGTTTACTTTACATCAGCACAATTTTGGAACCAAAATTTTTTTTTGTTAGGAAGTTATAAGGGTTAAAAGTTGACCAGCGATTTCTCATTTTTACGACACCATTTTATTTTTAGGACCACATCACATTTGAAGCCACTCTGAGGGGTCTATATGATAGAAAATACCCAAAAGTGACACCATTCTAAAAACTGCACCCCTTAAGGTGCTCAAAACCACATTCAAGAAGTTTATTAACCCTTTAGGTGCGTCACAGGAATTTTTTTGAATATTTTAAAAAAAATAAACATATAACTTTTTTTCACAAAAAAAATACTTCAGGTTCAATTTTTTTTATTTTACCAAGGGTAACAGGAGAAATTGGACGCAAAAGTTATTGTGCAATTTGTCCTGAGTACGCTGATACCTGATATGTGGGGGGGAACGACTGTTTCGGCGCATGGCAGAGCTCAGAATGGAAGGAGCGCCGTTTGACTTTTTCAATGCAAAATTGGCTGGAATTCAGATCGGACGCCATGTCACGTTTGGAGAGTCCCTCATGTACCTAAACAGTGGAAACCCCCTACAAGTGACCCCATTTTGGAAACTAGACCCCCCAAGTAACTTATCTAGATATGTGGTGAGAACTTTGAACCCACAAGGGCTTTACAGAAGTTTATAACGTACAGCGGTACAATTAAAAAAATCATATTTTTTCCACAAAAATGATCTTTTCACCCCAATTTTTATTTATCCAAGGGTAACAGGACCCTAAAAGTTATTTTGCAATTTGTCCTGAGTACGCTGATACCCCACATGTGGGAGTAAACCACTATTTGGGCGCATGGCAGAGCTCGGAAGGGAAGCAGCGCCATTTGATGTTTTTGGCTGGAATTGAGATCGGACACCATGTCGCGATTGGAAAACCCCTGATGTACCAAAACAGTGGAAACCCCCCACAAATGACACCATTTTGGAAACTAGACCCCCTAAGGAACTTATCTAGATGTGTGGTGAGCACTTTGAACCCCCCAGTGCTTCACAGAAGTTTATAACGCCCGGGTGTGAAAATAAAAATTTGTATTTTTTCCACAAACATGATCTTTTAGTCACCATTTTTTTATTTTCCCAAGGGTACCAAGAGAAATTGGACCCCAAAAGTTGTTGTCCAATTTGTCCTGAGTATGCTGATACCCCATATGTGGGAGAAAACTACTGTATGGGCACACGTCGGGGCTCGGAAGGGAAGTAGTGACGTTTTGGAATGCAGACTTTGATGGAATGGTCTGCGGGTGTCATGTTGCCTTTGGAGAGCCCCTAATGTACCTAAACAGTGGAAACCCCCACAAATGACCCCATTTTGGAAACGAGACCCCCTAAGGAACTTATCTAGATGTGTGGTGAGCACTTTGAACCCCCAAGGGCTTCACAGAAGTTTATAATGCCCGGGCATGAAAATAAAAAAATCGTATTTTTTCCACAAACATGATCAATTAGTCCCCAATTTTTTTATTTTCCCAAGGGTAACAGGAGAAATTGGACCCCCAAAAGTTGTTGTCCAATTTGTCCTGAGTACGCTGACACCCCATATGTGGGAGAAAACTACTGTATGGACACACGTCGGGGCTCGGAAAGGAAGCAGTGACGTCTTGGAATGCAGACTTTGATGGAATGGTCTGCGGGTGTCATGTGTGTTTGGAGAGCCCCTGATGTACCTAAACTATTGAAACTCCCCACAAGTGACCCCATTTTGGACACTAGACCCCCCACGGAACTTATCTAGATGTGTGGTGAGCACTTTGAACCCCCAAGTGCTTCACAGAAGATTATAACGCTCGGACGTGAAAATAAAAAAATCATTTTTTTCCACAAAAATGATATTTTTGCCCCCAATTTTTTATTTTCCTAAGGGTAACAGGAGAAATTGGACTCCAAAAATTGTTTTGCAATTTGTCCTGAGTAGGCTGATACCTTATATGTGGGGGTAAAACACTGTTTGGGCGCATGGCAGAGCTTGGAAGGGAAGGAGCACCATTTGACTTTTTGAACTCAGAATTGGCTGGAATTGAGATCAGACGCCATGTTGCATTTGGAGAGCCCCTGATGTGCCCAAACAGTGGAAACCCCCAATTCTAACTCCAACCCGAACCCCAACAAACCCCTAACCATAATCTCAGCCCTAACCCTAGCCCTAATGGAAAAATGGAAATAAATACATTTTTTTTATTTTATTATTTTTCCCTAACTAAGGGGGTGATAACGGGGGGTTTGATTTACTATTTATGGCGGTTTTTATATTTGGCAGCTGTCGCACGCTAAAAGACGCTTTTTATTGTAAAAATAGTTTTTGCATCACCTCATATTGAGAGCTATAATTTTTCCGTATTTTGACCCACCGAGTCATGTGAGGTCTTGTTTTTTGCGGGACGAGTTGACGTTTTTATTGGTACCATTTTCGGGCACGTGACATTTTTTGATCGCTTTTTATTCCGATTTTTGGGACGCAGAATGAACAAAAACCAGCGTTTCATGAATTTCTTTTGGGGGGGTGCATTTACACCATTCCGCGTGCGGTAAAATTGATAAAGCGGTTTTATTCTTCGAGTCAGTACGGTTACAGCGATACCTCAATTTAGGTTTTTTTTATGTTTTGTCGGTTTTATGCAATGAAAACTATTTTATATAAAAAATAATTATTTTTGCATCGCTTTATTCTGCGAGCTATAACTTTTTTATTTTTTCGCTGATGATGCTGTGTGGCAGCTCGTTTTTTGTGGGACAAGATGACGTTTTCAGCGGTACCATGGATATTTATATGTGTCTTTTTGATCGCGCGTTATTACACTTTTTGTTTGGCGGTATGATAATAAATCATTATTTTTTGCTTCGTTTTTTATTTTTGAAGGGGTTCACTAAAGGGGTTAACTAATGGGACAGTTTTATAGGGCGGGTCGTTACGGACGCAGCGATACCTAATATGTGTACTTTTATTGTTTTGGTTTTTTTTATTTCCAAAAAATGGATTTATTTGGGGGAATATATATTTTTTTTTTTCTAATTTATTTGGCGATTTTTTTTAAAATTATTTTAACACTTTTTTTTTTATTTTTTTTAACTTTATTAAATAGTCCCAGGTGGGACATCACTGTCCTGTGACAGATCGCTGATCTGTCACATCACAGATCACTGTGACAGATCAGCGATCTGTCACAGGCAGTGCAGAAGGCTTCCTCATGTCTGCGCTTTGCAGGCACTGAGGAAGCCAGCTTCCTGCAGGCCCCCGTCGCCATCTTGGATTCGGGGGCCTGCGGGAAAGGAGCCCCCCGCAGCAGCGCTGCACATTGCGCTGCCGTGGGGGGCTCAGGGAAGCACGGAGGGAGCCCCCTCCCTGCCGATGCTTCTCTTTAACCCCCGGTACACCGCGATCATGTTTGATCGCGGTGTGCAAGGGGTTAACGTGTCGGGGGCGGTCCGTGACTGCCCCTGACACATTGTGCTGGGTGTCAGCTGTGATAATCAGCTGACACCCGGCCGCGATCAGCGGCGCTCACCAAGTGGGCGCCGCTGATCGCGGTAGACGTACTATCCCGTCCATGGGCATAGGGGCCCGGGTCCCATGGACGGGATAGTACGCCGAATGTCAGGAAGGGGTTAAAATGCGATTTTCCCGCTGAATGGAATTCCGGAATTCTCGCGGTAATTTCCGAGAGAGTTCCGCTACGTGTGAACCCAGCCTAACTGTCCAAGCAAAGTGGATGTGATCTTCCTGCCTATGGTGCGTTTAAAGACACTGTTGAACTACACTTTTCGGGGTGTTTTTTTCTATATCTGCTTCAATGTGGAACCTAAAAAAAAAATATTAAAAAAAACCTTTTGTTTTTAAGTGCTGAATAAAAGCGTTTTTGAACCAAAAAAAAAAAAAAAAACAAACACACACATTGAAAACGATGCTTCAGTTCTGCACCAAAAATACATCAAATAAAGAGGAAAAGGTAGCTAAAATGCAATGGTATAATTTTTTTTTAAAAGCAATAAAAAAAAAAACAGCATTTATGTTGTGTGTGCATATTGCCTCTTCAGAGCGGCTTAGAACTCTAGCGCCGCCTACTGGAAGTAGCAATCGTAAAAGTCAGTATCGACCCTTTAACGAGCCTTGCAATATGACTTAGGATAAAAGCCAAACCAGTCTCAATTTGCAGACACAATGTTTCGGGGTACTGCCCCTAATCAGTGCAAAGTATGATAATCTGGTTTGGCTGTGTGTTATCCCTTGGATCCCGGTCAGATGCCTCTCATACAACCAAACCAGATCTCACACTTTACACTGATGAGGGGTGGCACACCAAAACACAGTGTCCGCAAATTGAGATTCTAGTTTGGCTTTTATCCCAAGTCATGTGGCAAGGGTTATAGGATCGCTAATTCCAATAGGTGGCACTAGAGTTCTTGTCCTCTTTCTCTCTGAAGAGTCAATTTGCATATTTAATTTCCCAGAGGAGCATTGCAAGGTAAGGGTACCGTTACACCTAGCGATGCACCAGCGATCCCGACCAGCGATATGACGCGGTCAGGATCGCTGGTGCATCGCTAAGTGGTCGCTAGTGAGCTGCCACACAGGCAGATCTCACCAGCGACATCGCTGGGGACGGGGATCGCTACTTACCTGTCAGACGCGGCGATCCTGCGTCCTCCCGCCCGGCTCCACGCGTCGCTCGACGTCACAGCAGGAAGCGCCGCAGGAAGCTGACGACGAGAAATGATCCAGGAGCTTCTCGCGCGATCAGCGATAACCAGCGGGGGAGCCGGTCGGAAGTATCACATGCAGCGATATCGCTAGCAATATCGCTGCAACGTCACAAAATCGGTGACTTTACAGCGATATTGCTAGCGATATCGCAGTGTGTAACGGGGGCTTAAAGCTTAAAAGCCTCCTCACATTGGCATACCAGGCTTGCTGTGTGTGAAGACGCCACAGGGTCGTTTTAAATGGGCAGATAAATTGCCCACATTAACATCTACATACTGCTAAGTTTTTTTTTTTGTATGAACAATCGTTTATAAAGCCCATTACATTGATGTCAGCAGCACACCGTGTACAAGAGGATATACTGTTGGAAACAGTAATTTATATAAAGCCCACAACATTGAAATCACAGCACCCAAGCAAAAAAAAGTCATGAAATTATGGAAATCACAGGATGGATAGACATGTTACTGATGTGCAAACGTGGGCATTCACCATGAAGAGGGCTAATGTCATGCTGTGACTGTATGTGATTAGGCAAAGGGGCTATATACAGTCCCTAGGTCTGGGGCCCTTACTATCCCTGCTCCCAAAAGGTACCTCTGATGGTGATGAGGTTTGGGCCACGTGCCTTACCATTCTCCTCTTATACCGTAAGCTGTCCACTCCCCAGTAGGCCTGGGACTGAAATGCTAGTGTATAAATGATAACAAAAAGCAGCTAACATACAAAATATTAATCCAAGACAGAGAGGTATATAGGGAAGGGTAAGAAAGTACAAACCAAATGGGAATAGAAAAATGAGGAAAGAAGACACCAAAAATCAGTACAGCGACTCCAGGGAACCACGAAGAAAACTTTCACTGATGAGGAAGAGAAGGTCTGGCCAGATTTTATAAAGAGAGGAAATTCTTCATTCCAGGTGCACTAACAGTTCGGCATTACATGGATTCGGTGGCGGAACCAGCGGTATGACCATTTCTCCAAAGTGTCCCAGGAAACAAGCCTAACTAAGAGAAAAATGGCCCTAACAAGAGAGTCCCCTTTTTATTACACTATGGGAAAAACATGACAGTGTTCTGTGTCTTAGGAGGGTCATGGAAATACCTGCACAACACCACTTCCTATAGAGAGTAGCAGCCCACATGCCCAGCCATTGATTCATTCTTACAGGGCATTTTAGAGTCTCGCTCTCATTATTTATGGGGTTCCCAGTCGTTGGTACTCCCAGCGATTGACCAGTTCTTCCCTATGAACAGAGATCAACAAACCCTAAAGTCAAATCGAGGAGTGGACTTAAAACAAAACATCCTATACGTTCTATCAAATTCCCCTCCATTTACGATCCACTTATTGGTTGTTTGGAGTTTATTAATTTACAGAACCCAGTCCAGAGGTCAGGTCAGTAGTCTCTGGTGTTTGGAAAGGAGCGCTGAGATCCTCCTCCTACCTTCTGGCACCTGGGCCTCTTCTTTTGATTAGCCGAGACTGACGCGATATCATTGTTGCAGAGTGATGGACATGTGACACCAGGCCAACTAATCAAAAGAAGAGCTTCTGATGAAAAGAAGTAGAAGGTGGTTTTCATGGCTGCTGTCAGACAGCCCAAAACTGCTTACATTGCGGCTGAACTGCGCCCTGTAAATAGATTCACGCCAATTTTAATGAGTTTTTTTTTTTTGCATACTTCATGTGGATCTTTATATGTGTCCCAAGCCAAGAGGTTCAACTGTAAAATGTTTATCTTGTGTTGTGTCAAATATATGATTTGTATATCTGCAACAAAGTAAAAAAAGGTGCAAAAACACGTATTAAAAAAAATCCCAAACACATTGCAGCCACATGTGAACATAGCCTTAGAGTCATAATCATACTATCATTTTTGCTAGAGGTTGTATACACTCCCAACAGGTACAAACCGTATCTCTGTGCCCCTCACCCAGTAGGGAAGGCAGACCCTTACCCCTAACTGGGGGACACCACAGCTGTCCACTGAGGTCTATGTGGCCTGTGTAGCTCTAGAAGCAGCCTCTATAGACTACAATAAAGCAGACAGCATGGCCACTTTGGGTTGAAGTGTACACATAACGCGGCAGCTGGAAACTGAACAACAATCACCACCCAAGTCTCATTTTCCCAATAGTGGTGCATCAGTGACCGACACGTCCTGTATATTTGGCGGTGATGACAAGACAGACCTGAGTCTGTATGAGAACAGGTAATGTAATGTGAATGACTGTATATTTTATTTTACGCTTAAACTGATACATAATTCAGCATAACATTATAACAGGGGTGCATACAGAATATCAAAGAGCTTCTCTAAAAGATCCAGTCAGCATCTAGGACATCAAAAACTCCCTGGATTCAAACCAACCAGAGCCCAGTATTCACTTACTAAACTGCACTGTGCAAATAAAACATGAGCTCCGATTGGCCACATGAGACACAGCGTATATCAGAGGCAATAATGGGAATAAGAACGAGGTGCATCAGCGGCGTCACAACAGTCTCCATTATCGGGAAGTTCAAGAAGAAGACGTGGGTTCTGATCCAACAACTTCATCATCGTCATCAGTCACCTACAAAAAGAAGATAATTCATTAATTAGCTGCTGATATATGTATTACAGTATGTCTAATGGCTCATTGAACAGGAGATATCACTGGTCCAGAACCAAGTTTTCACCAGCGGGTAAACCGCACGCTATAGTGGCACTGCACGGAGACAGACTGCACACTATACTGGCAGTGCTCAAAGACAGGCCGCACGCCATAGTGGTAGTGCTCAAAGACAGGCCGCACGCCATAGTGGCAGTGCTCAAAGACAGGCCGCACGCCATAGTGGTAGTGCTCAAAGACAGGCCGCACGCCATAGTGGCAGTGCTCAAAGACAGGCCGCACGCCATAGTGGCAGTGCTCAAAGACAGGCCGCACGCCATAGTGGCAGTGCTCAAAGACAGGCCGCACGCCATAGTGGCAGTGCTCAAAGACAGGCCGCACGCCATAGTGGCAGTGCTCAAAGACAGGCCGCACGCCATAGTGGCAGTGCTCAAAGACAGGCCGCACGCTATAGTGGCTCTGCACGGAGACAGACTGCACACTATACTGGCAGTGCTCAAAGACAGGCCGCACGCCATAGTGGTAGTGCTCAAAGACAGGCCGCACGCCATAGTGGCAGTGCTCAAAGACAGGCCGCACGCCATAGTGGTAGTGCTCAAAGACAGGCCGCACGCCATAGTGGTAGTGCTCAAAGACAGGCCGCACGCCATAGTGGTAGTGCTCAAAGACAGGCCGCACGCCATAGTGGTAGTGCTCAAAGACAGGCCGCACGCCATAGTGGCAGTGCTCAAAGACAGGCCGCACGCCATAGTGGCAGTGCTCAAAGACAGGCCGCACGCCATAGTGGCAGTGCTCAAAGACAGGCCGCACGCCATAGTGGCAGTGCTCAAAGACAGGCCGCACGCCATAGTGGCAGTGCTCAAAGACAGGCCGCACGCCATAGTGGCAGTGCTCAAAGACAGGCCGCACGCCATAGTGGTAGTGCTCAAAGACAGGCCGCACACCATAGTGGCAGTGCTCAAAGACAGGCCGCACGCCATAGTGGCAGTGCTCAAAGACAGGCCGCACGCCATAGTGGCAGTGCTCAAAGACAGGCCGCACGCCATAGTGGCAGTGCTCAAAGACAGGCCGCACGCCATAGTGGCAGTGCTCAAAGACAGGCCGCACGCTATAGTGGCTCTGCACGGAGACAGACTGCACACTATACTGGCAGTGCTCAAAGACAGGCCGCACGCCATAGTGGCAGTGCTCAAAGACAGGCCGCACGCCATAGTGGTAGTGCTCAAAGACAGGCCGCACGCCATAGTGGCAGTGCTCAAAGACAGGCCGCACGCCATAGTGGCAGTGCTCAAAGACAGGCCGCACGCCATAGTGGCAGTGCTCAAAGACAGGCCGCACGCCATAGTGGCAGTGCTCAAAGACAGGCCGCACGCTATAGTGGCTCTGCACGGAGACAGACTGCACACTATACTGGCAGTGCTCAAAGACAGGCCGCACGCTATAGTGGCACTGCACGGAGACAGATCACACACTATACTGGCAGTGCTCAAAGACAGGCCGCACGCTATAGTGGCAGTGCTCAAAGACAGGCCGCACGCTATATTGGCAGTGCTCAAAGACAGGCAGCACGCTATATTGGCACTGCTCGCAAACAGGCCACACAATATATTGGCAGTGCTCGCAGACAGACCGCACGCTCTAGAATTAAAGCATAGACAGACTGCACACAATAATGTTAATGGGGCACTCCGGGGAGATAAAAATTTTTTTGTACTGTCCCTGCCTTCATGCACTACAAAGATGAGATACCCAGTGCCGTTTTACTATTTTTATAATCCTTGTAATATAGTGACAGCAGCTGCTCCTCACTGCTCCCCCTTCCTTCTGGGTTAACACACCACACACCAGTGTGCAGCTCCCTCCCTGTAACAGCCAGCTTGAGAAGGGGGGGGCATGGCCATGCCCCGTTCTCTACATGAGGAGACTGGTTGATAATAGCATGAAGCTGCACACTGATGTAATGTCCCAAACAGAGGGGTGAGCAGTGAGGAGAAGCTATCGTCACACCAGCTCTCTGATAATGGTTCCCTTTCTGAAGTCCGTGAAGAGGTGGTGTGGCCTGCTTCTGGCTTTTAGTAGCAGCAGCCAGTCCCCTGATAATGTCTCCTTCATTGCAGGGAACAGGCTACACCCCCTGTTCTCAGGATGGCTGTTTCTTACAGGGGAGAGCTGCACACTGGTGCATGAAATAATGACCTAAACAGGAGTGGGCAGCAGTGAGGAGCAGCTTCTGTCACGATGAATTACAAGAATTATAAAGATCATAAAACTGCCCTGGGCATCTCATCTTTAACGTGTATGAGTGCAGGAAGAGTACAAAAATGTTTTATCTCCCCGGAGTGCCCATTTAATGTGCAGACTATTGTGATAATGCAGGTACACACTGACAGAACTGTTGCATTATTTACCTGTGGCCACACCAGCCGTGATGACGCTTAAAAATAATTACATAATTACATGTTCATTAAATGTCAACTAGGAAGTTTATTTTTCTTATTTCTGGTTATGTGGTCAAAGAAAAAAAATCCTGATGGCCTTCTAAAATTATTGCTCCCAACTTTTTGGGGCTCAGTTTACTCCAAAACTTGTTGCAAACAGCGCAGAAAAATGTGAATTTTTCGCTTCATTAAAATGTTTGGAGGGTATATGAAAATAGCCACAATAAAGAACTAGCACATGATGTAATAATATTTACAATGTGACCACGGTCTTAAAAATGTGACCGCCCCAGGTGAGATTTCAAAGGTGTACGTAAAATAGTGAGATTTATTGGGAACTGACGTGAAGAATACATTCTGTGCATGACGCTGCACAAGTGAAAAAAACTGGTGATTTATAGATCTATTCAATACTGAGCAACTAAGGTCTTTATTGAAGGGGCAACACGCTAACTGCATGGATTAAAAAAACAAAATTACAAGATTTTAGTGTCCGCCATATAATGCAGCAAAGTTTAACTGCAACGCCGCCATCTAGAGGCCATTATGTGACCTGTAATACATGGACTAAAGAGTTGTTCCAAAAAAATTCCCTCCCTGCATTACAGATCATGAAAAATCATGTGAGGCAAGAAAAGGACTAATGCAATCAAAAAAGTGCACAAAAAATAGTAATAACTAAAAGGTTGGAAGTGTCGCCCACAGAGTGTAAGGGGCGAACTATACAAATGTATGGGAGCTACAGAAACAGCCATGGTGCGGGCACAGTTGGTCCCCATGTCCGGGGCAGCGTCTCAGCCGCAGCTCCCAGTTTCAGCTATTGGCTGCAGTGCTGACATCACGCCGATAGCGCGGCAGACAGCAGCGTGACCCAGCCAGCCCCGCTGTTTCAGTAATTCCAATCCACTTGCATAGAAGCGCTCAACTATTTTCGCAGCCCGATCTGATGTGGCCGCACCTTGGATTTGTTATTTCGGTCTCACCCATGAATAGCTGGAATGGTAATTATCTGGAGATGGGGCAAATGTGCCCACAAATTATCTAATGATGTGTGAATGTGCCATATATACTGGAGGTTGTGTATCTATAGATTTAAAAAAAAAGTATATTTATTTTATACTCTCACATTATATATTTGTCATGCTGCAGAGGGTGATGTGTCTTCCGCAGTAATGTCGCGTGATCATAGCATAAACTCTATGATTTTTGAGCTTTCAGGTGAAGACACAATGTAACATCACTACAGAGGACATGTTCTCACTAGCATCATAGTCCATCATGCAGCAAGAATGGCGATGAATGCTGCATTTCCCAACAGAGGTCCTTAAAAAGGCTGTTGCCTTTCAGAAAATACTGGTCCCTGGGCGCAATTTGTTTCTAAAAAAACAAACCCTGCCTTACTCACTGTCCCCAGGTCCAGTGTGCCGCTTCTCCATCACTGCCCCCCGGTGTCTGATATTGGCTGCACCACTGACATCACATTGACAAGCAATCAGCGAGCCGAGAGGCTTTGCCCATGTAGATGGAACGGCCCCGCTCAGAGCCACTGATTGGCTGCCACACTGTTGATGAGATGTCAGCGCTCCAAATATATATCACACTGGTATGTAAAAGTTTGGGTAAAAATGACTTATTGTGAACAGTTAAGCAAGTTGAAGGTGAAATGATAGAAGGTCTAAATTTACAGGTGGGACATTTTCTTTGTATTTTAGGCAAAAAATATATTTTCAATTTTTACATTAAAAAATTACAAAAAGGAAAATGGGCTGATGCAAAAGGTTTGGGCACCCTGCATGGTTAGAGCCTAGCAGCACCCTCTGTTTGCAAGTATCACAGCTTGTAAACACTTTTTGTAGCCAGACAAGAGTCTTTCATCCATTCTTCCTTGGAAAAGTCTTCCAGTTCTGTGAGATTCCTGGATCATCTTGCATGCACTGCTATTTTGTGGTCTAGCTACAGATTTTCAATGATGTTCAGATCAAGGGACTGTGAGGGCCATTGTAAAACCTTCAGCTTACGCATTTTGAGATCGTCTATTGTGGATTTTGACGTGTGTTTAGGATCATTATCCATTTGTAGAAGCCATCCTCTTTTCAACTTCAGCTTTTTTACAGATGGTGTTATGTTTGCATCAACAATTTGATGAAAGTTCATAGAATCTATTCTTCCTTATATCCGTGAAATGTTCCCCACCCTATTGGCCTGAACACAACCCCAAAAAATGATTGATCCTCCCCCATGCTTCATGGTTGGTGAGATGTTCTTTTCCTGAAATTCTGTGCCCTTTTTTCTCTACACACATCATTGATCATTGTGGCCAAAGTGTTCTATTTAAACCTGATTGGTCCACATGACTTGTTTCCAAAATGCATTAGACTTGTTTAGATGGTGTTTTGCATACTTCTGACGCTGAATATTATGGTGAGGACACACGATAGTTTTTTTCCCGATAACTCTTTCATAAAGGCCATATTTGTACAGGTGTCTCTGAACAGCAGAACAATGTACAACAACTCCAAAGTCTACTAAATCTTTCTAAAAGTCTTTTGCAGTCAAGCAGGCGTTCTGATTTGCCTCTCTAGCAATTATATGAGCAGCTCTCACTGAAATTTTGCTTGGTCTTTCAGACCTTCAATGTTCCTGTTAAAGCGAACCTGTCACCAGGTTTGCCCGATATGAGATACGCTCACCACCTTTCAGGCCTTACATACAGCATTCTATAATGCTGTATATCTGCCCCAACATGACTTGCAAGACAAGAAAAACTGATTATACTCACCTGTCGGGTGGTCCAGTCCGAGTGGTGTCACTGGTCTTGGTCCGGTGCCTACCTTCTTTTAGATGCGGTCTTCCTTCTTGCTTCGTGTGTATCACGTGTCATCCCTATAGTCTCCCCAGCATCTCACACCTTCCGAAGTATGATAGTGAACAAGCCATAATCCTAACAGGCTAATTAAGGTCTGAAACCTGGTCAAAGAGCACACAAATCTCCAAGGGTGACCAAACTTTTTTGGCCCATTTTTCTTTTTGTAATATTTAACCCCTTTACCCCCAAGGGTGGTTTGCACGTTCATGACCGGGCCAATTTTTACAATTCTGACCACTGTCCCTTTATGAGGTAATAACTCTGGAATGCTTCCATGGATCCCGGTGATTCTGACATTGTTTTCTCGTGACATATTGTACTTCATGTTAGTGGTAAAATTTCATTCAAATAACTTACGTTTATTTATAAAAAAAAAAAAAAAAAGGAAATTGTTGAAAATTTCGCTATTTTCCAAATTTGAATTTTTACGCCCTTAAATCACAGAGATACAGCACACAAAAAACTTGATAAGTAACATTTCCCACATGTTTACATCAGCACAATTTTGGAACCAAAATTTTTTTTTGTTAGGAAGTTATAAGGGATAAAAGTTGACCAGCGATTTCTCATTTTTACAACACCATTTTATTTTTAGGGACCACATCACATTTGAAGCCACTTTGAGGGGGCTATATGATAGAAAATACCCCAAAGTGACACCATTCTAAAAACTGCACCCCTTAAGGTGCTCAAAACCACATTCAAGAAGTTTATTAACCCTTCAGGTGCGTCACAGGAATTTTTTGAATATTTAAAAAAAAAAAAAAAAATGAACATTTAACTTTTTTTCACAAAAAAAATATTTCAGGTTCAATTTTCTTTATTTTACCAAGGGTAAAAGGAGAAATTGGACTGGAAAAGTTGTTGTGCAATTTGTCCTGAGTACGATGATACCTGATATATCGGGGGGAACCACTATTTCGGCGCCTGGCAGAGCTCAGAAGGGAATGAGCGCTGTCTGACTTTTTCAATGCAAAATTGGCTGGAATTCTGATCGGACGCCATGTTATGTTTGGAGAGCCCCTGATGTACCTAAACAGTGGAAACCCCCCACAAGTGACCCCATTTTGGAAACTAGACCCCCCAAGAAACTTATCTTGATGTTTGGTGAGAACTTTGAACCCCCAAGGGCTTCACAGAAGTTTATAACGTAAAGCCGTACAATTATAAAATCATATTTTTTCCACAAAAATGATCTTTTCACCCTCAATTCTTACTTTCCCAAGGGAAACAGGACCCTAAAAGTTATTGTGCAATTAGTCCTGAGTACGCCGATACCCCATATGTGGGGGTAAACCACTATTGGGCGCATGGCAGAGCTCGGAAGGGAAGCAGCGCCATTTGACTTTTTTGGCTGGAATTGAGATCGGACACCATGTCGCGTTTGGAAAGCCCCTGATGTACCTAAACAGTGGAATCCCACCACAAGTGACCCCATTTTGGAAACTAGACCCCCCCAAGGAACTTACCTACATGTGTGGTGACCACTTTGAACTCCCCCAGTGCTTCACAGAAGTTTATAACGCCCGGGCGTGAAAATAAAAAAATCGTATTTTTTCCACAAACATGATCATTTAGTCCCCATTTTTTTTATTTTCCCAAGGGTACCAGGAGAAAATGGACCCCAAAAGTTGTTGTCCAATTTGTCCTGAGTATGCTGATACCCCATATGTGGGAGAAAACTACTGTATGGGCCCACGTCGGGGCTCGGAAGGGAAGTAGTGACGTTTTGGAATGCAGACTTTGATGGAATGGTCTGCGGGTGTCATGTCGCATTTGGAGAGCCCCTGATGTATCTAAACAGTGGAAACCCCCCCACAAATGACCCCATTTTGGAAACTAGACCCCCTAAGGAACTTATCTAGATGTGTGGTGAACACTTTGAACCCCCAAGGGCTTCACAGAAGTTTATAACGCCCGGCCGTGAAAATAAAAAAATAATATTTTTTTCCCACAAAAATGATATTTTTGCCCCCAATTTTTTATTTTCCTAAGGGTAACAGGAGAAATAGGACCGCAAAAGTTGTGTTTCAATTTGTCCTGAGTAGACTGATACCCCATATGTGGGGGTAAAACACTGTTTGGGCGCATGGCAGAGCTTGGAAGGGAAGGAGCACCATTTGACTTTTTGAACTCAGAATTGGCTGGAATTGAGATCAGACGCCATGTTGCATTTGGAGAGCCCCTGATGTGCCCAAACAGTGGAAACCCCCAATTCTAACTCAACCCTAACCCCAACACACCCCTAACCCTAATCTCAGCCCTAACCCTAGCCGGAAAATGGAAATAAATACATTTTTTTTATTTTATTATTTTTCCCTAACTAAGGGGGTGATAACGGGGGGTTTGATTTACTATTTATGGCGGTTTTTATGTTTGGCAGCTGTCACACGCTAAAAGACACTTTTTATTGTAAAAATAGTTTTTGCATTACCACATATTGAGAGCTATAATTTTTCCATATTTTGACCCACCGAGTCACGTGAGGTCTTATTTTTTGCGGGACGAGTTGACGTTTTTATTGGTACCATTTTCGGGCACGTGACATTTTTTGATCGCTTTTTATTCCGATTTTTGGGACCCAGAATGAACAAAAACCAGCGTTTCATGAATTTCTTTTGGGGGGTGCGTTTACACAGTTCCGCCTGCGGTAAAATTGATAAAGCGGTTTAATTCTTCGGGTCAGTATGGTTACAGCGATATCTCATTTAGGTCGTTTTTTTATGTTTTGGCACTTTTATGCAATAAAAACAATTTTATATAAAAAATAATTATTTTTGCATTGCTTTATTCTGCGAGCTATAACTTTTTTTATTTTTCGCTGATGACGCTGTATGGCGTCTCGTTTTTTGCGGGAAAAGATGACATTTTAAGCGGTACCATGGATATTTATATGCGTCTTTTTGATCGCGCATTATTGCACTTTTTGTTTGGCAGTATGATAAATCATTTTTTGCTTCGTTTTTTATTTTTATTTTTTAAGGGGTTCGCTAAAGGGGTTAACTAATGGCACAGTTTTATAGGGCAGGTCGTTACGGACGCAGCGATACCAAATATGTGTACTTTTATTTATTTATTTATTTTTTATTTCAAAAAATGAATTTATTAGGGAATATTTTTTTTTTTTAATTTAGCGATTTTTTAAAAATTATTTTTACACTTTTTTTGATTTTTTTAACTTTATTAGATTGTCCCAGGTGGGACATCACTGTCCTGTGACAGATCGCTGATCTGTCACATCCCAGATCACTGTGACAGATCAGCAATCTGTCACAGGCAGTGTGCAGGTTTCCTCCTTGCCTGCGCTTTGCAGGCACTGAGGAAGCCAGCTCCCTGCAGGCCCCCGAAGGTCCCCGTCACCATCTTGGATCCGGGGACCTGCAGGGAAGGAGACCCCCGAAGCAGCGCTGCACATTGCGCTGCTGTGGGGGGCTCAGGGAAGCACGGAGGGAGCCCCCTCCCTGTTGATGCTTCCCTTTAACCCCCGGTACACCGCGATCGTGTTTGATCGCGGTGTGCAAGGGGTTATCGTGTCGGGGGCGGTCCGTGACCGCCCCTGACACATTGTGCCGGGTGTCAGCTGTGATAATCAGCTGACACCCGGCCGCGATCAGCGGCGCTCAGCACGTGGTCGCCGTTGATCGCGCTAGACGTACTATCCCGTCCATGGGCATAGGGGCCCGGGGCCCATGGACGGGATAGTACGTCTGATGTCGTAAAAAGGTTAAAAAAATAAATAAAATGTTTTGGGGAAATGTGTCGTCTTTAGCCCTTTTTGAGGTCACTTCATCTTCAACTTGCTTAACTATTCACAATAACAGTGTATATAATAATATATATATATATATATATATATATATATATATATATATATATATAGGGAACGGGTATGCCTATTGCAGTGCAGTGGTATCCACACTGAGCAGTGATGAGGCAGTGACCCAGCAAAGTTCAAAACAAAAGCCTCTTTACTGCTTCAGCGTACTCACAGCAAAGCACACCGCACACGATATCCTCCGGTTCACAGCCGGGCAACAGGATCGCAGCCAGGAACAGAACGGTCCACCTGTACCGGTTGCTGTGGGTGACTGCACCGTTGTGTACGCTGTGGGTGCCAGGCCTTTCAGCTCCCTTGGCTGGTTGGCTCTGCTTCCCTGTGTTGCCTCACACAGGTGGAGCTCTGCAGAGCCTTCTGCTTTGCACTCTTGCAAAAACTAACACTGACCTTGACATACCCAAACCTTTTACTGCAGGGCTGTTAACTGGAATCTGTGGCCATGGGCCACATGGAAAACCCGGGCCGGGAATGAAACGGACTGCACAACTACTATTTGTAGTCTGTTTCAAAACACAAAAACCCAGAGCAGGTTTTCCCTAAATCTGCCTTGGACAACCAGCATGTCCAAAACCTATACTGACTTTTATTCTGCATTGCAATCACAGTTACGCCTGTGACTGCAACTCCCATGGCCTCAATACGTCTCTGTGCGCATCCTGGGGGGGAACACAAGCGACCCCTACATGGAACACCGGTCGCTGCCTCACACTATCCATAGAACCGCTCGCTGATAAATGTCTGATAGCTGCACATCCCACCACTTTTTTTTTTTTTTTTTTATCCCACCACTAAGGTCTACACCGAACAGGAGAACTGGGGGCCCTTGTTTTTGGAATTGAACAGTGGCCAATGCTGTCGCATGCAGAACTCTTCATGAGACTGATGAAGAGAAATGAGTACTCCTTGGCTATTTCCATCATACACTACTTTTGGAATAGGAGGAAAAAAAGGGACCTCCATTTCCTGATAGGTGGGATCTCCAGAAATCAGACACTCATCACTAACAGAACAAATGACTGTAGATTCCTTTCATCTCATGAAACACTATTTTCACAAGGCAAAATGAGTTTTCAATAGAAGAATCTGCTAGAGGACCTCACTGGAAGCATTGATGCATCCCTATACTCCCCATGGTCTGTATTCCCACATACGATTCCAGAAGCCAGAATAGTTGGTGTACCTGCTCTACGCCCTCCACCTCTGGGATATAGAACTGTAGCATATTCTGGATGCCACTCTTCAGTGTGATAATGGAGCTTGGGCAGCTGGTGCAGGAGCCCTGGAGCTTCAGCTGGACAACACCATCCTGAAAGCCTCTGTAGAGGACGTCACCGCCATCTTCTTGAACCGTTGGTCTATGGTGAGATTAGGAAATATTATCAGAACTCCAAATGCAATAAAAATAATACGCTTATCTAGTTTAATACTGTGAAGACAATTTACTAAGATGTCTAATCCATGGACGGCACTAGAAAACGCACCAGACAGAACCCAAACACCATCCAGAAAGGAAGCTTGTGGGGAAACATGCACTCGCTGAAACATTTTTCACTGGGGAAGAAGAAGGGGTGACAACCTGCATATCTCCAGTTTCAGGTGTCAAGGACTGGTTCTCTGCCACAGAACAACAGCGGCGCTTCTGGAACATTAGAGAGGGGATAAAATCTGCCCAAGGGGTATTTGGCCATTAGTAAGTGAAAAAAATGTACCTTTGGGCAATGACCATAAATTGGTCTTTTTAAGATGAGTTCCCTTGTAAAGTCCCCACATAAATTAGACAGCTGTCAGCTGAACGATCGCTTGGCTGACAGCCATCTCTCCTGACGGCTCCACACACAGTAGAGTCCTCCAGACTGACGATTGCTAAGGAATTAAAGGGAATCTGTCACCTAGTTTTTCGTATATAAGCTGCCAGCACTGCCATCAGGGGCACCATTCTGTAATGTTGTAGATAAGCCCCCGATGTAACCTGAAAGATAAGAAAAACGAGTTATATTATACTCACCGAGGTGGGGGGTCCGGTGGGTGTTGCGGTCCGGCGCCTCCCATCTTCTAGTGATGACGTCCTCCTCCTTGCTTCTCGTCGCGGCTCTGGCGCAGGCATACTGCTCTGCCCTGTTGAGGGCAGAGCAGAGTACTGAAATGCGCAGGCGCCGGACCTCTCTGACCTTTCCCGGCGCCTGCGCACTGCAGTACTCTGCTCTGCCCTCAACAGGGCAGAGAAAAGAAGAGGACGTCATCGGTAGAAGATGGGAGGCGCCGGACCGTGACACCCATCGGACCCGGACCAGACCGCCCCGCCGGTGAGTATAATCTAACATTTTTTTCTTCTCGTTCAGGTTACATCGGGGGCTTATTTACAGCATTACAGAATGCTGTAGATAAGCCCCTGATGGTGGTGGCCACATTTTATATGTGAAAAAATAGGTGACAGATTCCCTTTAAGGATCTGACATTTCCAATTTTGGACTGACGATCCTTTCATTCTCTCTAGTGATAAGCTGCCACCAAAGATGCCTGCCAGATGCATTTTTATCAGGATTATTGCCTTTATATGCTCCAAGACCGGCTGAGAATCTGCAAACGGCATATGTAAGAAGGTGCGGTCCCATTTATCGGCCAATATAAAACATACACAAAAACAAATTTTAAGGTGTCGACAGCACCTCGCCCTGTTATAACCAGATGTGGTATTCCGCAGATTGATCGTATCACAGGGAATAAGTCACCAGGTTTTTGTTACCCTGTCTGAGAGGAGATGCAAGGGCTGAGACCCTGATTCCAGACACTTTGCTAGTTGCTGCAGTTTGATTAAAAATTGTTTCACCTGCTGCAGATCGAGCAGTTCTCTGAATGCTGAGCTGTGTGAAACCTGCACACACCAGTGATTGGCAGCTTTCTTTGCACCCTATGCATATGCAAAAAGATACCGACCACTGTTGTAAGCGTGGTTGGACTAGATAGCAGCAGACCAAGTAAATCTCTAGTGATAATCTTCTGATAAAACGATGATCACTGGAATCAGGGTCTCTTCCTATATCATGCAGCTCTCAGATTAGGTAGCATACACCTGGTGACAGATTCCCTTTAATGATCACTCTGCCCCTGTCGATCAGTAAAGCAGCGCTGCTCAGCTTGTCCATCTGAATGCACCTTAAGGCTGGGTTCAGATGGGCATTTTTCACAGTCCATGGACAGACCACTATAACCGGAGTGAATGCGGGTCTTTGGATCTGAACTTACAACCTCATAGGCACAAATATTCAATCCGGGCATTATAGAACCACAAAGTCTCAAATCACAACTAGCAGCAATTGGTAAGCAAGAAAAACTAACTTCAAATCCATTAAAATCAGACACACAATAATAACAAATGTTAAAAAGATGTCCTTAGGGGCATAAAGTACAAGGCAGAAAAGCAATTAACTATAAAAGTACCAGCATCAGACTATTAATGCATAGACAACAACCTCTACAGGGTACATGGATACTGATGGGGACATTAGATTGTGAGCCTCATTGGGGACAGTGACGATAATCTATGTAAAGTGCTGCAGTATAAGATAGCGCTATAAAAGCAAAGCATTATAATAATAAAATAATTATAAATAAATAATACTAAATAATTATAAATAAAATAAAAATACTAAATAAATAATAATGAAAAAATAATACTAAATAATGATAAAAAGCAATACTAAATAATACTAAGTAATAATAAAATAATAATGAATAAATAATGAATCCTGACTCATCAATAAATAGTTACGAATAAGGTCTGGTTTCAATCAGAATCTGGTCACGGAGGGTGGAGCGGTCTTTGGACAAAGTCTCTCTATATGCTTTTGATAGAACCTTTTTTGGATACACTCTCAATAAACTTGTCCTTCAAATCCCTTCCTGTTGTTCGAAACTGGTGTTCTCTGAACAATCCCAAGGAATGCATGCTTTTACTTTCACATTCCAGATGGGTTAATTGGCCAGTGAGTGTACACAATAGCGTGCTGCCCTATATAGTGCAAGGTTTTATACAATTACATATAATGAGGTGCAGCAGAGATTTTTAACCTAGGAACATTCTTCATGGATGAACCGGTCCTGCCACTCCTGGGACTGCGCTCTCATTACAGTGTCATGAGCCTGACCTAATGACACCTCCCCAGCTATTACACTGTCTCTGCTCCTCAGGGGGTAGCGTCATAAATTCCATGTTAGATTAACCTAGTCTATAACATCACAGGTAACCGAGCCCACATTATGTCCGGGTGGAGGCGCTGGAATAAGAGCTAAACTAAACATGCTGAACATATGTGACCCAATAGAAGGTATCACTTCTGCTGGAAAAGTAAAAGGTGCAAAGCTGCCATTCCCACTGGCGATACGTCATTCTGGGTTGCGATATAATTGTGAAAATTTCATAGCACAGAAACTGAATACTTCTAGTTTTCCTCATCTTCAAATTTTTTTTTCCACAAATTTTTCCCAATATTTATTATGCTTAATTACAGTAAGGTCCAGAATTATTAGAACAGAGACACAAATTTGGGTATTTTAACTGATTACCAAAATAGATTCAAAATACAGCTATACAGCGAGTGAAATAAATAATGAACACGTCAACAATTTTCTAAAGGTGCAATTGACATGAAATTCTCACCAGATGTCAGTTACAACCCATCCAATCCGCACAGGCAAAGAAATCAATCCACAGATGTCCATAAATTACCGTATGTGAAATAATGAGAAATGACACAGGGGAAAAAGTACTTCAACACTTGAAGGTGGTGCAAAAAGCTATAGAAAGTCATGACACCATACCAGCTGAAATTTATCAGTAGTTTGAAAACAATCATGCCAATAGTGAAAACTAACATCAGCTGGTTCAACTGATGCCCTATAAAAAGGTGTCTCACTACCAAGGTGCCACACAAGAAACATCACATGATGGGTAAAACCAATGAGTTGTCTCAAGACCTTCGCAACCTTATTGTTGCAAAACATACTGATGGCATTGGTTACAGAAGAATTTTTAAACTACTGAATATTCCAGGAAGCACTGTTGGGGCCATAATCAGGAACTGGAAAGATGATCATTTCACCATAATCCGGCCACAACCAAATGCTCCCAGCAAGATTTCAGAGGAGTGAAAAGAATTATCAGAAGAGTTGTCCAAGAGTCAAAAGATCACCTGTAGAGAGCTACAGAAAAACCTGGAATCAGTGGGTACAATTGTTTCAAAGAAAACTATAAATAATGCACTCAATCTTAATGGCCTGTATGCATCCTCACCACGCAAGACTCCATTGCTGAACAAAAATTATGTTCAGGAGCATTTGCCTATATAGGCATAAACGACTAGTCACCCATGTGCAGCCAAGTATGTTTTGGACAAACACTCATGGCTGAGATGCCACAGCCAGTAGCGGATACAGGCTTCCCACGATTTGGGCAGCACGTATCAGCTGATAGGTTCCTCTTAAGTTAAAGTGTATATGCCTGGTACAATTCTTATAGGGGCTACATCCCCTATAAAAATTTGTCTGCACCTTAATTGGCATTTGGAGAGAGAAAAACTTCCTTTAAATATTATCGTTCTCAGTAGCACATTGTCCTGTGTACACATCGTTCTGTGCACATGAAATGGAGGTCACATTCAATCTGAACAGGTTAAATGAACAGGCGGACAATCGGCTTCATACAGCAGATCACCAGATGTTTAACTGGCCATTGTAAATGCACCTCAGATCTAGGTACCTTATGGGTCCTGACTCCATGATGCCTCTTCACAGCCACAACTTGTCTCTGCAGACTTCCCTCTTCTCTGCTCTTCAGCAGCACATCCCAACGCTGTGCCCTAACAAGCCCTAAGCCATGTCCCTGAAAATAAACAACTGTTCCTCACTGTGCTCCCTGCACAAAAAAATGACCCCACACGGTCCCTCTTATGTTACATGGCTTCGACACTATCCTTTCCTATAACATATACCGCTCACACTGTCCCCTCTTCCACACTGCCTGTCTTATGACTGTTACACTGTTCTTTTATACACAAAACATCGCACTGTCCTCCCTTATGAATTATAACCCCCCCACACCTTCCTCAGTTATGAAATATAATTTCCACACTGTCCCACCTCAAGCTGCTTCCTCTCCCTGTCCTCACTCCATACTGATGACACCCAATTATACGCTTCTTCTCCTGACATCACGCCAGCCTTTCTAGAAAACACCGGCGATTGTCTAAACGCTGTGTCTAATATCATGTCCTCACTATATCTGAAACTGAACCTGTCAAAGACTGAACTCCTGGTGTTTCCTCCCTCTACTAATGTACCTATACCCGACATTGCCATTTCTGTGTGTGGTTCCACTATTACTCCCCAGCAACATGCCCGCTGTCTTGGGGTCATACTTGATTCCGAGCTTTCCTTTGCCCCCCACATTCGATCACTGGCTCGCTCTTGTCATCTGCACCTCAAAAACATTTCTAGAATTCGACCTTTTCTTACCTTTGACTCTGCAAAAACTCTTACTGTTTCTCTTATTCATTCTCGTCTCGACTATTGTAACTCTCTTCTAATCGGTCTCCCTCTTACCAAACTCTCCCCCCTCCAATCTGTCTTGAATGCTGCAGCCAGGATCATATTCCTCACCAATCGTTACACCGATGCCTCTACCTTGTGCCAGTCATTACACTGGCTACCCATCCACTCCAGAATTCAGTATAAACTTATTACCCTCACTCACAAAGCCCTCCATGGCTCAGCACCACCCTACATCTCCTCCCTTGTTTCAGTATACCACCCTACCCGCGCCCTCCGTTCTGCTGATGACCTGAGATTAGCATCCTCAATAGTCAGAACCTCCCACTCCCGTCTCCAAGACTTTACACGTGCCGCGCCAATTCTTTGGAATGCACTTCCCAGGTCAATACGATTAGTCCCCAATCCCCACAATTTTAAGCGTGTCCTGAAAACGCATTTATTCAGACTGGCCTACCACCCCAACACATTAACCTAATCTATCCCTGTGTGGCAGAGCCAAAAGTTTTACCATAACCAGGTTCCCCGCATCATGTTCCCACATGCTTTATGCCTCCATTAGCCCTCTGTGTCTGTACTGTTACACACTTACCCTGATTGTATGGACCAGTCATAATGTTAACTGTTACCACCCACCTTTCGTGTCTCCCTCTTTCCTCATAGACTGTAAGCTTGCGAGCAGGGCCCTCTTTCCTCTAGGTATTTGTTATAATCTACTGTATGTGATTATTGTTATGCTGTAATGTCTATTGTCTGTACAAATCCCCTCTGAAATGTAAAGAGCTGCGGAATATGTCGGCGCTATAAAAATAAAATTTATTATTATTATTTATTACTGACCCCAGACTCTACTATCCCCCCTCAAGCTGCCCCCTCCTCCATACAGATTCCCTAATACTGACCCACCCCACTTTTTTTTTATTTTTAAAACTCAGCCCTTCATGCTGGCCTTCTCTATATACACTGGCCCTCTTTCTATACATCACCACGCTGCCCTTTTTCCATGTCCCCCAAACTATGCTTCTCTCTGAGTCAAGTCCTCCACGTTGACCGTCTCTCATTTTTTTTTTTTTTACAATTAGCCCCTAATGCTGCCCCTCTCTGCTTACAATGCCCTCCACTCTGCCCCTCTCTGTACTAGGCCCAGCATGCGGTCTCACTCTACAAACTGAGCTCCCCCATGCTGACCCTTTAACATACTGAACCTTTTTTTTTCTTTTAGATGGAGCCCTTCATGCTGCCTTTTCCTCCAAACTGGGCCCCTCTCCATACTGAATCCGCACTGCTGCCCCCTTTCAATAATGAAACCCTCACCCTGCCCTTCTGTCCACACTGAGCCCACACGCTGCCTCTCTCTCAATACTGAGCACCCAGTCTACAGTAATAACCCCTTTAATCACCCGTAGCCCCCCTAACTCCCAGTCTATAGTAAAACCTCCCCTAATTCTCAGCCCATACTAATAGCCCCCTAATCCCCAGGCTACCGTAACAGACCCCCTAACCCCCAGTCTAAAAATAGTCTCCTCACCTCCAGTTAACACACGTGAGAGGGCGACAAAGCTGAGGCGGGCGGCCCAACACACGTGACACTGGGCCACAGCCGAGGTGGGCGGCCCAACACACGTGAGACGGGCCAGAGCCAAAACTGGCAACCCAACTCACATGAGATGGGGCCAGAGCCGAGGCGAGCGGCCCAACACATGTGTGATGGGGCCAGATCCGAGGTGGACGGCCCAACACACGTGAGACGGGGCCAGAGCCAAGGCGGGCGACCCAAATCACGTGATCTGGGGCCAGAACCGAAGCGGACAGCCCGACACGGGCCAGAGCCAAGGTGGGCAACCCAACTCACATGAGATGGGGCCAGAGTCGAGGCAGGCGGCCCAGCACAAGTAAGACAAAGCCAGATCAGAGGCAGATGGCTCGACACACGTGAGACTGGGCCATAGCCAAGGCGGGTGGTCCAACACACGAGACGGGGCCAGAACTGAGGCGGGCTGCCCAACACACAGGGCCAAAGCTAAGGCACGCAGCCCAACACACGAGACGGGACCAGAACTGAGGCAGGCGGCTCAACACACAAGGCCAAAGCCGAGGAGGGCAACCCAACACATGTGATCCGGGGCAAGAGCTGAGGCAGGTGGCCCAACACATGTGACACGAAGCCAGAGTCAAGGCGAGCAGCCCAAAACATGTGAGACGGGGCCAGAGCTGAAGCAGGTGGCCCAACTCACGTGATCCAGGGCCAGAGCCAGGGGCTGGGCAGCCCAACACATGTGACACGGGGCCAGAACCAAGGTGGGTGGCCCTAAACACGGGGCCAGAGCTAAGGCAGGCGGCTCAACACACAAGACAGTGCCAGAACCGAGGCGGGCGGCCCAACTTATGTGATCTAGGGCCAAAGCCGAGGAGGGCAGCCCAGCACATGTGGCACAGGGCCAGAACCGAGGCGGACAGCCCAATACACGGGGCCAGAGCCGAGGCGGGTGGCCCAACAAACGTGAGACGGGGCCCGAAGCAAAGTAGGCGGCCCAACACAAGAGGCCCGAGCCGAGGTGGGCGACCCAACTCATGTGATCCGGGGCTGAAGCCGAGGCGGGCAACCCAATCGCACGTGATCTGGGGCCGGAGCCGACGCAGGTGGCCCAACACACGTGACGGGGTCAGAGCCGAGGCGGGCCACCCAATTCACGTGATCCAGGGCCAAAGCCGAGGAGGGCGGCCCAACACACGTCAGAAGTAGCAAGAGCCGAGGTGGGTGGCCCAGAACACGCAAGACAAGGCCAGAGCTGAAGCGGACGGCCAACACACGTGAGACGGAGCCAGAGCTGAGGCGGGCGGTCCAACACACGGGGCCACAACCGAGACGGACGGCCCAATACACGGGGCCAGAGCCGAGGCAGGCGGCCCAACAAACGTGAGACGGGGCCAGAAGCAAAGCAGATGGCCCAACACAAGAGGCCCGAGCCGAGGTGAGCGACCCAACTCACGTGATCCGGAGCCGAGGCGGGTGACCCAACTCACGTGATCTGGGGCCGGAGCCGGGGCGGGTGGACCAACACACGTGAAGGGGCCAGAACCGAGGCGGGCCACCCAACTCAAGTGATCCAGGGCCAAAGCCGAGGAGGGCAGCCCAGCACACGTGCGACGGAACAAGAGCCGAGGTAGGTGGCCCAGAACACGTGAGACAAGGCCAGAGCTGAGGCGGACGGCCCAACACACTTGAGATGGGGCCAGATCTGAGGCGGACGGCCCAACACACTTGAGATGGGGCCAGATCTGAGGCCGACGGCCCAACACACGAGACAGAGCCAGAGCAGAGTCCGACGGCCCAACACACGTGAGACGGAGCCAGAGCCGAGGCGGGCGGCCCAACACACGTGAGACGGAGCCAGAGCCGAGGCAGGTGGCCCAACTCACTTGGCTAGAGCCGAGGCAGGCGGCCCAACTCACGGGAAAAGAGCCGAGGCAGGTGTCCCAACACTTGTGAGACAGGGCCAAAGCCGAGGCGGGCAACCCAGCACACAACACGGTACCAGAGCAAAGGTGGTACCACGGTACCAGAGCCAAGGCAGCCCAACACGTGAGACGGGGCCAGAAGCGAAGCAGGCGGCCCAACACACGAGGCCCGAGCCGAGGTGGGCGACTCAACTCACGTGATACGAGGCCAAAGCCGAGGTGGGTAGCCCAGCACACGTGACACAGGGCCAGATCCGAGGCGGGAGGCCCAGCACACGTGAGACGAGGCCAGAGCCGAGGTGGGTGGCTCAGCACACGTTAGACGGATGTCACGGTTCCTAGAATTGACCCACTGGATCACAGGACCAACCGGTCCCGGGTGAGCTGACCAGGTGGAACCGCCCCCTATACAGGGAACGTTAGGAGCAGGCCTGGGGGGTAGGCACACCGCAATAGGTAGTACCAGGGACCGGCTCGTGGAAGACAGAGACCAAGGCGGCACAGGTTGCACACAGGGAAATGTGATGGAGATCAAGGCAGAACAGAGCGCGTACGGGGTAATGTATGGGAGATCAGGGCAGAGCGCGCACAGGGTAAAGTACAGGAGACCAGGACAAAGCAGAGTACGCACCGGGTAAAGCACAGGAGACCATGACAGAGCAGAGTACGCACAGGGTAAGGTACAGGAGACCAGAGCAAAGCAGAGCGCGTATGGGGTAATGTACGGGAGACCAGTACAGAATAGAGCGCGCACAGGGTAAAGTACACAAGATACGAGAATTAGCAAAACATGCACCCAGGGAGAGCGCTGGGACCTGAGACACACCAGTACAAGGTATGCACCAGAGTGAATCACCAGGTGCCGATGTGAGAGAGAGAGTGCCAGAAATACTGACGCCAGACACAGAGGAGGAGAACACTTCTGGGTCAGGTCACCTGGAAACCATAAAAAGGAACCCAGCAAGCACGCGCCCGCAGCCTAAGGAGGCATACAGCGCAGGCGCGGACCGCAGATGCCCCGGGAGGTACGCAAGCCTGGAGGCACCCAACGTGACCCCACATAACCAGCACGGGAAACCCGGGGAGCGGCAGCAGGGCAGCCGGCTGCAGCAGTAACAACGGGGCCAGATCCGAGGAGGGCAGCACAACACGTGCGAGACGGGGCCAGAGCAGAGGCGGACGGCCCAACACACGAGATGGGGCCAGAACCGAGATAGGCATCCCACCACGAGACATGAGGCCAGTGGCCAACCACAACACAAGCTTCATACTGGGAAGATGAGTACCAAACACTGCTGAGATTCGAATTCCCGATCTTCCGCTCACAAGACAGGCTCCCCAAGCAATCAAGTTACAGCAACAGCACAAAGTAAACGAGGCACACAAGGCTGCTCTGTTGTGAGCAATTTTGCTGCGGTCAGGAATTCCAGTCTGGAGTCCTGTGTGTTCCTTTAGTACATAGAGCAGTAGGTGATATGTTCTAAAGAAACAATCTCCTATAGGGACCTGAAAAACATTGCAAGACAGGTATTGATTACCTAGTGCACAGCTCCAGTCACAATGTAGTTGCTGCTGCTAGGGTACTGCAGATCAGACTCTATTCAAAATTGGACTAGACCTGAGGCGGGCGGCCGAACACTAGACCACGGGGCCAGACCAGAGGTGAGCGGCCCAACACACCAGATCACGAGGCCAGACCAGACGCGGGTGGTCCAACACACCACGCGGCCAGACCAGAGGCCGGCGGCCCAACACACCAAACCCCAGTGCCACAACAGACATGAGGTCAGCGGCCAACCACGAAACAAGCTTCAAGTTTCATATGGAGAAGATGAACACCAAACACTGCTATCGGAATTCTCGATTTACCGCTCACAAGGCAGGCGCCCCAACCAAGCAACAGCAACATCGCAACCCAAATGAAGCACGCATGACTGCAAGGCCAAAACGAGGCATGCAAGGCCAAATGGTAATAAAAACAAGAAAGCAGGAAGTCGGTGGCGGCAGGAGTGGGGCGATGCTGTGTGCCCTGGGCGAGGAGGGGAGGGGCCCGGCAGCCATTAATCTCCTGGCGGTGGGCTTCAAGAAAATGTTGGCGGCGCAGGCAGGAGCGGCATCCCCGCTCTGCAGTATGCTCTCCCAGTGGTAGGCTTCAGGACAATGGTCGACGGAGCCAGGGCATGGCCATTTTCCTGCAGCCCACTGACGGAAGAACAGAGTGCAGAGCGGGGACGCCGCTCCTGACTCATGCCTCCAACATTTTCTTGAAGCCCACCGAAAGGAAACCCTGTCCTAGTCCAGGGCCCGCAGCATCGCCCCCAAAAAAGTACATCTCATAATCCTCAGAATATGGTATATTGTATATTATTTTGTAAGCTTGTAAGAGCAGAGTACCCACTGTACTAGATTGTGAGTTCCTATGAGCAGGTTGCACTTTTTTTTCGAGGGTCAGCTCTCTTGAGCTTATAATTATGTACAGCAGGGGTGGACATACCATTGATGCAACATGTGCTATTGCACAGGGGCTCAAGATGTAAAGGGGTCACTAACACCTCCAAATCAGGTAAATTGTTCATTATGATGAGCTATTGGACTGAAAACGGTCCATATATTGTTCAGTCACAGGGGCCTCTTCTGGCTGTGTCCGCCCGACGTACACACATACAGCAATATGCAGCAGGACAGACTAGATCCAGGGTGATATTCGATCGCCAGACCTGGGGTCAGGAAGGAATTCACCCCCCTGGGGGGGGGGGGCTCTTCACCTTCCTCTGGATGTTTGGGTCCAGTGGCTCTGATCAGGTCCGCAAGAAGTTCTGTGATCTCCATCGGGCCTGGTCTGAGTCATTGTGACTTTTAATTTATTAAAAGAGCCAGTAATATTTTCATTACAATGTTGCTTATTGCCATTCCAATAAAAAAAATACTAAGAATATATTGTGCTGTGTGTTTTATTTGTGTGCACTACACCCTGCACAGTGACAACGACAAGGTGTCTCATCTGCTATCTACATGGTGGTAGCTGCTGTAGGACCAGGGACATCACTAGTGATGAGGGTCAGTCTCTGTGATGGGGGCACTCACATTGCATTGGTCCTATATAACTAACTACCTAAAAGACTGAAGATTAGATCACAGCGATGGGAAATTCAGGAGACACAGGAAATGGCTAAAGACGTGTCACAGGGTGCAATAAGTAGCCAAGGGGTCCAGGACAAAACTAGGGCCTCACTCAGAAATGAACACAATGGCCCATTTACCAAGACCAGCTATAGGACGTAAAGCAGATGCTTGGAGGGATTTATGTCAAATTGTGCACCTATTTATTAGAATAGGATAGATACACGATTCTCGTTAAAGGGAATCTGTCAACAGGCTTTTGTTATGTATTCTGAGAGCAGCATGATGTAGGGGCAGAGAGCCCAATTCCAGCAATGTATCACTTACTGGGCTGCTTGGAGAAGCTTTAAGAGAATTCCTGCTTTCTCTGTTGTAAATGTAGCAGTGCTCAGAATGTGAAGCCCTGTGAAACCCCACCAACATTCCTGATTGGCAGCTTCCTGTGTACAAACTGCAAATAAATGGTGAGGGCGGGGTTACACAAATTAGCCTGACTAGCCTACACCACAGATCTAGTCAGTCAGTGACAATCTCCTGCTGATAAAACACTGATTGTATTGAAACCATAACACACAACCTAATAAGTGATACATCCCTGGAATCATGATGTCTTGCTCTACATCATGCTGCTCTCAGATTAAATAAGAAAAACCTGCTGTCAGATTCCCTTTAATTATATACATGTCCTATTTGGTATCTCCCAAAGCAATTTCATCAGCGTCGCTCCCCACCAATGCAGATGTGAGCGGCACTGGACAACCCCTTTACGTCCAATTATTACCTGCAAGGATGGCCTCCATCAGAGGACATGTACACAAATCTGTCCGAAAGGTTGTTGGAGGAGACAAATTGGTTGATATATCCCCTTCTTAGCCCACTTGGCTAAAAAAAAAAAAAAAAGATTTACCGACAGCGATGAGGGATAAAGGGGCAGGAGCACAAAAAACAACAAAGCTGGATTTCAGAATAGTGGCATTTACAACAATAAAAAATTTACATATTTATGGAAAGTGTAAGGTTCTCGCCAAAGGGATTTCAGAAGACTGAGAACACCTCCAACACCTGAAATGGATGACCCACATCTCTGGTTTCCTCTGTTATGACCGGGCATTAATGGGAGAATTATAGACTTGCATGTTGTGGGGACAGACATCAACTAGTCCATAAATCTCCTGCAATCAGGGGCAGACCAAAGACAAGTATGAAGCACCGTGGTCCGTGTGCATTACCTACACCCCCATTAGACAAAAAAAAAAGACAAAAAAAAAAAAAGAATTACATATATTCCACATTGACATGCCTTAGCTTGATAGAGTGCAACCATTCTTTGTATACTACACCCCCATTACTTATTAATTTTGTGGGATAATTCGGGACCTTAATGGGACTGCTGGTACTAGTGTCACTTAGAACCAAAGAAAGCCGTGATTAATTTAGAAACGGGTGTCTACTATAATTACTGGACACATGAAGTGCCCCACAACCCCAATATATCCACACACAGTAGATAAAAATCGGAAAACCTTGCCCTGTTGAACACTACACCTGACTTGAGGCCACCACCTCTTGGTTGTCCAATGTTCTTGCTTCTCTAGGGATCTTCTCAGATAAATCAGGATACAAATCCAGCTCACCAGACATAGCATTCCAACATCGGAGCACGACACCGCTGTGTCAAAGCGCACAATCCAAGGCAATGAGAAAAAACTTTGTCCAGCTCCACGATGTAGTGAAAAACATTCTTTATTCACTCAATAGAAATGAGGTTTAAAAGCCAGCATGAGTTACAAGGCATGCGATCGATCTACGTGTTTCGAGTGGCTAAGCACTCTTAATCATGATACCAAATCATGATTAAGAGTGCTTAGCCACTCGAAACGCGTAGATCGATCGCATGCCTTGTAACTCATGCTGGCTTTTAAACCTCATTTCTACTGAGTGAATAAAGAATATTTTTCACTACATCGTGGAGCTGGACAAAGTTTTTTCTCATTATCTTCTCAGATACTCTGGGGTGCAGGTGTAATGAGTATCAAAGCTGGATGGATGAGTGGGAGCCTCTGTGGTGGTCATAACTGCAGCTGCCCAGGGACAATACGCCATAATAACAGTTCCCTGGGGTGGTGTAGGATGAAAAGACCCATTCACACTACATTCAGTAGTGCATTCATGTCTTTATGCAAGGCTTACAACTGAATCCCTAAAATTCAGAATTGTGCCAAAACATATCCGAAAAGTAGAACAAATGGAGCCCAAAGACTTGTACCTTAGGCTGTTTACCTTTGTTCAATTTAATGGCTATGTCAAGGGCACATCCAAATCCCATTTTTCAGGCCCTTATATCTTGAGTCTTGATATTGATGCAACAAAAATAAAATATATCTATATACCCCCATATGACACCAAGTATGTTGGCTACACAAGTCCAGCGCATAGTCAAACTTCAACTAGAGGATGACTAAGACAGCAGAAGTTTTACATGGACGGGAGGTTGTGCTCTGTATAGGACAAATTAAAAGCTGCTCAACAACTACACAGAAGACATGAAAATCTTCCTGCCTCTAATTGTGTAGACTTTATATAAAAACTTTAAAAAAAAAATTACTCCACAGCGATAATCCATGTACAAAATAAAATTTCAGCGTTTGGCTCTGGCAAAAAGAAATATGAGGCCTTCAGAGATGTCAGCGGCCAACTGCAGATTGACAGCTCCTATGCCCAGGTGTCTATGGGCCACCGGCACCAGATCCTTCCTGTAGAAAACTCAGGGGACCTCAGCTGCCATACAGTATGGGGGCTTGCAGGACAATCGGTAATACAGGGTCGGCCATATTGTGGAGGGCTGGCAGATAACATGAAAGTTTAGCTATTGGCCGCTGCCGACTTCTATTAAGAGAAAACAGCTTTATTTAGCTGTGCAATTACTGGGTGTCGGTGTGTTATCATGGCAGCCAGTGGGATAATAATGACTTTTACATTCCTACCTCCATTAAGATGCCCGTCAGCTTCATACCAATATACATAATACACTGAACTACAGAAGTACTGCAGTGTATTTGGTATATGACCTGCACTAGAAGATATTCAAATCTAATCCAGGAAGTGAACAATAAAAAAAGAAAAAAAAATGCAATACAACATTGTGAAGAATAAAAAATACATTCATAAGGTCAAAACTACCATAACTGCATAACAGCTGTTTTTCCTCAAACCCTTTTCACAGCTCCCCACCCTCCCCTCAAAAAAGGTTTTCAATACATTACATATGCACGCCAAAATCATGGCAACAAAAAACAACACATCCAGCAAAAAGAAAAATGAAAAAAAAGAACAGAGCCCTCTTAACACTATGCTATTCGAAAAATAAAAAAATTATGTCTATTAGAAGGTTAGGGTTAAAAAGCTAAGATACTGTATTTTTTGGATTATAAGATGCACTTTTATGATCCCCAAAATTAGGGAGAAAATGGGGGTGCGTCTCATAAACCGAACACTGTTCTTACCAAGGGGTCAATGTTGCGAGCCCGGAGCTGTGGGGGTGTTGCGGTGGTTGTATGGCGGCGAGCAGTGGTCCTGCAGTGGCAAGCGGTAGCCCTGCGGCGGTGGCATATGGAGGCCGCTGTTCTTCTTCCAGAGTCCGGCTTTTCATTCGGCGCAGATAGAGGAAAGCCGAGGTGTCCATCCGCGCCAGCCTTTACGCGATGTCTCCAGGAAAATGGATGTGGATGCAGCATAGATGAAGATCTCGGCACCAAGATCTCGGGAGATGAGATTTCAGCATCAAGATCTCCATCTACGCATGTGCCACCCCGGCAGCCATATTCCCAGAGTACACCACATAGTAAACAGTGCGGGGGCTCTGGGCTTTCACAAAATGTCAGCGGCGCCCCCGCAACACCTAACACCCCCAGCGCCACTCTTGCCTCCTCCAGCTGCGACCCTGCTCTACTGCGGTCTGCACCACCGAACAACTGCAGCGTCGCACATCTGAACACCGGTCTCCCAGTCTGGGGTCCGCAGCATCGCCCCACTCCTGCCTCCACCAGCAGCGACCCTGGGACCCCACTTCCCCGCAGCCACCACCCCCAGTAAGCAATAAGACACCTGGATTGTAAGAAGCACCACCATTTTATTACAAAAAAAAAAAAAAAAAATTCTATTTTTCTCATTAAAATTTGGGGTACGTCTTATAAACCGCAAAATACGGTATATATAATCAAAAAAGCAAAAACAGGCAGAAGAGATTAAATCCAAGGAAGCTCTTTTGTTACTTGCCATCAGTTTTAATCTCTAATTACACACCATAATGATTTCTAGAAATAACTCTTTAACCTTAGGGCCCCGTTACACGCTTCAGTGTCCCAGTGATCCCACCAACGATCCGACGTGGATGGGATCGCTGGGACATAGTTAGACAGACTCACCAGCGATAAGGACCAGCGAGCAAGCTGGTTTCCAGGGTCAACAGAGGGTAACTAAGAGCCGCGCGGCTCTTAGATACCCGCTGTTTACCTTGGATACCAGCTCCCAGCGTCGCTGATCGTTGGTCTCTCGCTGTCACACGCAGCGATGCGCGCTGGCCAGCGGGAGACCAACGATCAAAAAATGGCCCAGGACATTCATGCACGATCAGCGATACCCGGCGGGGGGGCCGGTCGCTGATGCCTGTCACACACAGCGAGATCGCTAGCGAGACTGCTGTGGCGTCACAAAATCAGCAATCTCGCTAGCGATCTCGCTGTATGTGACGGGGCCTTTAGGATAAGCTATCAATATCAGATTGGTGGAGAGCCAACGCTCAGCACCCCCACTGATCAGCTGTCATTAGCTCCAGCGATTTCTAATGTAAACACTGAATGGAGCTGCACTGCACAGCACCATATGATGTGCAGCAGCCGCTGCCAGGTACTGCAGATCAGCTCCTATTCTCTTGAATAAGGGTAGGTCATTAATATCATATTACTGGATAACTCAAACAATTTGGGCAACCAGTTGCCTGTACAAGGGTCTGTACCAAGGAGAAAGCGACATAACCCAATTTATGAATAAGTGATCTGCAAATTTGAAAGGGATTTATCACGCGCTTTTAACCGAAACTCTGAGATTGGTGGAGACAGACAGGCACATCTATCCAACATTGTAGGTACTACTGATTTGTTTTCTTACAAGAGATTTTTCTTCCTGTATGAGACTTGGTGAATGTATGTGCTGACCATGGATGAGACTGGTTTATTCACCTTCGATTTGACAATGAAAATCATCAACAGAGAAATGATTCCCACCAGCTCTGCAGAACCAAACTTTGGCGGACTGTGACTTAGAGGCGCGGGTATTATCCATCAGCCACAATGCAGCCGACCACACAAATATAAAAGCCATTATCCTAGTTACCTGATTCTTGTATCTAGAAGTTCTTTGATCATAGCCACAACCTCGTCGTCATCTTCTGAAGGCGCTTTGGCAGAAAACAATTAAGAGTTAATTAGGATTCTTTATTAACTGCACCTACAACAGAATAAGTGATACAGAGCAGAGCTGGCCGTGTGCCATCCTGCAGGTGACCTGCTTCTCATTTTCTCCCTCACGTAGTGAATAATGTCGCTTTTACACTGCACTTGCATGTGAACAGGACGATCAGTAACAGATTGTTCTGTGCCGAGAGGCTGTAAGTGTCCTCAGCAGAATCACAGTATCCAAAAATATTTTTATGAGATTAAGTCAAAAATTCACAGTTATTTCATATATTCCTGCTAAAAATATCAAACCTTTAATAATCAATTAAGCAAAAAAAATTATACTAAAATTAGTAATGCATCATACACAAAAGAATGAACACCAGAGGGAAGTGCCTGTCCCTATGCTGACCTGTCAGCGGGGGTTGGAGCCCTAGGACCTGCGCATTGGCCCCCCCACTCCTCGACGGCTCTCCCTGCTACCCCTATAGGGCCCTATAATGGCAGGGCTGTGACAAGGTGTTAGAAAGGTAGATGAGAAATGTATGAGTGAAGTCTTCTTGGATTTCTTCCCAGGTGCTCTTCTGAGTTGAGATGTATACTATGATAATTGGTCTCTATCTAGAGATTTATATTCTCCAGCACCCTCATATCTAGACTAATCTCATGTGGTTATGTTTAGATATAAATAAAGCCCCCCAAAAAGACCCCCCCAAAAAAGGGATATTAAGCCGCTATACAATTAGAAAAAATCATTAGATATAATCTCCTCAGCACAAATCCTCTTATAATACAATATTTCATACACAGGTCACTGATACATATGTGAAAAAATACCCCATGAAACCCCCCACTCCAAAAAAGGACAAAACTCCGGTGTGGTGCACCACATCAAAAACAAAAATACAAAAATGTGTATATAGTGTAAACTATGTACATCTATATGGAGACATAAACCAGGATACAAAAATTCCCTGTATGCACGGGAAAACTCGCCCAATTAGTTGTAATCAACTGGCAAATTAGCAATACATCTTTTTCCCAAAATGGTGATAGAATTGTTCAGTTATTTCTGGTCTATATGTTGAAAGCATATCCACATTATAGACTACTGCGTAATGCACAGCATACAGAGATATACAATATATGGGGGTTCCAATAATCCATTTGTACACGGACTATATAGCCTAAAGATGTACAGGTGCACACAAACTGTTCATCATGATCATGCAGTAGTGAGAGAGGGAGATTAGATGACCCCTCTCTCCAATAACATCATAATCCAATAGATAACAAATCAAAAATTCAATTTGGCCCTTCATTCATGGACAGTGATTGAAAAATATCCAGAAATGCGTTCAATCTATCCACATGAACATGCAAAGATAACGTAGGAAAGGGATAATTAGCCCACTTATCACCAGATATGACTCCAATGTAAACTCGACGCGTTTTCCCTCTTCCGAGGTTCATCAGGAGCATGATGGAAGACGTACAGGATGTGCCTCGATGGTCAGGGACAATTCCCCCTCATGGTATGATGTCTGAAGTCTGTGGCCGCTAACCGCCATTATATAGAGCATAGCACACCAACAGGTGCCGTGGCGTGCGTGTCAGCTACCTATTTCTGGTTCCATGATACAGCTCCTGCAGAGTCCCCACACACCTCTACGCAAGCCTGGGCTAAATCCCGCGATACCCTCGGCAGATAGATAGATCCAAGCACCCAAAGATGAAAGGTTTCTCAGCGCATGTCCAAATGGCTGGATCCCTACTTCCGGTTTCTGCCCTCATAGGTATTCCGATCGCTACAGCACATGTCCGTTACCAGTACTCTCATACCGCGCTATGCCTGAGCCAAATCCCGCTATAAAAAAAAAGATGTATTGATAATTTGCCAGTTGATTACAACTAATTGGGCGAGTTTTCCCATGCATACAGGGAATTTTTGTATCCTGGTTTATGTCTCCATATAGATGTACATAGTTTACACTATATACACATTTTTGTTTTTGATGTCCTTTTTTGGAGGGGGGGGGGTTTCATGGGGTATTTTTTCACATATGTATCAGTGACCTGTGTATGAAATATTGTATTATAAGAGGATTTGTGCTGAGGAGATTATGTCTAATGATTTTTTCTAATTGGATAGCGGCTTAATATCCCTTTTTTTTGGTCTTTTTGGGGGGGCTTTATTTATATCTAAACATAACCACATGAGATTAGTCTAGAAATGAGGGTGCTGGAGAATATAAATCTCTAGATAGAGACCATTTATCATAGTATACATCTCAACTGAGAAGAGCACCTGGGAAGAAATCCAAGAAGACTTCACTCATACATTTCTCCTCTTTCTCATCTACCTTTCTAACACCTTGTCACAGCCCTGCCATTATAGGGCCCTACAGGGGTAGCAGGGAGAGCCGTCGAGGAGTGGGGAGGGCCAATGCGCAGGTCCGAGGGCTCCAACCTCCGCTGACAGGTAGGGATACACAGGTCAGCATAGGGACAGGCACTTCCCTGTGGTGTTCATTCTTTTGTGTATGATGCATTACTAATTTTAGTATACATTTTTTTGCTTAATTAAAAGTGTTCTCAGCAGCACACGTCCTCTTTACACACCACAAGGTGCTGCTGAGAGCAATTATTTTTTTATCAAATCTAACACACAAAAAAAAGTTTAACTCATTCGTTCATTCCCAGCCTGTTTAAACAAGCCAGTGGTCATCACTGAGTTCATACAAACGCTTGTGTCCCAAGAATCTGCCCACTTAAAGGGAATCTTTAACCCACTGAGGTGTATCTGACCTATTAATATGGGCACACAGGTAATAGAAATGTTACACTAGTCCAACCTGTCTGCCTCACATTAATGGTCTTGTTGCTGGGAAATGTTATATTCTTTCTTTATGCTAATGATTTCTTCCAGGTTCCAGGGCGTGCGGTGCAAGGAAGAAATCCCTGCCTCTTGTCTTCTTTGTAACACTACCCCTTCCCATCAGCATCAGTTATGGCTCCGGAATCCTGCGCCACATGCAACTGCACTGGGGCCTTGGTTCCTTCTGATGCATGACAATGTTAGACCTCATGTGTCTGGAGTGTGACAGCAGTTCCTGCATGATGAAGGCATTGATGTTATGGACTGGTCCAACTGTTCCCCAGAGCAGAATCCTATTGAGCACATCTGGGACATCATGTCTCGTTCCATCCACCAACGCCACGCTGCACCACAGACTGCCCAGGAGTTGACTGATGCTTTAATCCAGGTCTGGGATGAGACCTCTCAGGAGAACAACCGCTGCCTCATCAGGAGCATGCCCAGACATTGTAGTGAGGTCATACAGGCACATGGAGGCCACACACACTACTGAGCATCATTTCCTTGTCTTTAGGCATTCCACTATGTAATGAATTAAGATTTGCAACTGGAATATTTCATTCACTTATCTACGATGTGGATTTTGGTGTTCCTTTTATTTTTTTGAGCAGTGTACATATATTTCTGCATAACTCCAAAGTAATCTTTTATAAGCTTCATAATGTGCTGGTACTTATAATACACCTCAGCTACTGCAGAACTTCTTTAGGAGTAGAAAATTCCTGTCCATTATCCATGAACAGATTGATGTGATGTATCCTCATCAGTACTTTTATGTTCTGCAGCAGCGGAGACACAGTACTGCAGAGGCCAGAAATGAGAAGAAATGGAATAATCATTGAGAGGCTTCATAAGAATATACTATGGAGAGCTCCCATGCCACACAGACAATCTTTACACCCCTTCCTCTCCTTCTGAATAGCCCAGAATGAAATGGGTGTATTACTAGAGTGATGTCGGACACCGAATACCAGTATTAGGCAATGGCGGCACAATTCCTTTAAAGGGGACAGTGCCACCAGGTTTTCCCCAGATAAACTAAAAGCACAGCTTTTAAGTCTTTAGCACAGCAGTTCAACAACATGGGTATAAGCCTCCAGCTGCCCACAAAAGAAAGAATATACGGTACCTTATATAACTCTCTCACGCTTTAGACGGTCCAGTCCAGATGAGCGGTGCTGGTCTGTGATTGGCATCTCCTTTCTTCCCACTTTGATGGACGTGGATCACGTCACCTATGTCATCCACTCAGCGCTGCAAATATTCAGCGCATGGAGTTGCAGCACAGATGTGCGCATGCATATTAACACTGTTCTACCATCAGCAGGCCATGGCAGAGTCCTGTAATACGAAGGTGCCGGCTGCGCAGATCTGTGCTTCAGCTGCACAGGCTATGCAGCGCAGACAAGAGACACCCATCAGACATGACCAGGGCGACTAGCATACAGCGCAGAAGAATTATACAAGGTGTTTTCTTTGAGCTGTGCAAGAAGGTTTAACGGTGGTACCATTAGTTTATACCGGGGGAAACCTGGTGACAGATTTCGGTTAAAACCTAAAGTCTTGGTCATCTACTGAACACAATATGGCCAAGAGGGATTGATTGCCTAAAAACAAAGGCATTCTGCAAATACATACTCTTAAAATTATGCTTCTATATTTTACCTTCCAGTGGATAAATAATCTCCCCTACCTGTCTCACTGCGAGGCGCGTCCTCTGTTATTACAGGTAGACCTGACGAAAAGAAGTCCATGATGGTGGCATAGACATCAGGCTTGATCAAGTTCCAGTCTAGCTCTTCACTTTCCTAGTAATGGGCCAATGTTATAATGGAGATCATTTCATACGTCCCTTGTGTGCCCCACTTATTAATGATGTTACCTTTGTAACTGTAATGAAATCAGGTCCGAGGAAAACGCTTTTAACTCCCTCAACTCTAAAGAGATGCCTGAAAAAAAAAAACACTTCACAATATAAAACCAAATATAGTAGAGAGCGAGATGGTCGACCGTACTGAAATTTGGACTGTATATACTTTGGTTCATGAAAAGTGAGAGTGTAATCAATGACAGCGACAAGAAACATCTTCGAGCCGAGTGGTCGTCTCCACTACGAGATAGACTTGCTGCCTTTCTGCACGTCGGTAGCTTGTGAGGTGCTTGCATCTCGCTCCTGCAGAATTCCTTCATTTATTAACACTGTACAGATACAGTTTGGAGAACGGTGTTTAACTTGAGAAAACTTAATGAAAAACTGAGTCCTTAATGAAGCGCCAAAGTGAGATTCTAAAAGGAGTTTGGAGGTCGAAATCCGCTGTCGAAACTGTACATTGAGGCCTTCTTTGATTTCAGAGTGATCTCCAAGGGACTGTGGCCACCAAGATCACCTGATTTAACAACGCCGGATATTTGCCTTTGGGGCCACTTGAAGGGTCGGATGTACAGTAACAATCCACGAACATTACAGGCACTCCGAGAACATACAGCAAGAAACATGGATTTTTGTGAGTACTCACCGTAAAATCCTTTTCTCCGAGACGCTCATTGGGGGACACAGAGACTGTGGGTGTGTGCTACTGCCGTCTGGAGGCCGACACTAAGTATACAAAAAACAAGTTAGCTCCTCCTCCGCCGCATACACCCTCGCCCCGACAGCGGGCGGAAACCAGTTTAGTGCAAAAGCAGAAGGAGAACATAACAATAAATTAGCCTTAACGCAGAAAACTATATGTCTGAAAAAGGACCACCCTACAATAAATAAGGAATTAAATAAACAAGAGCCAACTGGCTATCAGGGTGGGTGCTGTGTCCCCCAATGAGCGTCTCGGAGAAAAGGATTTTACGGTGAGTACTCACAAAAATCCATGTTTCTCCTTCGTCTCATTGGGGGACACAGAGACTGTGGGACGTCCTAAAGCAGTCCCTGGGTGGGAGCAACTCACCAATCCACACCGCATGCCCACCTGTTTAAAGGTGTGCCACCGCTGCCTGGAGAATTTTCCTGCCCAGGCTCGCATCCGACGAAGCCTGAGTATGTACGTTGTAATGTTTAGAGAACGTGTGCAGGCTTGACCACGTTGCCGCCTTGCATACCTGCTCTGCCGAAGCCTGATGCCGAAGCGCCCAAGAGGCGCCCACTGCCCGAGTCGAGTGCGCCCTTATTCCAGGTGGAACCGGCGTGCCTCTAATACGGTAAGCCTCTTGAATAGTAAGGCGAATCCATCTGGCTATGGTCGACCGTGAGGCTGCGAGTCCCTTCCTGCGCCCTTCAGGGATCACAAACAATGAATCTGTCTGGCGAAAAGGCGCTGTCCTCGACACATACCTCCTGAGGGCCCTCACCAGGTCCAGCGTGTGGAGCGCCTTCTCAACTCTGTGTACTGGAGCTGGACAAAATGAAGGCAAAACGATGTCCTCATTAATATGGAATGAGGACACCAACTTCAGCAGGAACGGCGGAGGTGGTCTCAAGACTACCTTATCCTTAAAGAAGGTCAGAAACGGCGCTCTACAGGATAGGGCTGCCAGCTCCGAGACCCGCCTAATAGAGGTTATCGCTACCAAAAACACGACCTTCCTGGTAAGGTATGGCAATCCGACCTCCTGCAATGGCTCAAAAGGAGCTTCCTGCAGGACCCCCAGCACCAGATTAAGGTCCCAGGCGTCTAAGGGAGCTCTAAAGGGGGGCACTAGATGCGAGACTCCCTGAATGAAAGTTTTGACCTGCATAACGTTAGCGATCTTTCGCTGGAACAGAACAGACAAAGCCGAGATCTGTCTCCTCAGGGAACTCGGAGCCAACCCTGGGTCCAGGCCTGACTGCAGAAAGGCCAGAATGTTGGGAACCGAGAAGGACAAGGGCGCAACCTCGTGCTCTCGACACCAGAGAAAGAAAACCTTCCAAGTACCATGATAGATCCTCGCCGAGGCCGGCTTCCTGGCGTTAATCATCGTGGCTACCACCTCACGCCCAAACCCCGCCTGGGTCAGGACCCAGGACTCAACGGCCATGCAGTCAAACACAGGGCCCCTAAGTTCGGGTGGTAGATCGGCCCCTGGGACAGTAAGTCTGGCCGTTCCGGTAGACGCCATGGCACGTCTGCGAGGAGCTGTACTAGATCCGCGTACCAGGCTCGACGGGGCCAGTCTGGGGCCAGCAGAATTGCCGGAACCCTCTCCCTCTTGATCTTCCTGATTACCCTCGGGAGAAGAGGCAGAGGGGGAAAAAGGTACGGGAGCCGAAACTGGCTCCATGGAAGAACCAATGCATCCGCTGCAATCGCTCGCGGGTCCTGAGACCGGGCGACAAACCTGTCTAACTTGGCGTTCTCTCTGGAAGCCATCAGATCCACGTCCGGAGTTCCCCACCGCTGGCAAATCTGCCGGAAAACCTCGGGGTGCAGGGACCATTCTCCGGCCGCGACCCCCTGCCGACTCAGGAAATCTGCTGCCCAATTTTCCACGCCTGGTATATGGACCGCTGATATTACTGAGTGGTGCCTCTCGGCCCAACGAAGTACGTGTTCTATCTCGCGCATGGCTGCCCTGCTGCGCGTGCCTCCCTGGTGATTCACATACGCCACTGCCGTGGCGTTGTCTGACTGGACCCGGACTGGGCGACCCACTAGCCAGTGCTGAAAATGCTGCAACACCAACCGCACTGCTCGAATCTCCAACAAGTTGATCGGCAGAAGGGCCTCCTGGGGAGACCACTGCCCCTGAGCTGTGTGATGACGAAACACTGCTCCCCAACCGAGAAGACTCGCGTCGGTTGTGACCACCAACCACTGATCTGGAGGAAAGGGTTTCCCCTGAAGGAGAGAGGAGTCGCGCGTCCACCATTGCAGTGCCCGCCGGACCTGAAAGGACAACCTGCACTGATGATCCAGGGAGAAAGGACTCCTGTCCCATGCTGCCAAAAGAGCATGCTGCAGGGGGCGAAGATGAAACTGCGCAAACGGGATTGCTTCTATTGCTGCTACCATCCTTCCTAGCACCCTCATCCCAAATCGAATCGTGTGAGGGCCTGGCCGCTGAAGACTCCGAACCCCTCGCCGGAGCGCCTGGGCCTTGTCTCGAGGGAGAATTACCAACCCTTGGGAAGTGTCGAAAATCAACCCCAGGAATGGAATCCTCTGAGCCGGGGTAAGACATGACTTCTTCCCATTGACTAACCATCCCAGGCGGGATAGGGTATCCAGCGTAATGCCGACATTCTCCTCGCACGCCTGAAAAGCCGATCCTTTCACTAACAGGTCGTCCAAGTATGGCAGCACTACTATGCCCCGAGAATGAAGAATAGCCATAACGACCGCCATCACTTTCGTGAAAACCCTGGGTGCCGTGGCCAACCCGAACGGCAGAGCCACAAACTGCAAATGCCGGCCATTTATCGCAAAACGAAGGAACTTCTGATGCGGAGGAAAAATTGGGATGTGCAGGTAGGCATCCTGGACATCGATTGAGGCCAAATACTCTCCCTGCTCCATGGCAGATATCACTGACCGGAGGGATTCCATCCGAAAGTGCCTGACCTTGATGAACCTGTTTAGGAGCTTTAGGTCCAAAACCGGTCTTACTGTTCCGTCCTTCTTGGGGACTGCGAACAGGTTGGAATAAAATCCCTGGGCCTCTTCGCCCTCTGGTACCGGGATAATGACCCTGTTGTGCAGAAGAATCCTGATGGCCCCTAGCAATGCCTCTGCCAGGGATTGCAATTTGGGAAGACGGGATTGAAAAAATCTCCTTGGAGGGTGTCCGATAAACTCTATTTTGTACCCGAATGACACCAATTCCGCCACCCATGCGTCGTGTGCCACCTTGACCCAGACGTGGCGGAACCTGAGCAGACGACCGCCTACTCTGGTGTCCTCGGGTACCTGATGCCTCAAGTCATTTTGTAGAGGGCCTCTGAGACCTAGCTCCCCTTGACCTGGGTGGACGGCCCCGCATCCTCCCCAGCGGGTTGGCTCTATACGTGACCTGGCGCTCTCTGTCTTGGTTGCGACGAGCCGGGGCAGTGGAACCGGCCGCTGATGATCATCCTGGGGCGCGAAATGCCCGAAAGCGCGCCTGTGGTTGACGAAAGGGCGGTCTGCTCTTCTGCTGTGGGAGAAAGCTACTCTTTCCCCCCGTGGCATCTGAAATAAGCTTGTCTAGCTTCTCCCCAAAAAGCCGATTACCCTGATAAGGCAGAGATGTTAACGACTTTTTAGAAATCGAATCGGCCCGCCATAGCCTTAGCCACAAGGCTCTCCTAATGGCGATAGCGTTTGCTGCGGCTAGCGCCGTGCAATTAGCCGCATCCAGGGATGCATTAATTAGATAGTCTCCTGCCATCGAGATCTAATTTGCTATCTCAGACACCTCTACCGGCAAAACTCTGTCCTGCAGGACTTTGTTCAAAGACTCCGACCTCGACATCATGGCCTTGGCCACCCATGTAGCTGCGAAGGAAGGCAAAAGCGCTGACCCCGATGCCTCATACACCGAGCGGGCTAGACCCTCTATGAGCCGATCCGTGGGGTCCTTAATGGAAGACCCACTAGGCACCGACAACAATGATCTTGAAGCCAGGCGTGACACTGGGGGATCCACAATCGGAGATTCCGCCCACTCTTTACAGAACTCTGGTGCAAACGGGTACCTTGTCTCTAGCGTTTTCTGCCCTGAAAAACGCTTGTCTGGGCGTTCCCTGTGCCGCTGTACCGTGTCCTCGAATTCAGGATGGGTGCTAAACACCCTATGTGGGCGCCTGGCCTTTTTAAAAGATATCTTATGCCCAGCGGCCAGGGAGACGTCCTCCTCAATACCAAGAGTCTGATTGACGGCCTCAATGAGACTGTCCACTGTCTCCCGACACCCGGGAATATCCAGATCCAAGGCTTCCTGCCTATCCTCATCCGAACTCTGCTCGCTCTCAGACAATGGTGATGGAGAGCGAGATGCCGCACTCACAGATGCCGAAGCACCGGAGGGGCCCGGAGACGCCATATGGGTTCTTTCCCTGTACGTCTCTTTAGAGAGGGTACGGCCCCTGCAGGCCGGCGGCTCAAGTGAGGTGGATGAACCTTCCCAAACCGGAGAGCCGTTGTCTCTACCCCTATCCGGGGCCTGAAGGGTCTCGATCGACTTCGTAAGTGAAGCCATAGACCGCGATAGCGATAACGCCCATTCCGGGGGCTCCGACCCCCTGGGCTCCGTTGGCGGGGAGGGCTCCTGGGCGCGTTCGGAACTACAGGCCTCACATATCTTAATGGTCTGCGCTCGCGTGAACACAGCCCCACAGGAAATGCATGCGGTATAAAGGAAGGTGTGCTTCTTCCCTTTTCCAGACATACTGCGGAAAAAACCTTTTCCTATATATTATGTCTTTTTTTTTTTTTTTTATGGCATCCAGGGGTATGAGGAGAAGGAGGACAACCTGCCCTAGTGTGGCCAAGACGGGGTCGCACTTACCCGAGCTCCGGCTGCCTCCCCGTGCTCCTGTGCTGCTGCTGGCGCTCGACTGCCGTCTGGAGGCTCCCAGCTGCTGTCTCCCTGGGTAGGCTGCGATGCTTCCTGACCGCGGCCTACCCCATTCTGACGCCGGGGCCTCCATTTAATCCAGCGCCCGCCCAGTATCCAGGGGCGGCGCTGGATCCGACTTCGTTGGGGGGCGGGCGCCGGACCCGACGTCACGCTGGGGGGCGGACCTTACCCCTGCGTCCTAGGCCAACGCCGCGGCCCAAAATTCGGCCCTGCCCCCCGCCGCACCAAGGGGCAGGCCTTCCCCGTGGCCTAGGCCGCAAGCCGCGGTCGAAATTTCGGCCCTGCCCGCCCGCCGCACCGGGTGGCGGGCCTTCCCCGCGGCCCAGGCCGAAGCCGGGGGCTAAATCTGAGCCCTCTTCCCTGCGGCCTAACTCGCCCTGGAACTGGCGCCTACTCAGCCCGGCGTGCTCCTTCCCCTGCCCGGCCACCGAGCGCCGTGGCGAGGGAGAAGGGGAACACGCCGCTGCCCCTGCTGCGCCGAAGAAGCCCTCCTGCAGGAGAGGGGAGCCGCTCCAGCCCCTGGAAAGTACGCTGCAGCCCTGGCCTGGAAAAAACCTCCCGCTGCCCAGGAGCCCTGCTTACCCTGAGGTAAACTACATCTTTGGACGGTGCAGGCACCCTAGCTCCGTCCGCCTTGGCTGGGTGAGGAGAGGGACCGTCCGCCACCACGCAGTACCCGATTGGCGTAGCCGTGGGGCCGCACAGACTAGTCTTGTGCCTCTGTGCAAGCCCATGGTTTCGCTACCTAGGGGTGGACAGGGCTAAGTCTGGCATACTGTCCCACGTCGCGGGAGAGGGAACGTGGAGGGACACTCGCACGTGGTCGCCCGTTGATGGTTTGGGGAAATCGGATCCTTTCAATAGGATGCGTTGCCCCTGTCATATCTTCTTTAAAATAAAAAAGAAAAATAGATGTCTGGGGAAAAGTCCCAGAGATGTCCCTCGGTGCGGGAAAGGATACGCGGAGGAATACTCGCGCGTGCTCGCCGTTGATGTTTGGGGGAGATCGGACCCTTTCAATAGGGTCCGTCGCCCCAGTCTCCTCTTCATTGCAAGAAAATGTTAAAAAAAAAAAAATATATAGTCTGGAGAGACCAAGACTGCGTGTGCCTCCATCAGACACTAAGCAAAAACTGGTTTCCGCCCGCTGTCGGGGCGAGGGTGTATGCGGCGGAGGAGGAGCTAACTTGTTTTTTGTATACTTAGTGTCGGCCTCCAGACGGCAGTAGCACACACCCACAGTCTCTGTGTCCCCCAATGAGACGAAGGAGAAATTCAGGCTATGACCCCAGACGTCCTACGAATACATTCAACAATATGGAGAGGCGAGTGCAGGCAAGCTTGGATGTAAACAGTGGACACTTTCAGAACCTACATTAAAACATGAGTTTCTAATGAACAAAGGTATGTAAAGTCAAAATTTCCGTATGGTAGATAGATTCTTTTAGAAGTTACAGCAATTTTTCTGGGTAAACTAGCGAGTGAATGACCCTGTAGTTCTAATTAAATGTGAATCCATCGTTATTGCTGTCTGAGCTTTGTTCTTCTGATACAGAGCCTCAAATTTCCTGAATAGACTTAAAGGGAAACTGTCACTGTTTTGCATTTTTAGAGTGTCCCACAGCACTTCACTACTTTTTTTTCTCTTTAAGACAGGAACAGATGGAAACACTGAAGACAGAAGTTGACCGTAAGTGGTGTGAAAAAAAAGGATTGCTTGTGCCTTTTTTTTTATCTGGAGTGAAAATTGCTTTGCTCAGATTAACCCTTTTAAGTGGCATAAATTATACTCAATGTTATGATACGTAGGCAATGGCTGCCTGGTGGCTCGTGGCCACGCAACATAAGATTAAAATTGCTATATCATTAATGAATGTGGTCCTGTGGTATTGTGACCCAAAAATTACCGCAGGATGACAGTTCATCAAAGCTGCAAACTTGCATATCCCACTATCACCCACTTTTTTTTAGTAATAGGACATTGTGATCAGGTTAAGGTGCTGTCCCAGCCTTAGTACCGATGTGCAGTTCCTAAGCTCCCTCTAGTGGTGGCGGCAGGTAACCAGCACGCTACGTTGTCATTCTCTGCATATGCTGGAGATTTGGAGCTCTGTATGAGAAGAGCTGAGCTATGAAAGCTAGAAAGATATACTTAAACATTAATCAGCACAGAATTTTAGTCCTAAAAATATCAGAATAACAAAAAGTGGAGATTTATGTTAAACAAAAATCTGATAAAACAGGAGACCTAGTGAAGATGGGTTTTGCACTGTGTTTCTGTAACTCCCATAGGCTTTAATAGAGCAATACAAACATACATGTCCACCTCTTTCCAAATAAGCATTGTGGGCTGTGTCCATTACCTGGCTAAAGGGGAGCAGAATGCAGCAGCGCGGTTTGGGAAATCCATGGTCCTCGATTCCAAAACTGCTCTTCCTGGGATGAACTTGACGCTGTTGGGATTTGGTGTGTCCTGGGTTTGGATGAACATACATCGTGCTATAAGGAGAAAAAGAAAGGCATATATAAAGATGACATCCAATGGTGGTTCAGTCCTAACCACACATCTGCTAAAATAGCCAGACACCACGCAGGGAGTAGTACCCTACTGCTGAAGACTATGGTAATCATATGGGAGTATAAAGGGAACCCTGTCAGCAGCGCTCGTTCAGTCACTGGGTATACAACTGGCCCTGACTGACACTCCCTCTCGATTAGGTCCGGCTGTCAGTGCCAGTGATGCGGTTAGAGCCACCGCTTTGTATCCTCATCGCTGCCCCCACCCCAATGACTGAAATCGAGAGTTAATTTTTTCCCCGCTGCTTTCGGCTGCGTGAAGGCGCCGGGCAACATAACAATAATGTTAACCTGCAGATTAACCCCAGATCTGCAGATTAATAGTGTTATTTCTAGTGACAGGTTCCCTTTAAGGAGCTGGGGTAATAGGGTAACAGGTTAGGTTATTACATTACATACATAAAACATTGCTTAGTGCCTTTTTTTTAATCACAGACCCTCATCTCAATATACAGTCATAGCTGAAAGTGTTGGCACAATTGAAATCGTTCCAGAAAATGAAGTATTTCTCCCAGACAATGATTGCAATTACACGTGTATTTCCTTTGTGTGTATTGCAACAACACAAGAAAAACAGGAAAAAAGGCAAATTGGACATAATTTCATAGTTTGAAGAACCAGCCGGGGAGTCTAGGAAGAGACATGACTAGTTTGGCACCGTCCTGCAAACTTCTTCCTGCACCACTCCAGGCAATTGACAGGTCTCCCCTCTATGTATATACACAGAGACAAAACAAACCAGGGTGCCATCATGCAGTCAGGCTGATTCTTGCTTCTCATTATTTTAGCAGCATGAATCGGGTGGCAGGTTCTCTTTAGATGTCCTTGCAGCACTCGCAGTACTGATTAATATATGAGGGTCCAGAGTATGGAGTCACAGTCCCCCGATGAGAGAACAGGCATGAGGCAGAATTCATTATCTCATTCAGGCTCTGTATTTTCTATGACAGAACTCCTCTGGCAGAGGTTATTCTCTGCATCAAAATAAAAGCATCAAATGTTGAAAATCAACACACTGGATCCTTTTTCTCCCACTAACATCATCCATCGGGGAAGAATTGGAAGACCCCTAAACACATAAGATGGTTGGCTGATCCTGCGGGCTATAATGTCCATCACATAATTGGACTGTTAGACTAGATACCTTGATGAGCTGATAAAGCAAAGCACATACTTGGCCTGCAGAAAATACCTGGATTCTGAATAACTCTAAATGACAGCTGAGGTTTCCTTGACGCAAATGAATAAAACGTTTGGGTGGAATAAAATGAAGTCCTCGCATGACGATACAATCTGAAACAGGAGAAAAGCAGGATTAATGTCAAAAACTTTTATATACTCAGAGTATTAAACTAAACAAGAAATCATAGAGATAAAAGAAAAGTCACAATGCAATGTCATTTAAAGCAGGGTTCCCCAACTCCAGTCCTGAAGGCCCACCAACAGGTCATGTTTTCAGGATTTCCCTTGTATTGTACAGGTGATGCAATTATCACCTGGGCAATACTAAGGAAATCCTGAAAACATGACCTGTTGGTGGGCCTGGAGGACTGGAGTTGGGGAACCCTCATTTAAAGGGCCAGAAACCTAAAACAGCCGCTAAGAACCTTCATGTTTATCAATGAAAATTAACTGCACTTCTGCTGACCTTGGCAAATACTTTATAATCTAAATTTACTTTACTATATTGTTCTCTTATGTTGGTCTTGTTATGATCAGCATCTTACAGAAGGGCGACCCTCTGCATGTAGGATGGCATTATGCCTGAAACAGGTGGCTGAAAGATGGAAAAAGACTGACTGGAACGCCCCATGGCATCAGAGGTAGGAAAGCACAAATTAACAGATTGGCACAAGTGGTATATTGTTCCTCAGACACCATCTTTTTTTTGGTTGGCCCATTATGCTCAATTACCAAATGTGACTGCCCAGGAAAAGCAAAGCGGAGCAGAGAATGGATGAAATAACATGATACACTGCTCAAAAAAATAAAGGGAACACTTAACAGAATATAACTTCAAGTAAATCAAACTTCTTTGAAATCAAACTGTCCATTTAGGAAGCAACACTGTTTGACAATCGATTTCACATGCTGTTGTGCAAATGGAATAGACAACAGATGGAAATTATTGGCAATTATCAAGACACCCTCAATAAAGGAGTGGTTCTGCAGGTGGGGACCACAGACCACATCTCAGTACCAATGCTTTCTGGATGATGTTTTTGTCACTTTTGAATGTTGGTTCTGCTTTCACACTCGTGGTAGCATTGGTACTGAGATGTGGTCTGTGGTCCCCACCTGCAGAACCACTCCTTTATTGAGGGTGTCTTGATAATTGCCAATAATTTCCATCTGTTGTCTACTCCACTTGCACAACAGCATGTGAAATTGATTGTCAATCAGTGTTGCTTCCTAAAAGGCCTGTCACACTAAGAGATATCGCTAGCAATATCGCTATAACTTGTGACGTTATAGCGATATTGCTAGTGATATTGCTATGTGTGATACTTACCTACAACCCGCTCCCCCGCTGCTTATCGCGCGAGAACAGGCTGGACTGTTTCTCGTCGTCCGCTTCCTGCGGCACTTCCTGCTGTGACGACGAGCGACGCGTGGAGCCGGGCGGGAGGACGCAGGATCGCCTGGTGTGACAGGTAAGTAGCGACCCCCGTCCCCAGCGATGTCGCTAGTGAGATCTGCCTGTGTGGCAGCTCACTAGCGACCACTTAGCGATGTACCAGCGATCCTGACAGCATCATATCGCTGGTCGGGATCGCTGGTGCATCGCTAAGTGTGACAGTACCTTAAGTAGACAGTTTGATTTCACAGAAGTTTGATTTACTTGGAGATATATTCTGTTGTTTAAGTGTTCCCTTTATTTTTCTGAACAGTGTACTTTTCTATCATATGTGAAGAACACATATGATATATCAACAATGTCTACTCTAATTAAACTCCTTATTTATTTATGTAGTGTGTACAGCGCCAACATATTCCACAGTATGCTATTGAGAACTCTGCTATTAGAAGTGGAAAGGAAGAACAAAGACGAAAGAATCTAATTAATAAAAATATTGGAGAAAGAGAAACCAATCACAAACTAAAATGTTTCTATACTAATGCACAAAGCATGGGCAACAAACAAGGAGAATTGGAACTACTAACACAGGAAAAGAAATATGATGTCATTGGAATCACTGAAACTTGGTGGGACAATACACATGATTGGAATACAAGACTAGAAGGATACAACTTATTTGCAAGAAACAGACTTGATAAACGAGGAGGGGGTGTCGCATTGTATGTTAGAAACGCGTATATCTGCACAGAGATTGAAGCTTCAGAGACTGGGAGTTCTGTGGAAACTGTTTGGGTAAGAATACAAGGACAGAACAATGGAAAGGACACCATTGTAGGCATTTACTACTGGCCGCCTGTGCAAGCTGAAGATATGGATGAACTCTTTATGCATCAAATGGCCAAGTTCTCCAAAAAATATGACATAGTTGTCATGGGAGATTTCAACTATCCAGACATTTGTTGGGAATCTCTCTCAGGCAAAACTAACAGGTCAAGGAAATTCTTATCCTCTCTTGCTGACAACTTTATCTTCCAAAAGGTAAGGGAGAAAACAAGGGGAACTGCTACCTTGGATCTAATCCTTATAAACAGGGAGGAAATGGTTGAGGAGGCAAAAGTGGCTGGGACCCTAGGAGGTAGCGACCATGCTATTTTAGAATTTTGGATAACTAGAGGCGGAAGACCTGTGAAGACTCAGACGTCAAGGTTAGATTTCAGAAAGGCAGATTTTAAGGGATTCAGAAAGAGAATTGGAGGGATCCAATGGCTGGATATCCTTAAAGACAAAAATGTCCAGGAAGGATGGGAAATCTTGAAAAATGAAATTCTCAAAGCACAGTTGTTAACAATTCCGAAAAGAGGGAAGAATAGGAAGCATTTAAGGAAACCAGGATGGATGAACACAGAACTTAAGCACATGCTAAAAAGGAAGAAAAAAATGTTTATAAAATGGAAAGAGGGAGGCATATCTAAAGAAGAATATAATGCTGTCTGCAGAACCTGCAGGGCACAAATCAGATTAGCTAAAGCTGAAAATGAATTGAGGCTTGCAAGAGATGTCAAAAGCAATAATAAAGGATTTTGGGGATATGTCAAAAGTAAAAGAAAAGTCAAAGATGCTATAGGATTTTTACAGGATGAAAATGATGAAATGGTAAGACAGGATGTTGAGAAGGCCGAACTTTTAAATTCCTATTTTGCATCTGTTTTCTCTCAGAAAGGAAATGTAACATCAACTGTTCTTCACTGTCCTATTAAGGGAATAGAAGAATCCAGGATATCTATAAACAGAAAGATAGTGAGGAAACACTTAGCTAACCTAAATGAATTCAAGTCTCCAGGTCCAGATGAATTACACCCCAGAGTACTGAAGGAGATAGCAGAAGAAATTTTTGAACCCCTCTCCATAATCTTTGAAAATTCTTGGAGAACAGGAGAAGTGCCAGAAGACTGGAGAAGAGCAAATGTTGTTCCTATCTTCAAAAAGGGGAAGGTGGACCCAGGCAACTATAGGCCGGTGAGTCTGACTTCTATACCAGGAAAGATCTTTGAACAAATCATTAAACAACATGTATGTCAATACCTGGATAAGAATGAAGTGATTAAACAGAGTCAGCATGGGTTTGTAACTAATAAGTCATGTCAGACTAACTTAATTTCCTTCTATGACGGTATCACTGATTGGGTGGATCAAGGAAATGCTGTAGATATAGTATATCTTGACTTCAGCAAAGCATTTGACAAAGTCTCTCATACAATCCTTATTGAAAAAATGACTAAGTATGGAATGGACAAGGCAACTGTTAGGTGGATTCATAACTGGCTTAGTGATCGGATCTAAAGAGTGGTCGTAAATGGCTGCACATCCAGTTGGAAGAATGTCTCAAGTGGGGTACCACAGGGCTCTGTCCTGGGCCCTGTATTGTTCAACATCTTTATCAACGATTTAGATGAAGGAATTGAGGGTAAACTGATTAAATTTGCTGATGACACAAAGCTAGGAGGGATAGATAATACTAGAGAAGAGAGAGAGAGGATTCAAAAAGATTTAAATAAACTGGAGAAGTGGGCAGCAACTAACAGAATAGTTTTTAACAGGGAGAAATGCAAAGTACTACATCTGGGCAATAAAAATGAAAAAAGCATATATAGAATAGGAGGAATAGGGCTAAGTGACAGCACATGTGAAAAAGACTTGGGTATACTAATAGATCACAGACTGAATATGAGTCAACAGTGTGATGCAGCAGCAAAAAAGGCAAATGCAATTCTAGGATGTATTAACAGAAGCATACAGTCTAGATCACGTGAAGTCATTATTTCCCTCTACTCCTCTTTGGTCAGACATCATCTGGAATATTGTGTCCAGTTTTGGGCACCACATTTTAAAAAAGACATCAACAAACTGGAGCAAGTTCAGAAAAGAGCGACCAGAATGGTGACCGGTCTGCAAACCCTGTCTTATGAGGAAAGGTTGCAGGATTTGGGAATGTTTAGTTTGCAAAAGAGAAGACTGAGAGGAGACTTAATAGCGGTCTACAAATATCTAAAGGGCTGTCACATTGTAGAAGGATCAACTTTATTCTCATTTGCACAAGGAAAGACTAGAAGCAATGGGATGAAACTGAATGGGAAGAGACACAGATTAGATATTAGAAAAAACTTTATGACAGTTAGAGTGATCAATGAGTGGAACAGGCTGTCACGAGAAGTGGTGAGTTCTCCTTCAATGGAAGTCTTCATACAGAGGCTGGACAGACATCTGACTGGGATGATTTAGCGAATCCTGCTTTGAGCAGGGGGTTGGACCAGATGGCCCAGGAGGTCCCTTCCAACTCTACGATTCTATGATTCTAGTGTTGTACACAGATTGACATCATTCACATCAGTCCCTGTCCCCAATGGAACCAAGAATCTAATTTCCTTCTATCAGATAAACAAAGTCTTGGGCCAATTTCATAGAAAGCAAGTCAATTCTGAATGGTGAGAAAAATCACACAAACATGGTGAAAACAAGCAAACTGTATGCAGATATTGACCATGGTTGGATTTAATCCTAGAAACCTAGTGCTGAGCCCCATGCTGTCATTTCAAAAAGTAAATAAAAAAATAGTAAGATGCGCTAAAAGACCATCAATCCATACTCCCAAATCGGGAAGCAAGCTACAGAATACTAAAGAACCTAATAGCTGTAAGATACAACATTGTTATGCTCTAGGAAGACATCCAGGCCTCTCTTGAACCCCTCGACTTGAGTTCGCCATCACCACCTCCTCAGGCAGGGAATTCCAGATTCTCACTGCCCTAACTGTAAAGAATCCTCTTGTATGTTGGCGGAAAAACCTTCTCTCCCAGATGCAGAGAATGCCCCCTTGTGACCGTCACCTTCCTTGGTATAAACAGATCCTCAGAGAGATATTTGTATTGTCCCCTTATATACTTATACATGGTTATTAGATCGCCCCTCAGTCGTCTTTTTTCTAGACTAAATAATCCTAATTTTGCTAACCTCTCTGGGTATTATTATTATTATAGCACCATTTATTCCATGGCGCTTTACATGTGTGGAGGGGTATACATAATACATACAAGTACAGTAATCTTATTGTATGGTATTGTAGTTCCTCCATCCCCTTTACTACTGGTACTACTTTCAAAATCTTCTGGCCAACTAACCAATCATTTGAAAACCCTACCCTCTGCATGTGGGCATGGAATTGTTTGCTTACAGTTACTGCAACACTGAAACCTGGCATAAGGCTGCATTCACACATTTGTGTGCTGTCTGTTTTCTCGGACAGCACACACACCTATAAAGCTTCATTGAGAAACACATCAGTTTTAAAAACAGACCCATGTCTCTCGACCAGGAGACTCAGAGCTGGTCCTGTTCTCATCCGTTTTGTGGATCAGACTCAGCTATTAAAGTCTAAGGGGATCCATATGAATCGGATGGCATCTAGCAGACAATGTACAGCAGATATCCATTCTTTTTAACTGATCAATTGTTAAGTGTCAGTGGATAATAACAGATCAGACAGTATCCTGCGTCAGGGGAAAAAACGGATTCTAAATAGAGGCAACACAGATGATATGGGGAAGAAAACAGGTTTGTTTCTCACAGATGTAAAATTAGACTTAGATGCGTGAATATTGCCTTACTTGTGATTTTCAGATAATTGCTGGTTGCCTGGTGAGAACAGTACATGGGACATCTTATCTGTCCAGTGTGCCCTAAAGTCAATGCACTTATTAACAATGCTCCATTTTTAAAGATGTCAATCACACACGCACCCTGAGGAAGCAGTGCGAACCGCGTGTTGGGACGCGAGGTTTTGCAATCCAGTTTAACTATCGGGTATGCTTTCTACATATGTTTTATACTGAGCTAATATGAAATACCAACATATTTTATTTTTCTGATACTTTGCCTACAGATAAGAGGTAACCTTCCCCTGGACATTGTGCCAATGTACAATACTAATTTCATAATTTTTACCTATTTGTATTTGATTCTGTACAAGCATTTTCTAAACTTCTACGCAGGTTTTAATTACTGTCATGACCAGAAAAAAAAGTTTTCTAAATTGTGGTTTGGAACCTATCTAGATCATCCCATGGCCTCTTGTTTCAGTACTTTTGCCGTTTGTACATTTTAAATAACACAATTACTTGGTTTAGGGATTTGTTGCCCCCTTTTATCCCTGGGTGTCTATTCCAGGAGACATCCATTATCTCACAGCTCTGTGTCTTCTCCCTGTTACTTCTAGTGGATCAGTATTCAGGATTTGCTTTGCAGAACTTACATACTGATGTCCAATCCAAGGATAAATTATCAATATCACAGTCCGTGATATATGAAAGTCACTCAAATGTAGAACAGCCCTTTAAAGTGAACCCGACAGCAGCCTGGGCCACAGGAACGATGAAGCAGCAGTCAGGTGCCATTAGTGTTTTTCTGCTATAACGTTTAGGCCACATGACAGCTCCATCAGCCCAATGAGTCGCTATGGGCCACATGGTTCTTCAGCCGTGATGTAAGGGTTAATGACACCGCTCAGCATTCACTACTCTCATCAGATCAGGGGATGTCACCCATCATCCTGAATGACAGCTCCCTCCAGTTATACAGGCACTGCAGCAGCACTAAAATGTGCCATTCAGTAGTCAGGGAAAGCTGGGTAACAAGCTATAGAGGGGCTGTCATGGAGGCCACACTGCAGAAGACAAGCAGGCTGGTGTCACCTGCGGCCGCTCACAGCAGGCACAGGACACATAAGCAGGTTTATTACCGTGTAAGAGACGCCCCATCTGTACATACACCTGCTCTATGACATAAGCTCCGCTGAAAGCCACCTACCGGCCTCCTAACCGTGCTGCGCAGCACAACCACCTGCCTGTGGGCGCCGCCATCTTTGTTGTCGTCCTTCAGGACCCCGGGAAGCCGGCAGCGTGAAGGTGTCCTACACAATGCCTGAGCGGAGATGGCGTGAAGGAGAGTTCCTGGCAGTGACTTCCGGAGTGCGGGCTTGCTGGGAGTTGTAGTGTCACATGGAGCCCCTCGGTGTCTATGGTGGGGCCCTGCATAGAGCAGGAAGGAAACAGATAAGCACCAGGCTCCATCGCAATCACTGACAGCAGCCATCCCAGGGTCCATGGTGACAGCATAGCTGGGTGTATACGTACATGGAGAGATTATATGTGTGCACGCCGAGATATATATGTGTACATGGATAGATATACAAGTGTTTCTCTCACAATTAGAATATCATCAAAAAGTTAATTTCAGTTCTTCAATACAAAAAGTTACAGAGTGATCTATTTCACTGTTTATTTCTGTTAATGTTGATGATTATGGCTGACAGCCAATGAAAACCCAAAAGTCCTTCCTCATAAACCCTGGAGGCCAAAAGAATTAGCACATCCTGAAAATGCTACGTGGTTCCAGAGTTTAACAGGTACCATTAACCTGAAGCACTTAGGTTCCTCGTACTGCAGTCACCACCGATCACCACTAACTTGGTTCGAGGCCATGTCCTCCTGAATCAGACGATAACTAGGGCTGATTTGTGGTGGATGTGTGGAAATGGTGACTTTTATCCAGTACTACCAGTGGAGTGGGAGGGTACATGTGTTATTGTTAAATTCCCGATACCACTCCAGATTGTGACTCCAAATACCATACCTCCCAACTTTTGAAGAAGGGAAAGAGGGACAAAGGCTGCGAGTCGCTGCAAATTTTAGGCCACGCACCCGGCCACACCCATTTCACAACTAGTCACACCCATGTCCATGCCCAACCGCACCCATTTAGCACTGCTGATCACACTGGTACTGAGGGCACAGTGGCTGGTACTGAGGGAAAGAAAACAAAGAAAGAAAGAACATGGATAGAAAGAACAGGGAGAGAAAGAAGAAAAACAGAAAGAGGGGAAAGAAAGCATGAAGAGAGAAAAATAAAATAGGGGAAAGAACAGAAAGAAAGAGGGGACAGAAAAAAAGAGAGAGAAAGGAGAAAGAAAGAACAGAGAGAAAGAGAAAGGAAGAACAGATAGCGAGAAAGAAAGGGGAAAGAAAGAACAGAGAGAGAAAAAAGGGAAAAGAAAGAGGGGAAAGAAAAAAAACAGAAAGAACACAGAGATAAAGAAAGGGGACAGAAAAAAAGAACAGAGAGAGAAAGAAAAAACAAAGAAAGAGGTGAAAGAAAACAGAGAGAACAGATAGAAAGAACAGAGAGAGAAAGAAAGGGGAAAGAAAGAACAGAGAGAGAAAAAAGGGGAGAGAGAAAAAAGGGGAAAGAACAAAAAGAAAGAAAGGGGAAAGAAAAAAAAAGAAAACAGAGAGAAAGAAAGAGGGGACAGAAAAAAAGAACAGAGGGAGAGCGAAACAAAGGGGAAAGAAAGAACAGAGAGAAATAAAGAAGTAAAAGAAAAAGAACAGAGAGGAAGAGGGGCATGAAACAGAAACAAAGAGGGGAAAGAAAGAACATAGAAAAAAAGATTAGAGGGAAAGAAAGAACAGAGAGAAAGAAAGAACAGAGAGAAAGGGGAAAGAAAGAAAGAACAGAAAAAGAAAGGGGACAAAAAAAACAGAGAAAAGGGAAAGAAAGAACAGAGAGAGAACAGATAGAAAGAAAGAAAGAACAGAGAGAAAGAAGGGAAGAACAGAGAGAGAAAGAAAGGGGAAAAAAAGAACAGAGCGAGAGAAAAAGAAGGGAAAAAGAAAAAATGAAAACAGAAAAAGTGGAAAGAAAGAACAGAGTGAAAGAAAAAGAACGAAAGAAAGGGGGAAAGGAAAAAATGAAAGAACAGAGAGAGAAAGAGGGGAAAGAAAGAACAGAGAGAGAAAGGGAACAGAAAAAAGAACAGGGAGAGCAAAATAAAGAAAGGGGAAAGAAAGAATAGAGAAAGAAAGAACGAGAAAAAAAGAAAACAGAGAGAGAAAGAAAGAACAGAGAGAGAGAAAAGAAAGAACAGAGAGAAAGAGGGGAAAGAAAGAACAGAGATAGAGACAAAGGGGAAAGAAAGAAAGAACAGAGACAGAAAGAAGTAAAGAAAGAAAAAGAACAGAGAGAAAGAGGAAAGAAAAAGGGGAAAAAGAACAGAGAGAGAAAGAAAGATTAGAGAAAGAACAAAGCGAGAGAAAGAAAAAGAGAGGGAAAGACAGAACAGAGTATGAGAAAGAAACAGAGTATGAGAAAGAAACAGAGAAAGAAAGAACAGAGAAAGCAAGAAACAGAGAGATATAAAGAAAGATTTTATAAAGATACTATAGCAGCCCGGCTCCCATTGTAATACCCCCCTGAGCCTCCCAATGCAGGACATATCATGATCCACTCACATGGCCAGCTTTCCCGAGTCCAAGGCGATCCCGCTGTCTGCGCTGTCGGAGGACACGGTGACAGCTATTAAGTCTCCTCTCAGTCTTCTCTTTTGCAAAGTAAACATTCCCAAATCCTGCAACCTTTCCTCATAAGACAGGGTTTGCAGACCGGTCACCATTCTGGTCCATCTGATGGTGTGACAGGTAGACCGATACGGAGAATCCGGTGAAGTGGTGTAGGAAGACCGACTTCTTCTATTAGGGGAGGAGAACGTATCTGGGGGAGCCTGTGGACAGGCACTTTGGCTGGAACAGCCATCCACTGTCACAAGAGAAGGGAATAGTGAGAGCAGGATTTATATTTTATCTATCCTGAATTGATTTTAGTTCTTTTCTATATGTACTGTATTTCTTTTATTCCAAGATGGAGTCCATGATTAGATAAGGGGGCTCAGGAAGGTCTTTGTGTCACAGACTTCTCACATAGCGAGATCGCTGATGCATCACCAATTTTGTGACGCAACAGTGATCTCATTACATGTGACACATAGCGGCGACCTGTCCCCCCCCGCTGGATATCGCTGATCGTGCTTGAATGTCCTGGGCCATTTTTTCATCATCGGCGTCCCGCTGACCAGCATGCATCGCTGTTTTTGACGCCGACGAGCGACCTCGTTGGCGACGCAGAACTCAGGGACGCAGGCTGAATCGTTCAGAATAGCTGCTGTGTGACAAGGTCCCAGAGATCCTTACCAGGTCGCATCGTTGTCGGGATCGCTGATGCGTCGTTGAAGAGATCTGCCTGTTTGGCAGCTTACTAGCGACGTACCAGCGATCCCTACCAGGTCGTATCGTTGTCGGGATCGTTGGTGCCTCGCTATGTGAAACGGGACCCTTAGCCAATCAGAAGTATGTATGCTAATGTCAGCACATATTTAGAGATAAGATGAGCGAATTATATTGTTACAATACATGAATACTAATAACCTATATAAAGACTGACCGGATGATGTAATAAAGAGAGATCTGCTTTGATGCTTAATGTATTAGAGTGGCTCTTCCATGCACGTATTTGAATTTTACAATTTAATTTGGAACAGTCACATCATCTCAGAACGTCCAACATTATGTGTCGACGACAACCATTAAACCAAAAAAACCTAAACAAATCACAGAAAAGACTGTGTGGCTCTGCAGTGCGGTATTTGGCACAAGACTTACTACCTGCCCTTTTATGTATTCAAAGTGTTGCAGAATGGCAGTCGCGACCGGTTACACTCTGGCACTTTACAAACAAGGTGCTGTAGGCGGAGGGGTGCATCACGCTCACTTGTAAGCTGCAGGCCTCCGCTGCCTCCAGGCGTCCATCCTGAGGACCCGCTGCACACAATGTATGGGATACCAGGTTCTTTGCAACAGGCAGACTTTTACTAAATAGTCCAAGTTCATCAGGTATATACAGGTGGGATAGGGCAGAGCAATTTGCAGTTCCTTCCTCCTTAAAACTCTTCTTTTCTTCTGGCATTGACACATCCTGGACTAGCCTTAATCTGGCTATCAGCCCCAGGGATTCATTGCCCACTCCGGCAGTGCACCCAGGACCGGCCACCAGCCCCTCATGTAACTCCATGTCCACCAACCTCATGATGTCTGAAGAACAGGCCCGCTTTATGGTACCTGGCTGGAGCCCTAGGCTCCAGGCGCTGTAGGAATGTGCATCAGGGAGCTCCATTTGGCCGACCACTGCCCTGAACTGGCCCATGCTGCCACTAGCAAAAAAACCTGAACTCCTTACAATGAGTAAGTGCCCCCTTCTCATCAGCACTAGTGCCCTCCCACTGGGCTAATCCGAAGCTTAACCATTTCCTATATACATGCTATCCGGTTCTATATCTTAGGCTATATTCAAATTATGCTCTTAACACTTCATGTACTGTACATTACTTAACATAGAAAACCGCACGACATTATTCACACGATGCGTCTGCTGTCTTCAGGGGCAGGAACAGGGCAAGACCGTCCACATCCCTACAAATACCCCATTACTTTTTGCCACATTTCTACCTTTTAACACATCAACTTCATGTACTGACTGCGCGCTGATTAATAAATCCCACTCCTAGACAGGCGCCACCGTCACAAACTCAGACCAATAAGATGTGAATGACGATTAGGTACCAGTACACACATACAGGTTTTATAATGCAGTTTTTGAAGCTCAGAGAGAATTTAAAAAAAAAACAATCCTCCATTCACAATGTGGCTGTGCTGCCGTTTATCACAAATTGCCGTGGATCTGCAACCAGTATGTGTGCAGATAACGTCATGTTGAAGTCACACGTCCCACCCTACATACATTCAGCCTGGTAGGAGCTGGATATAGTACTAAGCAGCATTGAACCGGATAGAAACCACATTAGGGCAAGTTCAAACGTTGTGTATTTGTAGATTACGGGTGTTTTGGGCCAATAAATTGAATGCATGAAAAGTGCTGCAGAAACCACTGAAAGAATTGGACGGCGCGATTTCTAGGTTCAAATTTCACCAAGGACAACATCCGCAAGAAGTTTGTATGTTCTCCCCGTGTTTGCGTGGGTTTCCTCCTACTCTCCAAAGACATACTGATAGGGAATCTAGATTGTGAGCCCCAATGGGGACAGTGATGATGACGACGGCTGTAAAGCGCTGCGGAATATGATGGTGCTGCATAAGAGAGTAAATTAATTCACATGCTGTGTATTGGCAGAAAAGCAGTGCGTGGATATTTCAGAAATCTCATTGAGTATGATGGCACTGTAAACCACGGCATAAAATACTCAGCAAAATTGCCACGAGTGACCATACAGATTCTCCTTTCAGGTAGGAAGGCCAGTAAAGATATTACTCAGCACAGAAGGGATTTATTCCTATGGGAGCATACAGTGCAATGAATGAAATGGTCATTTTTCTCCCTTTCACTTGTATGTACCTGTCATGGCCACTACATAATGTACAGATCTATGCCACTGTGCTGCGGCACCTTCAATCAGCTGATCGGTGGGAGCGCCGAGGTCAATCTGATATTGAAGGGATTGTCAAGTACTAACATCGATAGTCTATGCAAAGGATAGGTCATCAATATGAAACTGGTGGGGGTCCGATTCCTAGGTCCATTGCCTTGGCTGAAGGTCCAGCATGGCCGGTCACCTAAGGAGTGCACGGCCCACACAAGATCTATGCTTTGCAGCCTGCTTGTGCCACTCTGAAGCTTGCCAGATTGCTGGATCCAAATAGCCTTAGTCCCCATGCGCTGGTTGGACCCATGGTTCCACCATGGGGCTAGTCTGACGTGCCAATCTTGAGAAGCGAACTGAGGCCATCAAAGTAGGAGGCCGGCCAATGTGCACTCTAAGATTCATCTTGAGATGGCTCCTTTAAATCCCCAGAAAACCCCTCTAAAGAAGCACAAAAAAGCGAATCAAATAAGCATGAGGCAGAAACGTCCAATCAGGTTTTTATTACATTTTTTATTTTGCCCCTTGAGAAATACAAGGGAGCAGCACTAAGGTGGTACACCAAAAGAGAGGCATCTTCTGGCTCCATGTTGTGCAACCACGTGTCATGGTAACCACGGTACATAGCATTCAGTACACCATAAGGACGTGGCAGGGGTGATCTGCCTAATAAATACCTACACCTGAATTTACAGTACAAGCTGATCAGAGAACGGTCCATGGTGGGAATACTGCTTTTTGGGGTGGTTGGCGGATGCTGCTTAGCGGCAGTGTCATCCCTTTGTCTCAGTGCTGCACTCCGCCTTTACAACGTGATGGAGTGAAGAACCTGTAATGTGACACATCTATCCAGATGAGAAAGCAGAAAGTGTAATAACTGATGGATGGGATGAGCACTTTTGTGTCAAAATATGTTAAGTCTTATCAATATCCCCAACTTAATACTTTTTCCATAAGAAACATAGTACTTTGCTGAAAACACACTATACAGTCCCACACACTTTACCATTGGAGAAGAGCATTGTGTAACAAAATCTTAAGCTTTGCATTTTGAACACTGTCCAACAGGGGGCGCTCTTCTAATTAGTATGTGCATAAATATGGCCTTGTAGTATAAAGGGCGTCCTGTGAGCAGAGTCTCTGGGCTGTCCAAGACCCTGCAGGGTGGGATACAATTCCCCAATTCAGCTTCCTTTAGGGGGCGCCACTGTACTCAAAGCCTTCTTCTATTATGTCCCAACTTTATGGGTTCTGTCCTAATATCACATGACCTTTGTTTAGCTAAGGTATGTATAGCATAAGTGACCAAAAAAAGTAATTGGGAATAGAGAAGTTAAAACAAAAACAAAAAAATAGAAAAAAGATAACAGCATAAAACCCAGAAATGGCTGATTTGTCAGGTTACTTTAAACGGAGTCTGTTAGCAAAAAATGACTTAACAAACCAAGCGCAAGTGCTCGGTGCACCCTTGGAAAACAAGTAAATGGGGAGGTGCAGTTCACTATTTGGCCATGCCATTTATCCATGGCACTTCTAACTTCAATGAAAGCTTGGTCCTTACGTAGGCAGAGGAAGGGGAAGATAGACTGAGAACAAGAAGGATCTGAGTGCCTGTGCTTGGTTTGAACAGTCATAATGTGCTGAAAATCTCCATACCCACTTTAAAAAAAAAAAAAAATAGATTCATTGTATGTTCAGTCACCGAATTCTGGCCAATTATAAGTGGTATTAGGTACTATTTTTTAAAAAATATTTGAGGTGCTGCTCCTTACTGACGACATGATAAAATAAAAAAAAAACAAAAAAAACCATCAAAATGTGTTCGGCCACAAACTCGTGACCTGCAGATGAGTACGACACCCACCTTTTACAGGCTACATGCCAGTAACTTCTGCAGTAGTATAACTGTAAATATCATTGAAAATGTCAACAGCAGACAAACCGCTGATCCCTGGGAAGATGCACATCTAAAATCGCCTGTAAATGTCAGATCAACCTGATCAGTCAGCTATGGTTATTGGGAGAACCAGACTTTCCTCAGACAGTAAATAAAAGAAGGATTGGCCATACTAGATTTCAATATGCCTGATCGTTTGCTCCGACAGGCTGGCTAAACGAGCATTCAGCTGATATCTAAAGTGTATGGGCAGCTAAAAATCGCTTCAGTGCTCCAGGCTGCCCTGGTAGCACCTAAGCCAGCTTGCCAGCTCTACACTCTTACTCCTCATCTCCCAAGAATGTAATTCACCTAATAGAATTTTTTAAAAAAAAATTTTTTACAGCCATTTGGATGGTTGTACCTATAATTACGCACTCAATCAACTTGTGCGGTTGGTGACAGCTCTGGAATGACTAGAAAGAGTCTCGGGTTAAACAATAGTTTCTTGTGACTTGACATTCACTGCAATAAGAGTGCACAACCCCTATAGTTTTCCTTTTTAAAGTTTTAACAGAACCAAAACTCTGTGCCAATTTCATAAACTAGCTTTACAGCCGCCCATTGTTTCAATACAGAGCAACAAATCACCTGAAGGTTCTGCATTTACAGTATAAAAATAAAAGTCTGCCCACGGCCACCACCAGAGGGCGCTCCGAAACACACTGCATACATAGAAGTCAAAAATAAATCTGTAGGCAGCAGGCGTCCCCTAGTGGTGGAAAATGTTATCATTTAACTCTTTCTATGTGAGGCATTTTGAGGTCTGTATCAGAAACAAAGCTTTAAATGCTATAGAGATAAAAGAAAATATTGATCAGCACAGATTAGATATAAAAAAACACATGAAGATAACAGTTGGATATTCTCTTTTTAGCAAATCAAATTAAAGAAAAGTCACATAACATGATCTACGTGTTGTAGCCCACTTGGTATCTAGTATTTGCCCGATTTATCATGTAGAAGGGGAAACAATGATAGTCAATAGGACCTGAGATCTAAAGTTTGTGCTGAACCAGTCAGTCATCTAATGTATAGGGGACTTTGACTTTTCCTTGAAGAATCATCTCAGGGAAGAGAAGGACTGGGCATGTTGAACTCAGCACCCAATCATTGTGTTTCACAGAGTGATACGTTCCTGCCACAGATATCTGGCAGTGGCATATTCCACTCTCTCTGGTGGTAAGTTCTCCACTAGTGATGAGGGAACGTGCTGGGATAAGATGTTACCTAACCATGCTCATGTGCCAACCAAGTTTCTTGAGCGTGCTCAAACACTATATTCGAGACCCCATGACTGCATGTCTCATGACTGTTGAACATCCACGAGACATGCAGCCACAGGGATTAGAACATAGTATTCGAGCACGCCAAAGTAATTCTCGGATAACACCTTATCTGAGCACATTCGCTCATCACTATATCTCCACTTTTTGTCTGCACTCACAAGAACCAAAGAGTTGAATAATATAGCCAGAGAATGTGGTGGATGGTATCTCCAAGGTATTGAATGAGGCCGGTAGAGGAGGGAAATTAAAAGAAAAATGATACAATTAAAGTTAATAAACGCTAAGGCCGAGATGAAGGATTGCTTCCATATTTCCAGGGCTGGTGACACAATGATCCTTCGAGAAATGCTGTGAGAGCACCAGACTCCATTCATCAGATGGAAATCATTCATCTCCATAAATAAGGCACCTCAAAATCTACGACTAAAAGACAAACACCGACACAAAAAAATATCACACTAATCTATGAGCGAGATGACTTACAAGGACATCGTACTTTCAGCAATGCTGCTTCTACCAAGAGGCGAAGGGGCATTGCCAAGAAGCGGAGGGGTACAGCAAATCTTTCATCTACATCCAGGTAGGAGGACTAGACGGAGATGCAGGTAAATGGGTCACAAAAATTACAGATTGTCATGAATGTGACTGCAGAGGTTCCTGATAAATTTATATTAAAGGGCTTCTCCTGGACTTCGAAATGTTAACGTTATCCCAATGCAATTCAGGAGCCGAGATCTTAGACGTAAGGACCATTTACACCAAGTTAATTGTGAACGAGCGTTCCTAGTCATGACAGTCTTGCATTGTAAACAGGCAGCCTATCACCGGAAGAACAAGCAAAACACTTGTTCGTCGGGTGAAACGATCTTCTGTGGTGCACAAAAGATGACCATTCTCGGCAGCCCATCGTCCTGTGTAAAAAGGGCTTGTGCTGCTGAGAACAACGGCAGTCTATGGGCACCGAGTGATCCATTACAGATCGATCAGTGCTCATCCGTGTAAAGTAGGCCATGAAACGGCTGCTCATCATTAAAGATTTAAGTCGTGTGACAAAAAATCTTTACTTGCTATAATTTACAGTCGTAAAGATCTCAATATGGAGGCATTGATTTTGTTCTTAAAAATCGACATTGCATTTAGCGAGCAAAGCCTTTACGGGATTAGTAAAATATGGCTACTTTATTCCAAAAGAAGAAAAAAAATCCATCACTCCGGTCCACAGATTATGGCGCTGGATCTCACTCTAAAATGTGTGTGAATTCTAACATCAGTAATGAAACTAAGACCCAGTCCACCGGCAGGCTTTATAGCCCCCCATTAATAGTACCATAGGGATCAATGATGAGGTTAGTTGGGATCAGTAGATCCAAAGTCAGGCCGGGAAATGAGGCCATAATACAGGTGTTAAAATTGCATCTGCAGAACAGCGGTCTGAATGGGTCCCTATTCACTTCAAAAGGAGCCGAGCTGAACTACCAGACAGCTTTTCGCCTGTGCACAAGTTGGGTTTTTGGAACAAAAGCAGCCACATTTTTGTAATCCCGTACAACCCCTTTAGTGGGCTTATCCATAGGATAGGCCACCAATATTACAATTGGAAGGCGTCCAACATTTGCAACTCCACCAATGCTATATATTAATGGTTTTACACGGCTCCAAAATGCACAACAGCAATTGTAGAACCGTCTGAGCTTGGTATCGCAGCTTTGTCAAATATAAGGCATCGACGAAAGAAAAAACTGGATAAACCCTTTAAATAACAAAATCAGTCCATAAAATGGCTGACTCTGCAGTGTGTAGGTGTCAGGTGCACTTTAATGAAGAAACCCCTTTGCTGAGAAAGAAAAAAAAAAAAAGATAACAGAATTGCTTATAGCAGAAAAAGGATTAATACATCAATAGGAAATGCACTGCAAAAAGGAGGCACGGGCTCTAAAGTAGGAGCGTCACCTATACTCTATGGGTTTTGTCTTCCAGCTTTGGCAGGAAATGGAGCCAAGCCAAATGGATCTGCACCTGCAATCTCTGAAGTTCTATAAGTCACAGGGGTGATGGGAACAAATCCAGCTACCGAGGCTTTTGCAGAATGAGACACTACTTTGTAAGCAGCAATGGGCTGTGCATCCACAGCCGGCCCTTCCTGAGGGCTATAGTGCCGGGAATACTTAGACAAAGACTGAGGGCGGAATGGTTTGGTTACCACAGTCCCAAACACAGTCTCTTGGGATGTCTCGTGGCCAGGGATCCTATGGTTTTCAGCACTGTGCGGCTCCTTGGATGCGTTTAGATACAGAGAGGCTTCAGCTAACTCATTGCTTCTGCTGGAATGTACATACAGATTTCCAGTAGTGTATGAAGTCTTCATGGAATTACCTCCCACCTTCAAGTCAGTATTTCGGAATGTAGAATTTCCCACGGCCGCAGCTTCTTTAACAGAATGATGAGCTTGAGGAGAAGTGGGGTCTTCAACACTAATTTTTCTTGTAAAAGGGGCGCGGAGGAACACATCAGGTTCCTCAAGCTGGTTTAAAGAAGAAGACGACTTAGCCAAGAATGGAGCATTGGTAAATATATCGGAATCATCCTTTGAAATTATTGAACTCTTGAATGGCGCTGTAGAAAAGACATCTACATCTGTACTGAAGCCTCCTGCGGGGATCTGGGTCAATCTTTCAGATGGAGTGTAGATAAGGGTGTTCTGCATGGAAACTGGTTCCTCAGAATTTGGAAGTGTCGCATCCTTGACTTTCTTACAACCGTCCTCTTCATCTGACTCCATTAAGAGAGGTCTAGAGCCGCTACAATCCAAAAGGTCTGGCTCATGGTCAGTGCCTTCTCCTTCACTGCTATGAAAGGAACTACAACTAGATGGACCTTTGGATGGACTCTCCAGCTTTAATTCTAATTCAGATGATATGAGGCATGCTTCAGAACTAGGACCTTTAAAAATCCCATCATTTCCCATATGGAAAGACTGAGGAGCTTGTAGTACACCTACAAATAAAGACAAAGGTTTAGAATTAAAAGAAATCAATACTTCTAGGATTCATATCTCACATACTTTGCTGTCCAACAAGATCAACGTGGCTGTGACAAAATGACACTTTGCTATTAATGGTCAAGTTTGGGTCCCTCCTCAAGGAGATAACCAAACAGCAAAAGGTACAGCAGGAAAAAAAACATCACAATGAAATACATGGAGATGAAGGATTATCATCATGGCAGTGATGAGGGCAAGCTGCAGTCCACTGCAAAGTGCCGATGATATTGCTTCTGGAAAAAAACAGACACTGCAAATTACACACAGTGGTCCTCAAAAAAAGCAGCTGAGAACGCCACTTCTAATCTACTCTAGACCCCAATTTAGCAGAGGTTTTCTAATTCCCTGAATCCCATGTATATTGGCCCTCTTCTATGAAAAGACCACCCCCACAGAAAACCATTTTCTACTGCTTTTTTTTGGGGGGGGACGGACTTCACTGTATATAGTAAACAGTGTGGAATTTCCAGAAACTTTTAAAGACCAAATCATAACACACATTTTGCATGTTTGCAGAACTTCATGTACATTACACTGGAATCAACATATAGGACACCGACATAACGGAGCTTACCTTACAGACATGAATTGCAGGTTACATTTAGGAAGAAATCATAAGAAGTGACTATGAAAAGTTTACGTCAGAGAAGAGAAGTTGTCTGAAGTCTCCAGGGAAAGTGCACACAAGGTGGAAGCTCATCGTAAATGACATCTCAGCTTTGTCTAATGATATTTATGTCATTGGTGTAAATTCACCTTTATCCTAATGTGGCCCAATATCACTTTGGTTAATTGTATGTGTTTTGTAGTTAAAGGGACTCTGTCAGCAGGTTTTTGCTATGCAACCTGAAAGCAACATAATGTAAGGGCCGAGATCCTGATTCCAGCGATGTGTCACTTACTGGGTTATGTGTTTCAATATAATCAGTGTTTTATCAGCAGCAGATTATCTCTGCAGGACTAGGTGTCTCATGCCTCCTAGTCAATCATATGCAACCCCACTATTGATTGGCAGCTGTATACACTGCACATTGACAGAAAGCTGCCGATCAGTAGGGTGTGTGGGGGGTGAAGTTATACAGGGATCAGCATTTGACGAGGTTGTCCTAATTAATGTTAATCATAATGTAAGTGACCAATGACCTTCTGACAGCAAAACGTAATGGTGATCACTCTCTGCTCATTCTTCTTGACCTATCTGCAGCTTTCAATACTGTTGACCACCATCTCCTACTCTGTAGGCTCCAGTCACTAGGCATTAAGGACACTGCTCTCTCCTGGTTCTCTTCCTATCTCTCTGACTGCTCCTTCAGTGTTTTGTTCTCTGGCTCCACTTCATCTCCTCTTCCTCTTGCTGTCGGGGTACCTCAGGGCTCAGTCCTTGGCCCCCTTCTCTTCTCTCTCTACACAGCCCGAATTGGACAGACCATCAGCAGATTTGGCTTTCAGTACCATCTTTATGCTGATGACACACAACTATACACGTCATTCCCCGACCTTACCCCCACTGTGCTACAGAATGCCAGTGACTGACTGTCCGTCCGCAGTCTCCAATATCATGTCCACTCTCTATCTGAAACTCAACCTCTCCAAAACTGAACTTCTTCTGCTCCCACCATCTACTAACCTCCCTAAATCGGACATTTCCCTCTCCGTGGGTGGTACCACAATAACACCCCGACAGCAGGCGCGCTGTCTAGGCGTTATGTTTGACACCAATCTCTCCTTTACATCCCATATACAATCTCTTGCCCACTCTTGCCGCTTACACCTAAAGAACATCTCTAGAATCCGCCCTTTTCTCACCATGGAAACAACAAAAACCCTCACTGTAGCATTGATCCACTCCCGCTTGGATTACTGCAACTCTCTATTAATTGGCCTCCCTGTCACTCGACTATCCCCTCTCCAGTCCATACTTAATGCAGCAGCCAGGGTTGTCCATCTGGCTAATCGGTACTCGGATGTGTCCTCTCTTCGTCAGTCATTACACTGGCTGCCCATTCATTACTGGATCCAATTCAAAGTACTTGTTCTCACCCACAAAGCTCTCCACGGTGCGGCACCTACATCTCCTCCCTCATTTCTGTCTATCGGCCTAGCCGATCGCTGCGCTCTGCAAACGACTTTCGACTAATCTCTGCACTAATCCGTACCTCCCACTCCCGACTCCTCCCGTGCTGCTCCTATCCTCTGGAATGCTCTACCCCAAGAAATTAGGACTAACCACAATTTGCATAGTTTTAGGCGCTCCCTCAAAACACATTTGTTCAGAGTGGCTTATCACGTTCACTAATCAAAGTCATTCTATGTGTAAGTGTGCGTGTGTAGCCCATTCACTATCTCCATCCATCCTTCACTCCCTCAAGATGGCTGGACCTTCATTGTAAATATACAACTGAAAATACACACCTGTACTTTGTATCTCCTTCACCCCATTGTAGATTGTAAGCTCTAACGAGCAGGGTCATCTTATTTCGTCTTATTTTGCTTCAATTATTGTATTGTTAACGTTGTTACTTATGGCTTGTGTTTTGAAACTGTAAAGCGCTGCGGAATATGTTGGCGCTATATCAATAAAGATTATTATTTATGTAATTTATATTATCTTACCGATAACAGCTGATTGGTGAGGGTGCCAGATGTGGGACCCCGATGACAACCTATCTTAGGATAGGTCATTATTGGTGTCCAACACCAGGCACCCTCGCCAATCAGCTGTTATTGATGTTGGCGGCAGTGGCCTCCGGCCGGAAATGCTCATCTGCGGAGCTGCTCCATCTTCTGATTGTGTAGTACCCTGCGGCAGCCACTTTGGTCTCCTATTGATTTGATTAGGAGGCGGATGTGTGGTTGAGGCTCAGTACTACTAGCAGAAGACTGCCAGCTCCGCGAGCGAGGACTTCTGGCCAGAGGCCACTGCCGACACCCATAACAGCTGGGGGTGCCGATCAGACATTGATGAGGTATCCTGAGGATAGGTCATCAATGCTAAAATAGTTTACAACCTCTTTAAGCCCCGATAAATCAGGAGCAGAGAAAACGGGGATTGTAGCAAACAGCCATTCTTCAGCCCTAAAAGTGACATCGCTGAAATCAGGATCTTAACCCTTCCGTTATGCTGCTCTTAGAATACATAGCAAAATCCTGCTGACTTAGTGATGAGCGAGTGTGCTCCTTACTCAACTTTTCCGAGCATGCTCGGGTGTCCTCTGAGTATTTTGGGTGTGCTTGTAGATTGTCTGAGTTCCCGCAGCTGCATGATTTGCGGCTGCTAGACAACCTGAATACATGTGGGGATTCCCTAACAAACAGGCAATCCCTGGCATGCATTAAGGCTGTCTTGCAGCCACAAATCATGCAGCTGAGGGGATTCAGACATAATTTACGAGCACGACCAAAATACTCGGAGGCCATCCGAGCTTACTCGGAAAACTCGAGCAACAAGCACACTTGCTCATCACTATTGCTGACCCGTTCCTTAATGCTCTAAATGATTCATTGCTATGGTTCCCACGTTCTATGACTTCGGTAATAATGTGGCTCATGAATCACAGAAAAAAGTACAATCTAAGAATCTCTGTAGGCTCAAAAGCCCGAGCTGGCAGAACAAGCCCGACCGGTAATGCGTTTGCTACAATGACCAGTGATCTGCAGCCATCAGACGAGGAGACGGGTTCAGGTTGCAGACGGCCTGGCACAGAGCAGAGAACTTCTTTGCTAACTCATCTAAAATAACTTTGAACAAAGTTCACATTATACACCAAATCCATTCTGTATATACTTGTGCCATTTTTTTTTTTTAATTGCTCATTTTCCACCAAAATGCAAAATGAACCCCTTAAGGAAGTGCCCATTTTGACATCTAGGACCAAGCAAATTTTTTCACTGTCACATTCCAGGAACTGAAATATTTATTTTTCCGTTGATGACGCTGTGTGAAGGTGTCACTGGCCCTGCGTGACGTGACTCGACGATTGGTCGGTCACAAACCAACAAAGACAAACAAGGGGACACCGGGGACACAATAACAACGGTGGGCCCTACAATAGGGAACGGGGAAATGGACACCTCCTGTACTCTCCTAAGGAAGAGCCCTGAACTCTCCTCACGTTCCCTATACAGGTTCTTTCAACCTGTCGCCGACCAGGATACCTCAGTCCCTCACTTGCCCTGCACCTGTTATGAATGAGTCACCGAAGGAGGAATAAACAAAAATACAAGCTAAGTCCAGAAAACGGGAGAGGTTGGTAGCCATCGGATTGCAGACCCCTGATCCTATGCACATAACTAACAGTAGCCGTGGGGGGTTCCTACGGTGCCCTAGACCCCTCGTTCACAGCCGGAGAACTAAATAAGCCTAAAGAAAGAAGGGTCATTCCATGTCAAGTGAACCAATGATTTTTACCTCTATATTTTTAATTCTTTTGAGATTTTGTTATTTGGTAATAGTGTGTCAGAGAATGCAAAATGTGAAGGAAAAAAAAATTCTAGATTTTTTTTAAATTTTTTATTGATTTTCAAAGTTCAAGTTCAGAAAAAGTGCGAATTTCGGTGTGGCCTGCCTTAACATTTCTCCTCATAACTCAGGCTAGAAAAAAGATAGACAAACAAAATAAACGCCAGTCTACCCGGAACTGTACAGGCTTTGACCAGATATGTCACAAGAGTATCTTTGTTAATATTTTAACCATGCGAATGCAAACGCAAAAGTTTAAAACACATTTCTGAAAAAAATGTTTAATTTAGAAATATCAAAAACTGCACATGTACCTGCTATGCTCCTAGCCACATCTGTACCAAAATTCAAGTTGGGATCATGATGGGATCATATTTTAAAAAATTAAACTATACAGTGTCAATTCCAAAATCTGGAATTCAGATCTGTTCAGCCTGTGGTCTGGAAGTGTGGGGTCTATATTTACCAAATAATCCATGATTTTTAGATATTACTGTATTTTTTATTATGTTACAGCTTAGAAGCAGGAGAGGACAGAGAAAGCTTTGATAGGGCTCAACCTGAGAATGAACAGGGGTAGACAGTGAATGCAGAGCAAATAACAGGCCAGCAGCTCTGTCAGTCATGTTGAGCATCTGCCCACTGCAGAGTCAGGAAGTAAGACAGAGCTTTCATGTCCTGACATGTTCACTCTTGAACAAACAATAGTCTCTACGACATCAAAGGAGTCTGTGTGCTACAATATTGGTGAGTGTGTTTAAAGTTTGAGTAAACTTATATTAATAGTTAAATGCTTTTCTTATTAAGGGCCAATACACACACAGCGCTATTCTGAGTGATCATCGTTCAGAAAAATGCCCCTCATTGATTTCAATGGGGTTAACACATGCAGTGTTTTTTGAAACACAGAGTGAGTAAATCACTGCTTGCACTACTTTTTGATCTGCAATAAACGCACTTATCACTTTATATAAAAAGCTGCCATCGTTTTCACTAGCGATTAAAAAGACTAATGCAGATATAGTGAAAACAAGGTAGAAAAATGTGCCAAAACCGCAGCGTTTATCCGCAGACAGACAAAGTTGTGTGTGCATTAGCCCTAATACTCACTTTATAGTAACAGTTATATCTCAAGTGTACTGTAAATCTTTATTTTTATTACCCATCTTCCTAACATAATATTAACTGTATTTTTCTCACACAGCAATGGCTGCTACTTCTCAAAGAACAGCATTTTATGATATATGCTGTTGCAATCCTTTTGAAAAAAACTGGACACACAACAAGAAAAAAATCTTAGGCCGGTACAAGATTGGATGTTTCATATAAATCCATCAATCAATGCAGGCATGAAAATCTGTGACAGTTGTAGAAAGCAACTTGCAAAAGAGAAAAATGCTCAGCAGGCAGGAAATTTCGAAGAACCTGTAACTTCCAACACTGAGGATTTTATCAATCCTGATTTAACAATAGAGCATTTGAATAAATCACTTTCTAACATTGAAGAATCACCCATTGCAAAAAAAAAGAATCCATTATCCAGGTTATTGCCAAAAAAAATTAGAAAAAGTTACAAAAAAATTGACCCTTGAGCTGGCAGGTGAAACAGTAGAATGTGAAGGAAAAAATGACACTGATTCAGAGATCATTCTGCAGCTTAACCGCTTCCCGACCGCCCACTGTAGATAAACGTTGGCGCTTGCTGGGCTTTGTGCAGCGCCGACGTTTATCTACTGTCGGCGGTTTTGTGCCCCCCGGGACCCCCACATACCTTACAACGCGGGGATCCCGGTGCACAATGCATGCTGGGACCCCTGACGTCATCGAGACCTGATTGGTTCAGGTCCTGATGACGTCAGCGTCACAGCAGCCAATGGGAGCGATCGCTGGGAAAGCTGCTTGTTTCCCGGCGATCTCCCTCATTGTAACGCGGCTTCTCCCTCTGATCTCACTGACAGATGATCAGAGGTGAAGCAGCGTTACTGTGTGACTAGATCGCTGCCTGGCACAGCTGATCGCTGCCTGGCACAGCTGTGCCAGGCAGCGATCTAGTCACAAAGTAACGCTGCTTCTCCTCTGATCATCTGTCAGTGTGAGATCAGAGAAGTGGCGTTACTATGAGTCAGATCGCAGCGCAGCGATCTTGTCACAAAAATAAAAAAAAGTAAAGAAAAAAAAAAGAAAAAAGCAGGTTACACAGGTTAGGGCTAGGGTTAGGGTTAGGGCTAGGGCTGGGATTAAGGTTATGGGTGTGTTGGTGTTAGGTTTGTGGTTAGGGTTATGGTTAGGGCTGAGATTAGGGTTAGGGGTGTGTTGGGGTTAGGGTTGGAATTGGAATTGTGGGTTTCCACTGTTTAGGTACATCAGGGGCTCTGTAAATGCAATATGACGCCCGCAGACCATTCCATCAAAGTCTGCATTTCAGAACGTCACTACTTCCCTTCCGAGCCCCACCGTGAGCCCAAACAGTAGTTTTCTCCCACATATGGGGTACCAGCGTACTCAGGACAAATTGGACAACTCTTAGGGTCCAATTTCTCCTGTTACCCTTGTGAAAATAAAAATTGGGGGGCTAAAAGATCATTTTTGTGGAAAAAAAATGATTTTTTTATTTTCACGCCTCTACATTATAAACTTTACTGAAACACTTGGGGGTTCAAAGTGCTCACCACACATCTAGATAAGTTCCTTGGGGGGTCTAGTTTCCAAAATGGGGTCACTTGTGGGGGATTTCCACTGTTTAGGTACATCAGGGGCTCTCCAAACGCACATGACACCCGCAGACCATTCCATCAAAGTCTGCATTTCAGAACGTCACTACTTCCCTTCCGAGCCCCACCGTGTGCCCAAACAGTAGATGTCTTCCACATATGGGGTATCAGCGTACTCAGGACAAATTGGACAACAACTTTTGGGGTCCAATTTCTCCTGTTACCCTTGTGAAAATAAAAATTGGGGGCTAAAAGGTCATTTTGTGGAAAAAAAAATGATTTTTTATTTTCATGGCTCTACGTTATAAACTTCTGTGAAGCACTTGGGGGTTCAAAGTGTTCACAACACATCTAGATAAGTTCTTTAAGGGGTCTAGTTTCCAAAATGGGGTCACTTGTGGGGGGTTTCCACTGTTTAGGTACATCAGGGGCTCTCCAAATGCGACATGGCATCCGATCTCAATTCCTGCCAATTCTGCATTGAAAAAGTCAAACGGCGCTCCTTCCGTTCTGAGCTCTGCCGTGTGCTCAAACAGTGGTTTAGCCCCACATACGGGGTATCTGCGTATTCGGGAGAAATTGCACAAAAAATTTTGTGGTTCATTTTCTCTTTTTACACTTGTGAAAATAAAAAAAAATGGTTTTGAAGTAAAATGTTTGTGAAAAAAAGTTAAATGTTTATTTTTTCCTTCCATATTCCATTCATGTGAAGCACCTGAAGGGTTAATAAACTTCTTGAATGTGGTTTTGAGTACATTGAGAGGTGCAGTTTTTAGAATGGTGTCACTTTTGGGTATTTTTTGTTATATTGACCCCCCAAACTCACTTCGAATGTGAGTTGGTCCCTAAAAAAAATGGTGTTGCAAATTTTGTTGTAAAAATGAGAAATCGCTGGTCAACTTTTAACCCTTATAACTTCCTAAAAAAAAAAAAATTATGTTTCCAAAATTGTGCAGATGTAAAGTAGACATGTGGGAAATGTTATTTATTAACTATTTTGTGCGATATCACTCTCTGATTTAAGGGCATAAAAATTAAAAGTTTGACAATTGCAAAATTTTCTAAATTTTCGCCAAATTTTGATTTTTTTAACAAATCAGCGCAGCTCATATCTAAAAATTTTTACCACCATCATGAAGTACAATATGTCATGAGAAAACAATGTCAGAATCAGTAGGATCCGTTGAAGCGTTCTAGAGTTATGACCTCATAAAGTGACACTGGTCAGAATTGAAAAAATTGGCCCGGTCACGAAGGCAAAAACAGGCTCGGGTGTGAAGGGGTTAAAGATAAATTTAAATCCACCCACAGCAGAAGTGAACAGTTCATGATACTGACTACACTACCGAAGAGTTGGACCTGCAAAAGAATAGAAAATGAATTTAACGTTAGCAATAGAATGGCTAGAAAAGCCAAATTTCTAGTTGAACAAAAAGGTTTCATGTCTTGTCCTGATCCTAAACCAGGCAAAACATTAGATGAAGCTATAGTGGGTAAAGTGAAAGATTTTTACAATAGTGATGAAGTGAGCCGAATTATGCCTGGCAAGAAAGATTGTGTGTCTATAAAAGTGAACGGTAAGAAAACTTCTGTCCAGAAGAGGCTGGTTCTTACCAATTTGAAAGAAACCTATGAACTTTTTAAAGAAAAAAATTCCACTTCTGCCAAAATAGGATTTTCAAAATTTGCTGACCTGCGACCGAAGAATTGTGTCCTGGCTGGTGGTAGCGGTACACACTCAGTATGCGTATGTACAACACACCAGAACACTAAGCTCTTGATTGAAGGGGGTAAGCTGAAAGATATTCAGATTGGCGAGTCCAACCTTGGCGATTACAAAGTATGTGTCTCAAATATTGTGTCCAGAAAAGAGTTGGAGTTATCGCAATATTTTCAAAAAATGTCCTTCAGTATCGGCTCTCAAAGAAAAAATATTAAGTTATTTTGAAGAGGCTATGGTAGATAATATAACTTATAAACAGTGGATATCTGTTGACAGATGTACTTTTGACACGGTTTTTAAAAGTGCAGAACTTTTTGTAGAATGTTTTTGTGAACAGCTGATAGTCCTTAAGAAACACTCATTTATAGCTCGCCAACAGTCTGACTACTACAATCACCTCAAAGAAAGCATCAAACAGAATGAGGCAGTAATAAGCTTAGACTTTTCAGAGAACTATTCCTTTGTTGTTCAGGATGAAGCACAGTCATTTCACGGGAACAATGAACAAGCAACTGTGCACCCTTTTGCGATCTATTACAATGAGAATGGAGAAATAAAGTACAAAAGTGTAGTTATGATATCTGAGTGCTTACTTCACGATTCAATAGCTGTTCATTTGTTCCAAAAAAAATTGATTTCAGTGATAAAAACAGACATCCTACCAAGTTTGAGCAAGGTCTACTACTTCTCGGATGGCTCTTCTGCACAGTATAAAAACAGGAAAAACTTTATAAATGTATGCCATCACAAGAAAGACTTTGGAGTGGAAGCTGAATGGCACTTTTTTGCCACTGATCATGGCAAAGGTGTATGTGATGGTTTAGGAGGCACCGTGAAACGCCTTGCAGCCCGGGGTAACCTCCAGAGGCCATATTCAGACCAAATCTTAACACCCATGCAACTTTTCAAATGGAGTGAGAAAAATATTCTTAACATCCAGTTCATGTACTGTACAAACAAGGACTACAAAGAGGAGGAGAGTTTGTTAAAGCATCGGTTACAGGAAGCAGAACGCATCAAAGGGACTCAGCAATACCACACTGTCATTCCATGTAGTGAAACAGAAATAAAAACAAGGATTTTTTCATTCAGCAAAGACAGTGAAGTGCATGAAGTGGTAGAAGGCGGCACAAGATTGGCAATGGATGACATAACTGGTTATGTGACCTGTGAATATGATCGGCACTGGTGGCTGGCTACTGTACTCTCCAAAAATTGTTAAAATGAAGAAGTAGAAGTGACTTTTTTGCATCCTTCTGGCCCAGCGCCATCCTTTGTGTACCCAAGAAAACCAGACATTTTAAAAGTTAACAAAAATCAGATATTAACTCAGGTGGAGCCCAACACCATGACCGGCCGCACATACTCTTTGACACAAAAGGAAATGGCCATTGCTAGTAAGCGCTTATGGGATTACATTTCACCCACTAGAAGGGTCAAATTGATGATAAAAGGCCAGTATAAAAATGTACTATTAATTGTTTGATTAGTTCATATTTTATAGAACGAGGATTTAACTACTGTACTATTCTTCTTAAACACTTCATAAATGACATGTTTAGTGATGAATTGTTACATGTATAAAAGGTGGTAAAAATATTGGTTCTTTTAATCTTGTTTTTAACATATAATTAGGATGAGACCACTTAGAAAATCACACTTGAGGATATGATCACCTTTTTTCTTTTGGTTTGTTCAGTGTATTCAGGTTGAAAATGCTGAGCAAGTTGTGTTATGATGATTAAGATGGATTTATTCTGGCACTTCGGGATTTGTTTTTTGTGTTTCTTTATTGTTACATATAAATGTTGAGTTCAATACGTTGTAATGTGTAAAGAAAAAAGGAATAAACTCACAAACATAAAATCAGATGATTCAAGGCTTAAGAAAAAAAATACAAATTTGATAGGTCCCAAGTTCAATCCCTGTACAAATATAAACAAGAACACAAGTAACGCGCATTTTTTCACCATTTTAAAACATACGTTTTTTTTCACAATTGCGCATCAAAATTATGAATTTGATTTCTCAAAAACAAAATGTAAAGAAACATAGTCTTGTGACATATCAAATGAAAGCCTTTACCATTTTGAGGAAAATGATGTCTCACCCACCTTTGTATCTTAATTCTAGCTCAAGATATGATAAAAAATGTAAAGCCATACCAGGCCAAAATTCGCTCTTTTTCACAACTTTAGAAGTCTGTAAAAAATTAACTGATGAAGAAAAAAATTCAAAACTTTTAATTTGTAATTAACTAAAGTTGTACTTCATAAAAACAAAAAATAAAAAAAATCTAAAGACATCAGGTAAAAAAAATATTCATTTTTGGATCACTTGATATGGAATGACCCAGAAAGGGGAAATCTAAACTGCCCCAGAGCAGACCCCAAAGCAATAGACAGCCCCCAACATGTATTGTCGGTGAAAAGCAGATGAAAACACAAACACAGACAGAAAGATAGGTTGAGCAAACGATGGGGCCCAACTAACTAAATAGGAAAGGACAGAAAAGATGCTGGCTGCAATCCGCAAAAATTCTGCCAAAATAATGTCCAACACGTTTGATAGAAAAAAGGCCCTGAAGTCACTAGACTTCAAAAACACTATATCAGCACTTAGGTATATTCTGAAGACTGAGCAAAAGATCAACTTGACCAGAGACAAAAATGGAGCTCAGCCTGTACCAATAAGGGCAGGCAGAACAGAAACACTAAGTAAACAGACAATATCTCATGGAAAAATAAGAGAACAAATACTTAGCTTTCAGAAGGCAGGTACTGAACTGGTTTGCAAGAGCTCAGAGCAGAAAGGATCACCAGCACCCCTGTAGGGCGTTGGCTGCCTTATATCCACTCAGTGATTCCGGGTGTCCAATCAGGCTCCACCTGTTCAGATGACAGGTTCTTCCCAACCCAATCAATTTCACTACCTCTCTTCACCAGCAGAGGGAGTTCATCAGACATCAACGGTGAAGGGGAAAATGAACTCACAACACCTATCCCTTACTAGGGAACTGGCAAGTTCGGACACTGGTCCCACCGCTGTACTAATAAGACAATAAGGAAAATGACAGGGGAAAACAAACAACACTTAGCTTGCTCTGCAGTCATGCACTGGACCGCAGAGTAAGGTACCCGAACACAGCTTCCAGCAGGAAAACCACTGCTCCAGATCTGCTGCAAACACCACTGTTCAAGATAGCTTCTCTCTTCAAAACGGTTGGCTTCCAAATGACCAGTATTACCAACAGAGTTGCAGCACCAGGTGGCCTTATAAAGGGAGGGGGAGTGGCATCCACCTGCATAGATCATTAATCACCGTGCAATAACACAAGCGGTCACCGGGGAGTAACTAAAGTTGTAGGAACACCAGCAGCCACCAGGGGCAAAAACGAATATTAACCCCCGATGGCCTGAAAGGAAAAAGTTTATATAAGAGAATCCAGAATCTGACACAGATCCAAAAAATGGATCGTGACAGTAGGCTTGGGGGTTTTTTCTTAGGATGAGTATTTGTTAATGGCAACGTTTTGGTGTACATTTTATTTATTACCTTTTATTGACTTTGTGGTTTCTGCTATTTTTTTTTGAGGCTTTGCATTTTCTACTGCACAAATAAGATGGTAACTTTATTCTATGGGTTAACAATTATGACGATTCCAAATTTGTATAGTTTTATGTTTTCCTACAAACTAGTCGCCATATGTTTTTATATTGTGTATTATCATAATTGTCTGCAGAATAAAGTTAATATGTCAGACAGCAAAGATTTTATCAGTTAGTCAAGCAGGAGGAAATGGAGCTGGGCGGGGAATAGAGTCATAGAGAGAAGCTTGGAAAGATCTTCCACGCACCGAAAGCGCTTCAGCCTCATTTACATATTTATTTTACTCACTTATATAGTGTCATTAATTCCACAGCGTTTTGAATGATGTGCATCTGTAAAGCGCTGATTCCTCAGTAACTAGGAAAAGGACCGGCCATGGAAGTCGCTACATGCGAATATAAATAGTTTGGGTGGTGAAATTCTGCCGACAGATTCCCCTTGAGGTTTGTCTACAATAAATGACCAATGACACTATATGACCGCGATCAGCAACCTATTTGCTGACCACCAGTCGGTTTAAAGCCCTCTACACAAACAGACCACGCTAACAATGTGCGCTGAACGTTTTGAGCTAGATGTTTAAGTACGCCTAGCTGGCCATTATTCTCAGTACACAGAATGCTGTGCCTTCCGAGAACAAGCTTTCAGTGAAAATGTAATAAATCATGATAATCTCACAGTGTTCGAGATAGAGCAGCATGGATTTACACACCACAGATCAGGGAGGATGGAAGTAGCATCAACCTACACAGCAGTCCCTGTGTGAGAGGAACGCCCAAGTTTCCCATTAGGGGGCCGAAGTGTTGCTGAAAACGGGATGAAGATGATCCAGATATATTTTAATACGAACAACATTACATTACAGACAGACAAACTTAGAAAAGGTTTAGACAATAGAATTTGTCAGGCGTGCTTCTTGAACTGATCTATACGATAGGCGACAGTGATGAGCGCAAGTGCTCCAGTTTGGCCAGGGTGGCCGAGTATGCCGAGAGTATAGAGGGTGCTTGACTAACACGTTTACAGCCCCACGGCAGCATGTTTTGCAGTTGTTAGTCACAAAACATGTGAGATTGCCCATGTATGTCAGGCAAGCCCCGCATGTTTTGTGGCTAAAATGCAAGACATATGGCCGTGGGGACTCAAACATGTCACTGGAGCACCTGCGATACTCGGTGCATACCCAAGCACCTTACACAAACTAGACTAATGGGCACTCGCTCTTGTTATAAATAGGCGCTAAATGTTAGATCTGTGAGGTCCGACCATATTGACCCACACTGGTCAGTCAACTAACAATGAAAATCTACAGATTGAGAGACACTGCATAGTTTTGCTTGCCATCATCAGTTGCTGTCTTTAAAAGGAGCAGCCACAGTTGTTTGGCCGGTGGAGATGTTCTAATATGAAAAGGCAAAGGGGTCTGATAGAAGCTAGAACGTACAGCAGTCAATTTACCAATATGTTTGAATCAAGTTTTAAAGGAATTTGACGCACTGGGAGTGGGCCGCCGGGTCTGACTGCTGGGGCATCCAAGTCTTCTGATAATAGGGCTCTGCAAAGCCCCATCTGAATGGAGTGGAAGTAGAGCGGGTGCACAAATGTGCTCCATTAATTTCTCTGTGGAACTGCCAAATTTAGAGTGCACCAGTGGTTTCAAAGGTTCAATCCCCAACCAATCAATAATTTATCCCACATCATATGGAGAAAGGATAATGTTTAATCTTGGTTCAACCCCATTAAGTTTTCTACAAAATGACAGAAAAAAAATCAAGTCGGTCTTATCATTAGGCATCTTTGCAACTGAGTCCATGGAGCACAGGAGCATCAAGTATTGTCATGGGCATAGATAGTTCAGTAGATTTCTCAAGGAAAATTACAACCCCTGGCAAAAATTATGGAATCACCGGCCTTGGAGGATGTTCATTCAGTTGTTTAATTTTGTAGAATAAAAGCAGATCACAGACATGGCACAAAACTAAAGTCAATTCAAATGGCAACTTTCTTGCTTTAAGAAACACTAAAAGAAATCTATAATAATAAATGCCCTAACCAGCTTCCGGTTGTAACAACTTCCGTCCAGTTGTAACCGGTGACGTCACCACACACACACGCACATGTTAACCCTCAACACACCACACCGCCTCAACACACACTCCTCTCACCTTTCACCTCCACTCACTCTTTCACTCCACATACGTTCCTTTCTCTCACTCCGTTTCTCATACTCACACCGTCATCGTCGCTCCCCCGACATCTTCCTCCGCCGCCGCGATCCAGGATCCAGACATTCTCCAGGCCGCCGACATGTTCTTGCGGGACGCCATCTTGGATGTCGTTAAGTCCCGCGAGATTCAAGATGGCGTCGCCGCAACAATATGTCGCTGGCGTGGATGACATCGGGATCCAAAAAGATGGCGTCGGCGAAATCTCGCGAGATTACGCCGACGCCATTTTGGATCCCGATGTCGCCCATGCCAGCGACATGTTGCGGCGACGCCATCTTGAATATCGCGGGACTTCACGACATCCAAGATGGCGTCCCGCAAGAATATGTCGCTGGCGTGGGCGACATCGGGATCCAAAATTTTGCCGACGCCATCTTTTTGGATCCCGATGTCGTCCACGCCAGCGACATGTTGTTGCGGTGACGCTATCTTGAATATCTCGGGATTTCACGAAATCAGAGATGGCGTCCCGCAAGAACATGTCGGCGGCCTGGAGAACGTCTGGATCCTGGATCGCGGCGGCGGAGGAAGATGTCGGAGCAGCGACGATGACGGTGTGAGTATGAGAAACGGAGTGAGAGAAAGGAACGTATGTGGAGTGAAAGAGTGAGTGGACATGAGTGGAGGTGAAAGGTGAGAGGAGTGTGTGTTGAGGCGGTGTGGTGTGTTGAGGGTTAACATGGCAAGAGGTGTTAACAACGTCGGCGAAATCTCGCGAGATTTCGCCGACGCCTTCTTGCATTCGTGAAATTGCGTCATTTACCTCACGCCGACTTGCTGTGCGGACGCTTGGCATTGCCTGTACCACCATAACTACTGCTGCCTTGGTCCTATGCCTGTTTACTGCCGGTGTCTAATTACTGAACCAATTTGCCTGTACCGCCATAACTATTGCTACCTTGCTACTCTGCCGGTGTCTAATTACAGGACCAATTTGCCTATACTGCCATAACTACTGCTGCCTTTGTCCTCTGCCAGTGTCTAATTACAGGGCCAATTTGCCTCTATCGCCATAACTACTGCTGCTTTGGTCATCTGCCTGTTTACTGCCGGTGTCTAATTACAAGGCTAATTTGCCTCTACCGCCATAACTACTGCTGCCTTGCTCCTCTGCCGGTGTCTAATTACAGGGCTAATTTGCCTCTACCGCCAAAACTACTGCTGCATTGCTCCTCTGCTGGTGTCTAATTACAGGGCCAATTTGCCTCTACCGCCATAACTACTGCTGCATTGCTCCTCTGCCGGTGTCTAATTACAGGGCCAATTTGCCTCTACCGCCATAACTACTGCTGCATTGCTCCTCTGCCGGTGTCTAATTACAGGGCCAATTTGCCTCTACCGCCATAACTACTGCTGCCTTGCTCATCTGCCGGTGTCTAATTACAGGGCCAATTTGCCTCTACCGCCATAACTACTGCTGCCTTACTCCTCTGCCGGTGTCTAACTACAGGGCCAATTTGCCACTACCACTTCATAACTACTGCTGGGCAATTACAGGGTCAATTAGTATCTGTTTACTCTACAATACGCCAGGACGCCTTTTTCACTGCCAGATAACTGCCAAATACACTCCTTTACCTGTGCCAACATGAGTCATAACAAAAAGTATGCCAATGCCAGTGAAAGGAAAGCAGCTTTAGCACTACGACAAAAACAACGCCGTGCTAATGAGACTCCTGAGGAAACACACCATCGCCTTGAGAAGATTAAGGCTTATAAATGCCGTCACCTCACACACGAATCCCCTAACTCTAAATCCATAAGATTGGCTGAAGAAGCCTCTGCACGCCGTCACCGCCGACAACAGACGGCCTCTTCCTCATCATTATTATTAGACTCACAACAGGATGCTTCCACATCAGCATGTGGAACAATTTACTGCTACGCTTCATCCCATATGCCGTTCACTGACATAACTAATCAGCAATCTGTTTCTGCCCTATCAATACCACCATTCAATACCGATGCACAGTATGCCAATGCCAGTGAAAGGAAAGCAGCTTTAGCACTACGACAGAAACAACGCCGTGCTAATGAGACTCCTGAGGAAAAACAGCATCGACTTGACAAGATTAAGGCTTATAAACGCCGTCGTCTCACACACGAATCCCCTAACTCTAAATCTATTACATTGGCTGAAGAAGCCTCTACACGCCATCACCGCCAACAGACGGCTTCTTCCTCATCATCTATAATAATAAATGCCCTAAGCAGCTTCCGGTTGTAACAACTTCCGTCCAGTTGTAACCGGTGACGTCACCACACACACGCACGTTAACCCTCAACACACCACACCGCCTCAACACACACTCCTCTCACCTTTCACCTCCACTCACGTCCACTCACTCTTTCACTCCACATACGTTCCTTTCTCTCACTCCGTTTCTCATACTCACACCGTCATCGTCGCTGCCCCGACATCTTCCTCCTCCGCCGCGATCCTGGATCCAGACATTCTCCAGGCCGCCATGTTCTTGCGGCGACGCCATCTTGGATTTCGTGAAATCCCGCGAGATTCAAGATGGCGTCGCCGCAAGAACATGTAGCTGGCGTGGAAGAATCGTGATCCAAAAAGATGGCGTCGGCGAAATCTCGCGAGATTACGCCGACGCCATTTTGGATCCCGATGTCGTCCACGCCGGCGACATGTTCTTGCGGCGACGCCATTTTGGATCGGCGAAATCCCGCGATAGTCAAGATGGCGTCGCCGCAAGAACATGTCGCCGGCGAGGACGACGTCGGGATCCAAAATGGCGTCGGCGAAAACTCGCGAGTTTTCGCCGACGCCATTTTGGATCCCGACGTCATCCACGCCGGTGACATGTTCTTCCGGCGACGCTATCTTGACTATCGCGGGATTTCACGATACTCAAGATGGCGTCGCCGCAAGAACATGTCGCCGGCGTGGACAACGTCTGGATCCAGGATGGCGCCGGCGGAAGATGTCGGGGATCGTGGAGCAGCGGCGATGACGGCGTGAGTATGAGAGACGGAGTGAGAGAAGGGGTCGTATGTGGAGTGAAAGAGTGAGTGGAGATGGTGAAAGGTGAGAGGAGTGTGTGTTGAGGAGTGTGTGTGTTGAGGGTTAACATGGCAAGAGGTGTGATGCTATCGCATCCTCCCGATGCGATAGCATCGGGCCATAATCTAGTAAAGAACATAAAAGGTCAGTCAGTAATGGTTACTTTTATTAAACCAAGCATAGGGGAAAAAATTATGGAATCATTCAATTCTGAGGAAAAAATTATGGAATCATGAAAAACAAACCAACAAAAAACACTCCAACATATCACTAGTATTTTGTTGCGCCACCTCTGGCTTTTCTAACAGCTTGCAAGGGAGGAAGCAAAAGACAATACTGACATTACAGCAGCAGATCACAGAGGATTCATTTTGTGAGGTAAAATATTTCACTGACTGTTTTTAAACAATATTTTACCTCACAAAATGTATCCTCTGAGATCTGTTGCTGTAATGTCAGTATTGTCTTTTGCTTCCTCCCCTGCCCAGGAGCTGTATGTTCTGTACACGGTCAGACACAGGGGTGAGACAGCTCAAACGGGACAGCACATGAGGGGAGAACACAGCACAGGAAGGAGAGAGACAGCAGACAAGGGGGACAGCACATGGGGTAGACAGGTCAAAGAAGAGAGCACAGACGGGAGAAGTCAGCACATGGGGAAAGAGAGAGTGGATAGGTGCGTGAGCACCTGGGGGGAGAGATTCTCAACGCTGCAAAAGCCTGCGCCCATCTTGACATAGCCAGGCATAGTAACTAACTGTGATTAATTATAGCAAATTATAATTATCCTCCATCCCACAGTCCCGTGCCCATATACCCATCATACATATCCACGATCCCATAGGCCCATGCCCATATACCCATCATACATATCTCCATCCCATAGTCGAGTGCCCATATACCCATCACACATCCTCCATCCCATAGTCCCGTGCCCATATACCCATCACACATCCTCCATCCCATAGTCAACCATTATGACATCATAGTGAGCGGCGGGGCTTGCAACCTATGATGACATCAGCGTCGCCATGGCAACCATTATGACATCATAATGAGGGGCGGGGCTTGATACACACACTTTTTCCCCATTATGTAGATAGGGGCAAAATTGTTTGGTGAATTGGACGTGTGACTGTGCCAAATTTTGTGGCTGTAGCTGCGACGGTGCAGATGCCAATCCCGGACATACACACACTTGAGCTTTATATATTAGATATATATATTTTTTTTAATATCTGTATGTATTTTTTAATATATCATATCATCTGAATTTGTTCACATACTTTAGATGTACAGCGTTCCTACCAGTTCCATTAGAAGAAAGACTTCACACAAACCATTGATTAAAACCACACAAGTCCGAGGCCATTGCCATTCTTTAAAATACTTTAATTCACAGAAATAGATTGGAATCTACTATACAATCAGGAAATGTGCAGGTTGTAAATGACATTTTTGCTTTTATTTCCATCTCTACGTTAAACTTTAATTTTTTTTTTTTTTTTTATTTTTTTTTTTTTACTTTTTTGGAAAATTTCAAGACCTGGAGGGAATCTGAACTGATAAGACAGGGAGGAGGATGAACTAAAATATATTTATATATTTATATATACACATATGTCAAAATTCTACCAACCACTTCACTAAAGGAATTTTTTTTTTTTTATTATTTGCCTACAATAATGATAAATGCTCTCGGGTTGAGAAAATGTTTTTTTTTTCTTTCCATACAATACATAAGAATAAAGCAAGATCGGTGTATTGGGCACAGGTAGAAACTTGTTATACAGAGGAGATCCCAACAGACTTAGGTGGCTTATAATTCTATGTACAGACAGCAAAATCCAGTACATTGCATGGAGAGCTTCCCAGAGACAGCGATAGCCCACCCAACAAGTTGTACATCTTGTGTACAAGATACAGATATATAGGAAACTCGCACGGACATCTGCACAAACAAAAGTTACACTGATCTTGCAGGGCACGCACACATACGCACAGATACAGCTTTAAATACTTTTTCTTAAATAACAGAAACATATCGGCCCACACAGGTATCCCCATGCAGAGTAAAGAGGTCCAGGTCACCAGTATAATGTAAGAGATGGTGGATCCACAGACTGATAGATTGTGCTGGGAAATTCTGCAATGTTAAGTCTCCGACGCTGGGAATAAGATAATATCATAACGACTGGTTATGCCCATTTGCTAGTGACAACGTGCATACTTTTGACATTATAATTAGATATTTTTGGACTTTCTTCCTTTATTTTTACCAATTTTTGTAAATTTAAAGGGTTGCTCCCAAGATGTGAAGTTATTCTCTCCCTTATGGATGGGGGATATCTTTCCTGATCGATGGGGATCCAATCGCTAACCGGGGCTCCAAAAACTGCTGGAGGTCAAGCACACACCTATACTCCATTCAAAGGGACTCAGTACAGCAAGTATGAGATAACGAAGTGCTCTACTTGGCCAACTCCGGCACTCCCACTGAGAATTAACGGAGCAAAGGTGTGAATACTCCAACTCCGCTACGTTGAGAAGGAGATCTTCAAAGCCCTGTTCTCGGAATTGGTGGGAGTCCTAGTGGTAGAACCTCTAGGGTCTCCTTATCCTATGAACACAGTTGATAACTTCACATCTTGGAAAAAAGAGGTTTTACCGGGGAAACAGTCACCAAGAAAGTTTGACTCAAATGCCTTCTAGACAATGTATTTAGATCATAGAAGAGCCGATTCCCACTTGGGTAGTAGGTCAAGGGCAGGTTGAGCGTCACACAATCCATTAAATTCTACAGGAAAACGGCTCATCTTAAGGTGTTATGCCAACAGCAGCACAACACTATTGATGATATGTACAGGATAGCCAAGGGCTGCTCTTCATCCCAAATCAAACTTCCTATTTGGTGCACACAATGGTGTACAGACAGAAAGCAAAGAAAAAAGTGGCTCAAGGAATCACGAGGAAACTGGGAACCAGAATTAATGATGAACTCAATTTGGCCTATGGGTTTTGAAAGTGTACGGCTCATTTGGTTAGGTCCATCACTATCAAATACCAAATGGAGCTTTCACTTGCCAATAGGGAGATTAGAAAAAGTGAGTCCTGAGGTTTTGTTCTGCATTTTCAGGCAGCAAAGATGTTTCCTACATTGTAGATCCAGTGTGTTCATTATTTCTGGTCTGAACAGAAATTTTCTCCGTTTGTAGGACATATCGGCCAACACTTCAAAAAAGCATTTTTCACCTTCATCTTGATTGAGAAATCTTCATTTTTACAACCTTATAATTGATTACACTGGATGTTATGACTCCTGGCACATATATATGGCAAAAAAAAAAAAGCCTCCGGAAGGGGGAAAGGAACATATTGAAATCCGTGTTAGGCATACTATCCCTTCGTCCCTGCCACAATTTTCAGCTGTAGAGCCCCTTCTGCAACACCTCTACAGCCTTAGTTTCATCTTAACTTCATCTAATACTATGATAAAACCTTCCCAGATTCATAGAAATTGATGTTGGGGAAAGTTGTTAAACCATCATGGAGAACTTTATTCCTGACTCAAGGGGATTATTAGTTGGGTACGACTGCAGCCAATTATCCATTTTTTCCATAGAATTTCATACAGGTGCCCCAATCTAAAGGAAGTATGTCCAGAAAAAAAACACATTTATGTACAAAAATGATGCACCACACAAGCAAAAGGCAAACCTGTCTACTGCAAATGTCAGGAGTTCATATGATTTATAACCTCGTGTTATCCTTCCACAAAGTGATATTTAGCTGAAATGATGTTACGGTGTTTCTCATGCCTTCTGCTCTTCAACATTTACTTTATATAAATGAACGTAGGCAAATCATGTGCGATGTAAACCGGTAGTTTACAGAAGAGGTCCAGTTTGCATAGCAAGCTTTGGTAAACCATGAATAACCAGATAATATCACCTGATCATTCCGTACATCATACAGGTCACTCATTAGATCATTCACACGTCTCTCCAATTACCATTACTGCCTATATATTTATATACCCTACTTAAATATGATCTATTATACATTGATTAGGACCCTTCACGTTCTTGATCTTTCATATAGCCATTACGTCACCTAGATATGTAAAAATTACAATGGCGGGGGTCAACATTGAATTGGCCTTGGTCACCAATTAAGTCTCCAAATGGCAAAAACCATAGGACTTTTTCCTATTAAATCAGTGTTGGGTCTCCAAAGTAGGGTGTGATTACCCCTCAAGGCCAGCTGACATACCCCGACCATTGTGGCACATCACAAATGCAAATAATTGTGAAACTTTAATTATGGTTATCTATGAAATTTTCACATTTTACAAGTGCCAAGCAGCCAAACGTGAGTTTTCTTTATTCCTTCAGAAAATTTGTTGGAGGAAACAGAGGTAAATTAGGAGAACATAGCAGAAGACATAAAACCATTAACATCAAAAATGCCTTGAATTTTCAGTTTATGTGGTCTATGCCACATTTCATTGAATTCCAAACACTACTGTTGCCAGGCGGTGTAATCCCCGATAGAACAGAAAAATGGAAAGGAATTCCCCACTTGCCTTTATTTAAAAAGCAAAAAATAAAGATCTGATTAGTATTACATGATGAAACAGGAAAATACAAGGCCACAAGCCTGCAATCCCTTCTTGGTCCTCAAAATCAGTGTCAGGGATATGCTGTCTGGATTTAGCTATTGGATCTGTATTCCCAGTAAGCGGTCTACCTCAACGCTGTCGATCCCTGGCATTCCCCATCTCGTCCTGCTTTACTAATCAGATTTTTCTGGCCAAAAAAGAAAAAAATACATATAAGTGGTGACCTCTTCTAAGCAAAAACTCTAATATATTCTGCTTCCTGAGATACAAATACTAACACTGAATATGTTTAGGCAAAGTCACGAGCATCGCCAACCTCAAGGTCAAGACTGAGCCGTGCCGTCGTTTGGTTATGTTCTGTCCCATACACGAGTATCTCAGGACAGCAAAATCGACGGGCCGGTGTGAATCTTCTTTCAGTACATATAGACGACATGGCAAGTGAACTTGGATTTGATTTTAAAAGAAAAACAACAAAAAAATACCAGCTTATAAGAAGTAATGATATAGGGTACGGCAATTGAACAAGAAACATGGAATTTTAGCATATCCACAGCTTAAGATTTTCTTCGTCTCGCACTTGACACACAGTCGTCCAATCCCGCATAGTCCTTCCATCCCACAGGTCTTTCTTTTTAATCACTTAAGACCGAAGCAGTTTGGACACGACAAAAAAAAAATAAGGATATGTATTCAGAGTCAGCCAGAGGCTCCATAGCAGATCCACACTATACTGATGTGCACAGAAGGTGAAAATAAAAAATAAAGAGATGTACATATCTATCTATATATATATATGCAGGGTTACTCCTCTGTGGGGGAAGGGAGGTTAGGAGGTTCGCTAGCGTGTGCGCGCTTTACAAGTCTATGAGCTGATCCACCAGTAGGAGTGACCTGGTCATGTTTGGTAGGCTGGACTCAGAGTTCCCACTGCTGTTATTAGCGTGAGGACCTGGAAAGTGGGGGAAAGAGAGGGATTCAGTATGCGTTTGGAATAAAAACAAAACCAGAAAGCTTGAGTAGAAGGTGAGAGAGCAGAAATGAGAGAGAGCGCAGTAATACATACGTTAGCTACAAGGGCTTGTTCATAACTGGCATTTGGGGATTTTTTGGCTCCTTAAGCTTCCAGGGAATGTAGAATGATAGTAAAGCTTAGCTTAAAGGAGTTGTCCAATCTCTAGCTACAAGTCTGCAGCCACTCTATGTGACTGCAGACTTGTGAATCCTCACATTGCGCACACTACATGCTATGAGGATTCTCTGGTGCCGATGCTGGGTACGGCGGTCATGCGAGTGCCAGTATGCAATTTTCATACTCCCTGGCACATTCAGACTAGACAATGTCCAGCCTCGCTCAATACACTGAATTGAGTGACGTCACACCCATCTAGGCAGCACGTGACCGCATATCTGCTTGCGGCCACATGCCCTCCCCTCCAGGCATTGGAGAGTCCTCAGAGCTCGCAGGGCGCGCAATGTGAGGACTCACAAGTCCACAGTCACAGAGTGACCACAGCTTTGAGTTGGACAACCCCTTTATGCGATCAAAATGCTGAATGTGAACAAGCCCGGAAACATCAATTTCATTGCTGTTCAAGCAGGTGGAATTAAGCAGTGCGATCTGTTCTGGCATATAGGGGTTAATGCCTCCACACACTGACCATTAGACAGTGTTTCTTAGGAGGACCTTGGCTGTGTTATCTATTGCTATGACATGTTAAAGGGAAGCCATTATCAGAAAGGGACATCGTTTAAGGCAGGTTTTTAAAATTGTGGTATTTTTTCCCCCTCTATCATGATTTTAAGTAAAAAAAAAAATGATAATCTTGCAGTTTTTACAATGGTCACAGGGACTTTTTTTTAGACTCATTTATTTTACAATGACCTTTGCACACATAAAACACTTTATGCCAAAAGATAGGGTCAGGGACTGATCATAGAGGCTCATGTACATGTGGATCACCTGATACAAAAGCAAGGGTCTAAAAAAAAAAAAAAACAAAAAAAAAAAACAGTGGCCAGCGTGAAAATTGCAAGATTCGTTTTGGTTTTTTTTTGTTAAAAAAAAAAAAAAAAAAAATACAGATGGTTTGTCATATGTAATAAAAAAATGTCAAAAATTGTTAAATACTTTTAATCACCAATATCTGATTTACAGTAATTACCGTAATTGGTAATTTTCTAATGATCGATTCTCTTTAAAGAATTGAATACTACATTAAAACCCACAGATCCCAGTGGTTTTTAACTTTTTTTTTTTTTCTTAAATACATAAAGTTCCAAAACTTTGAGAACTATCGCTCACATACATGACCATATTTTAGCTCCATACAAAGTTATATGGAGCTGCCATATGTCTCCCATACAAGTCCCTACTGAAAGTGTATATATATATATATATATATATATATATATATATATATATATATATACACACACACACATACATACATACATACACTGCTGGGACCCTGAATGATCAGCTGTAGTCAGTGAAGAAACCCAGAAGTGAGTGTTCAATTTCCCTGCAGTGCCTCCACAGGAAAAATGGAGTATTACATAGAGACCATTCAAAATCAATTGGTTGTCTGTGTAATACACAAAATGACAGGTCCTAGACAAAGAAAATATTTTTTTTCCTTCTAAACAATTCTTTAAAAAAAATAAAAACTTTAAATTTCACCAATAAACTAATATTACAGGTTAATACAATATAAAAAAGGCACTGGGCAACAATGACAAATATTCTTATTGAATTTCCCATGTCTGATTGGCCCTCGGTTATGTACAGATCAAGGTGTGTCGGTTACCGGGTCAAGGAATCGCAATGCGACTTCATCACCTTCTCGGCTATAACATGACCTTGTCTTATAACTGCGAATGTTACTTGTGACCCATAAACTTTCAATTTGGTTTTTGGTCCCTGCCAGATAATTACAGAAATTTCTAAGTGCTCAGCTTTAACCCCTTAATGCCAGAAAAGTCCACTTTGTTCCTTAATGGTGCAAAGCAATTACTTGCTTTAAATCTAAGTCTTCGACCCCACTTATCTCCCTTTTCTGTCTTACCTTGGGAATTTTTGGAAACCAGTACCGGAATAGGATCAAATTCATCATCAGCCCTTTTTTCTGTATCATCCGGGATATCAAAGCCCGTTAGGAGGTTAGTATCATCTGCAGCGTGCGGAGGAGAAAGAGAGAGAAGCGGGAAGCTCAGACAGCGAGAAGTGAGAAGCCGGTTAGCATTTTTACACACGAGCCAAGCAGGGTAGGAGGGGGAACAATAACACAAGGGAATGGCCAAGGAGATGTGTGTGGTGAAGAGTCCCATCTTACTCTGTCAGGTCCTGACTATGGCACTGAGGCTAAGAGATCCTGATGACAACCCCATACATATAAAGATACCACATTTCCCCATGAAGCAGAAATGTCATTAAAAATGCCGATGGAGTCCATGGATGACCATGAAATACACAATCACACCAAAAGATCTGACTGTCCACTGTTAAATCATAAGGCGTCCACAGTGGCACCAACAAGAGGACAATCTGACACGTCACTTTAGAAGAACACATAACTATTCAAAAATATTAAATTGGCACAAAAAAAAAATCCTCGTCAATTTTTGTGAAAATTGTAACGTTTCCAAACAACTGGCCGAGAATTCCATGTAAAAGAAAAAACAAAAATATGTTCAGATACGGAGATAATTTTCCCTTTCCAAATGTGACCCAATCATAGTAAAATATCTGTAAAAGTATGAGGTTTTAAGCCAAATATGCCACAGGACGCTGTTTTTTATTGTTGCCGTATGTTGGCGTCTAAAGCCGCCTATAATTTCCTGTATTATACTAGTGACACCAACACCACCAATAAAAAAAAGAAAAAAAAAATGTTGTGCTACATAGTAAGAGGGTATGGAAATCACCATTTATTTTAACTAAGCAGATGACTATAAGAATGTGTGTCTCTAACTATTCTTATATCCAGTAATTAAGGGAATGTTCCACCCAGAAGAGGAAAATCTGATTACTAATGCAGGCCAGGATGGAGGGTGATAGGACATGTGCCAAGCATAGTCCACCACTGATAAAGAAAGAACACACACTAAAGAGTGTGATGGAGTAATCTAGTTAATAAAATAACAAGATCTGTATTTTTTGTCATTTGTATCAAATGGCTTTAACAAGACTTTACAAAAATTGTCTGAAAGTTAGAGAATGTTAGAAAGAAAAATAATATTTGCCTGCTGAACATTGCTGCGCCACTGGTCACCAACAGTCCTGCAGTGAGGAGTGCTGGACACCATTTGGGTGACTGCTGTCTGTAGCCAATCACTGACCTCAGGGGCTACATTTGCATGCATGCCATGTACAGTCATATGTAAAAGTTTGGGCACCCCTATTAATGTTAACCTTTTTTCTTTATAACAATTTTGGTTTTTGCAACAGCTATTTCAGTTTCATATATCTAATAACTGATGGACTCAGTTATATTTCTGGATTCAAATGAGGTTTATTGTACTAACAGAAAATGTGCAATCTGTATTTAAACTAAATTTGACTGGTGCAAAAGTATGGGCACCCTTATCATTTTCTTGATTTGAACACTCCTAACTACTTTTTACTGACTTCCTGAAGCACTAAATTGGTTTTGTAACCTCATTGAGCTTTGAACTTCATAGCCAGGTGTATCAAATCATGAGAAAAGGTATTTAAAGTGGCCACTTGCAAGTAGTTCTCCTATTTGATTCTCCTATGAAGAGTGGCATCATGGGCTCCTCAAAACAACTCTCAAATGATCTGAAAACAAAGATTATTCAACATAGCTTTTCAGGGGAAGGATACAAAAAGTTGTCTCAGAGATTTAACCAGTCAGTTTCCACTGTGAGGAACATAGTAAGGAAATGGAAGAACACAGGTACAGTTCTTGTTAAGCCCAGAAGTGGCAGGCCAAGAAAAATATCAGAAAGGCAGAGAAGAAGAATGGTGAGAACAGTCAAGGACAATCCACAGACCACCTCCAAAGACCTGCAGCATCATCTTGCTGCAGATGGTGTCACTGTGCATCGGTCAACAATACAGCGCATGCATAACGCCTTTTTGTATGACCAAACAACTCAATCTTTGTTTCATCAGTTCACAGGACCTTCTTCCAAAATGTAACTGGCTTGTCCAAATGTGCTTTTGCATACCTCAGGCGACTCTGTTTGTGGCGTGCTTGCAGAAACGGCTTCTTTCGCATCACTCTCCCATACAGCTTCTCCTTGTGCAAAGTGCGCTGTATTGTTGACTGATGCACAGTGACACCATCTGCAGCAAGATGATGCTGCAGGTCTTTGGAGGTGGTCTGTGGATTGTCCTTGACTGTTCTCACCATTCTTCTTCTCTGCCTTTCTGATATTTTTCTTGGCCTGCCACTTCTGGGCTTAACAAGAACTGTACCTGTGTTCTTCCATTTCCTTACTATGTTCCTCACAGTGGAAACTGGCTGGTTAAATCTCTGAGACAACTTTTTGTATCCTTCCCCTGAAAAGCTATGTTGAATAATCTTTGTTTTCAGATCATTTGAGAGTTGTTTTGAGGAGCCCATGATGCCACTCTTCATAGGAGAATCAAATAGGAGAACTACTTGCAAGTGGCCACTTTAAATACCTTTTCTCATGATTTGATACACCTGGCTATGAAGTTCAAAGCTCAATGAGGTTACAAAACCAATTTAGTGCTTCAGGAAGTCAGTAAAAAGTAGTTAGGAGTGTTCAAATCAAGAAAATGATAAGGGTGCCCATACTTTTGCACCGGTCAAATTTTGTTTAAATGCAGATTGCACATTTTCTGTTAGTACAATAAACCTCATTTGAATCCAGAAATATAACTGAGTCCATCAGTTATTAGATATATGAAACTGAAAACCGGATTACTTACCGGTAATACTCTTTTGTAGAGTCCACGACAGCACCCACTGAGAGAGGGGATCCGCCCCAGGAACAGGAAACCTACAGAGAGATAAATGGGGCGGTCCCCCTCGCTCCCTCAGTTTGTATTACCGAGAACAACGGAGGAACCGCCATACATGTTTTAGTCATTTTGCTTGGGCGATTCATTTATCTTACCCCTATGCAGTTTTAAGCTTACTAAGTTTAATCACATATCTAACTTAAATCATAATCTCCACCACCAAGGAGACCCATGTGTGAAAAAATTCTTACGGGAGGGAAGTGAGCGGGTGCTGTCGTGGACTCTACAAAAGAGTATTACCGGTAAGTAATCCGGTTTTTCCTCTTCGCCACGACAGCACCCACTGAGAGATTTTCAGAGATAATCACTAGGGCGGGCACATCGTGTTAAGGACTGATCTACCAAAAGTTAGATCCTCGGTAGAGGACAAATCTAGTCTATAGTGACTATAAAAGGTAGATGGAGAAGACCAGGTTGCAGCCTTACATATTTGTTCAATTGGGACGTTCGCCCTCTCGGCCCAGGAGAATGATATGGCTCTAGTAGAGTGCGCCTTAATCCCCAGTGGAGGGTCTTCTCCTTTTGTCAGATACGCCATTGTGATCGCATCTCTAATCCATCTGGATATCGTGCCTGATGTAACTGCAGACCCCTTCCTGCTGCCCTGGAATGAGACAAACAGAGACCTACTCTGCCTCCAGGGACTGGTCCTATCAAGGTAGGCTAGCACAGCTCTTTTCACATCTAAGGTGTGATATTTCTCCTCGTCCTGTGTTGACGGGTTCTCATAGAATGAAGGTAGGCATATCTCTTGAGACCTATGAAATTTAGTTGCCCGTTTGGGCAGGTAGGACGGGTCCGTCTTTAAAATGAGGCTGTCTCGTGTTGTTAACAGGAACGGTGGGTCTACTGACAGAGCATGAAGATCACTCACTCTCCTGGCCGATACTAAGGCCACCAGCATAGCCGTTTTCAATGAGAGGCACTTTACTGATGCTGAGCTTATGGGCTCGAATGGTGCCTGAGTGAAGGCATCCAAAACTAAAGTAAGGTTCCACGCTGGAAGTCGAGGCACATGCACCGGTTCTGCTCGTTGACAGGCCGAGATAAACCGAGTCACCCATCTATTTGCTGCCACGTTATAGTTGAACAGGGCTCCTAGGGCTGACACGTGGACCTTAAGAGTGCTTACTGAGAGTCTAAGTTCTCGGCCTCTTTGTAGAAACTCTAGAATGGCCGTAATGGGTACTTCACCAGCTAGTTTTGTTGGGTGAAAGGCCAGGAACTTCCTCCACACCTTAGCATAAATTTTTGTCGTGGACTCCTTCCTGCTTTGTAGCAGAGTATTGATTAGGTTCCTTGAGAAACCCTTCTGCCTCAGTAGCTCCCTTTCAAATTCCAGGCCGCTAGGTGCAGGGCTTTGGCCTGTGGATGGTAGCAGGGTCCCTGCGAGAGAAGATTCTGGTGCAGCGGCAGGATCCACGGGTCGGTTACCGACATGGCTCTCAGCCATGAAAACCACGGTCTTTTTGGCCAAAACGGGGCTATCAAGATGACCCTCGCCCTCTCCTGTCTTATTTTCCTGACTACTGTTGGTAGTAGCACCATCGGAGGAAAGGCATAGGCTAGTTGGAATGCCCAGGGTGTTTGGAGGGCATCTAGAATATCTGGGTTGTCCGACCTGTAGAGAGAAGCGAACCTTTTTACGCGCCTGTTGGCTCTGGTTGCGAATAGGTCTATCTCCGGTCTGCCCCATTCTGACGCTATCATTTCGAACACGTCTCTGCTGAGGACCCACTCTCCCTGGTATAGGGCCTGGCGACTGAGATAGTCTGCTCGGGAGTTGTCCACTCCTCTTATATGGAGCGCTGACAAGGAGAGAAGATGGACCTCGGCCATCTCCAGAATCTTTCCCGCGATAGACATCAGTGGCATTGACCGCGTGCCTCCTTGCCGGTTTATATAGGCCACTGCGGTGGTATTGTCTGTCTGGATCCTTACGTGGGCGCCTCTTAACTGCGGGAGGAAGCGAGATATCGCATAAAAAAAAATCGCTGTTAGCTCCTTTACATTAGAGGAGGCCTCTATTTCATTCTCCCACCACCAGCCTTGTACCATGTGCTCCTCTAGGTGGGCTCCCCAACCTGAGGGGCTGGCATCTGTGGTGAGTATCTTGGAGGGAGTCACCCACCACTGTACTCCCTTCGATAGGTTGGAAGGAATTAACCACCATTTTAGGGATTCAACCACCTCGGGCGATATCTTCCCTTCCAGCCGCCCCTGCAGTCTATCTATTTCCTGCAGAATAGCCCACTGTAGTCCTCTAGAGTGGAACTGAGCCCATTGCACCGCTGGAATGCATGATATTAGTGACCCCAGCAAGGACATGCCCTGTCTCAATGATATTACGGGTCTTTCTGTAGCATTCTGTACTTTGTCGATTATGGCCATTACTTTGGCGTTTGGCAGAAAGCACTCCTCAGTTACAGAGTCTACTTGCAGGCCCAAAAACCTTTGACAGGTCACAGGCTCTAGTCTGGATTTCTCCCAGTTAATTAGCCAACCCAGTGTTTGTAGGGATGAGATAATTCTAGCTATTCTTGCTTCACACTGTGAAACAGAATTCCCCACTATGAGCAGGTCGTCTAAATAAGGGACAACTAGGGTGTCATTCAGCCTTACATATGACATTACTTCCAGCATTAATTTGGTAAATACCCGAGGAGCCATGGATAGCCCGAATGGCATTGCCGCAAACTGGAAATGCTGAATCCGACCTCTGAACCAGACTGCTACCCGCAGGAACCTTTGGTGCCCTTGATATATGGGGAGATGGTAGTAGGCGTCCTTTAGGTCCAAGACCGCCATATAACACCTGGGAAACAAAAGCTTTATTGCAGACTTAATCAACTCCATTTTAAACGACCTCAGTCTTAGGAAGGTATTAAGTTTTTTTAAATTTATTATAGTCCTGTAAGAGCCATCTGGTTTTGGGACTAAGAATAGAGGAGAATAAAAGCCCATCCCTGTTTCGTCGTCTGGGACCTCCACCAGAACCTGTTTAGATAGCAGTACCGCAATCTCCATCTCCAGTGCTTCCTGCTGAGAACGGGACTTCATAGAAGTCAATAAGAAGGAGTTTGGTGGATACCGAACGAATTCTAATTTTAGGCCTGATGATACAATACTTAGGGCCCACGGGTTTGATGTCACCTTCATCCATTGGCGGCTGAATCTTAATAGCCTGCCACCTACCGGTATATCGGTTTTATCGGGATCTGTCTCCTCTGAAGGGACGTTTCCCGAATAGGTTGCCTCTTTGCTTGGGGTCCTTATTTCCCCAGCGATCCTGGGGTCTAAAGTCTTTCTTTTTTCCGAACGGCGGCTTCCTGTAGGCCCTCCTGTTGAACGGAACATACGGGTTAGGGAACCCCTTTTTCCTCTCCCCCGCTTTTGTCAAAATTTCATCCAGTTCTGTACCAAACAGGTACTTACCCTGGCAGGGTATAGCACACAATCTAGTTTTTGTTTGTGTGTCTCCTTTCCACCCCTTCAACCATAAGGCCCGCCTGCCTGCATTGGTCAGTCCCGCGGCTCTAGCCGACAACCGGAGAGAATCCGCAGAGGAGTCGGAGAGGAAGGCCGCTGCTCCTTTAATGAGGGGCATAGAGGAAAGAAGCCTACTCCTAGCTACTCCATTTTTAATATTGTCCTCCAAGTTGTTCAGCCACACCAACATAGATCTTGCCGTACATGTGGCTGCTATTGCGGGCTTAAAGGCTGCCGTACAAGCTTCCCAAGATCTTTTGAGGAATGTATCGGTCTTACGATCCGAAGAATCAGCCAAAGTTCCCGAATCCTCCACCGGCAAGGAGGATCTACGGGAGGTAGAGACCACTGCCGCATCCACCTTGGGGGCTCTCGACCAGGCCGTTAACTCCTCATCGTCAAAGGGATACTTACGCTTTGACGTTAAGGGGAGGAAGGTCCTTTGACCTTGTTTCTCCCATTCCCTCTTAACTAGGTCTTTTACAGCTGGGACCACTGGGAATGCTCGGATCTTTTTACGAGAAATACCCGCAAACATAATGTCCTGAGGGGTCTTGGGGTTTTTACTCTCCGGCAACCCCATGGTATTTCGGACAGACTTCACAAGATTACTGACACTGTCCGTGGGGAAACACGTCTGATCCTCGTCCTCTGAGGAAAGGTATTCCTGGGACTTATCGGAATCTAGTTCTCCGGTATCTGACGGCGACCTGGACGCCAGCGAGACTCCTCCTTTAGGTGAACGTATTTCTCTCATGGAGGAGTGACCCCCTAGACTACTGGAACCGCCTAAGGCCCGTAGTTCCTCTCTTATCATTGCCCGGATATCCTCCTTCTTTCGTGAGGATTCCTCCTGCAAGGCCTCCTCAACACATGATTGGCATAATCTCTTTGGGTGGCCATCCGGGAGGGGCTGTGAACATAAGGCACACTCTCTATGTTTCGCCTTCTCCGTTCTTTTAGCCTAAAAAGGGGTATGGACCAGAAAGAGAAGGCTATCAATTATCTAACCTGACCAAAAAACACTCACCCGTGAATTTCGTCAGCAACTACCGGCTGCGGTGTCCGGGACCCAGGCTGAGGCGAGGCATGGGACGACTTCTTTTCCTTACGTTTCTTCTCTAACGGCTCGTCTTGCCTGGAAGGCCCAATGGATTCCTTCCTAGAGCTGCCGCTTCTTCTGGTGCTATTGGTTTTCCTCGTAGCACTGCTCTCTCTACTGCCAAGTGGGGATACCACTAGCTGACCTAATGGGAGCGAAGCTGAGTCATCTAACGACGACATGACTCCCAGCAGCGCCGCTCAGCACACAGCGCACCTTCTGCCACTCTGGGGGGGGGTCCCGGCCTCAGTACGCCCGATGGCGTTTGTAATGCGTCCAACCCCCGGGGGGGGGGGGGGTATAGCCATCACCCCAGTGAGCTTTGGCACCACTTTCGCCTCCAGCCTCACCTGCATTACGCCAGCTCTGGGGGGGGGGAATGCACCTCTCCGCCCGACGCTGCCTCCGGTCCTGGGGCCCCTGCTGCTCATATTATGCAGGCAGGCGGCTACCAGACCAGGTATCCTCTTCTGCGGGTTCCTTCCTAGGAACAGGAAACCAAACTGAGGGAGCAAGGGGGACCGCCCCATTTATCTCTCTGTAGGTTTCCTGTTCCTGGGGCGGATCCCCTCTCTCAGTGGGTGCTGTCGTGGCGAAGAGGAAAATACCTGTTGCAAAAACCAAAATTGTTATAAAGAAAAAAGGTTAACATTAATAGGGGTGCCCAAACTTTTACATATGACTGTAACTACTAAGGGCAGTGATTGTCTGCAGCAGTCACATGAATGATGGATGATTAGTCTGTCAGGGACCAGCAGAGCTGGAGTGGCGGGGAACTGAAAAGCTAATTGATAATTATTTCTTTATTTTACACTATTCTCTTAATCTTGGCCAAAGTTTTGTTAAAGTTCAAAAAATCCACTTGAATGGCATAACAGGGTAAAACTTACCACTAGTTTATACAAGGACAGGTATATGGGAAAATCGTCTATATGTAAGTGACGCCATGTCAGGTTATAGTGGCTTTCAAAAATTATTCAAGTTTGGGAAAAAGTTAGGCTTGAAAGGTATTGGACATATGTAAGGGCACAGTCAGATAGTCGTATAAATCGGGCCGAGATCAGATAATGTTCCGATTGGCTAGCGGCTCTCCCGACCAGAGCACGCGGCTAGAAATACCGTAAATGAAGCTGTCATGTTTGGGTCGGAAGAGCTGCCAGCCAGTCTGAGAGTTGCCATCTTATCTCAGTCCGACTTATATGGACAGGAGCCCAACAGGCCATGCACATAGGGTGGTCATATATTTTAATAAGGTTTAAATAATAAAGTACATAGTGCTCATGTTTATTAATGCTAATCACAAAGATCATAAACAAAAATATACATACCCACCATATAGTGTATCATGTGCCCCTTAATGTTAGGGCTGTGGAGTCAGTAAGCCAAACCTCCGACTCCTCAATTTCCATGACACCGACTCCAACTCCACGACTTCGACTCCCCCATACCAGGGCTGTGGATTCGGTAAGCCAAACCTCTGACTCCTCAATTTCCATGACACCGACTGTGACTCCACTAAAATAGGCTCCAACTCCACAGCCCTGCTTGACGTGCCAATTCAAGTACCCAGCTTGATAGGTGAAGAGGGGGTTTTTAACACCTGTCCCCCATTCAGTTAGCAAACGCCTTATGATGAAGATGCGAAACACGCAGGATCTATGTGATTACCGACCCCGACAACCGACCCCATTCCCTCACATCTCCTCCAGTCGTCACAACTCACCTAACTACAATCTTTAATCTCTCCCTCTCCTCTGGCATTTTCCCCTCCTCCTTCAAACACTCTATCATTACTCCATTACTAAAGAAACCCACCCTTGACCCATCCTGCACAAACAACTACAGACCAGTCTCCAATCTCCCCTTCATCTCTAAACTCTTGGAGCGCCTGATATACTCCCGCCTTACCCGTTACCTCTCCACTCATTCCCTCCTAGACCCTTCACAGTCCGGTTTCCGCCCCCTACATTCGACAGAAACTGCACTCATCAAAGTGACCAATGACCTTCTGACAGCAAAACGTAATGGTGACCACTCCCTGCTCATTCTTCTCGACCTTTCTGCAGCTTTCGACACCGTGGACCATCCTCTCCTACTCTCTAGGCTCCAGTCACTAGGCATTAAGGACACTGCTCTTTCCTGGTTCTCCTCCTATCTTTCTGACCACTCCTTCAGTGTTCTGTTTTCTGGCTCCACTTCATCTCCTCTTCCTCTCACTGTCGGGGTACCTCAGGGCTCAGTCCTTGGCCCCCTTCTCTTCTCTCTCTACACGGCCCCAATTGGACAGATCATCAGCAGATTTGGCTTTCAGTACCATCTTTATGCTGATGACACACAACTGTACACATCATCCCCTGACCTTACCTCCGCTGTACTACAGAACGCCACTGACTGTCTGTCTGCAGTCTCCAACATCATGTCTGCTCTCTATCTGAAACTCAACCTCTCCAAAACTGAACTTCTTCTGCTTCCACCATCTACCAACCTCCCTAAATCTGACATTTCCCTCTCTGTGGGTGGCACCATAATAACACCCCGACAGCAGGCGCGCTGTCTGGATGTTATGTTTGACTCCGATCTCTCCTTCACCTCCCATATACAATCTCTTGCCCGCTCGTGCCGCTTACACCTAAAGAACATCTCTAGAATCCGCCCTTTTCTCACCATGGAAACAACAAAAACTCTCACTGTCGCCCTGATCCACTCCCGCCTGGACTAGTGTAATGCTCTATTAATTGGCCTCCCTCTCACTCGACTCTCCCCTCTCCAGTCTATCCTTAATGCAGCAGCCAGGGTTGTCCATCTGGCTAATCGTTACTCAGACGCGTCCGCTCTTCGCCAGTCGTTACACTGGCTGCCAATTCATTACAGGGTACAATTCAAAGTACTTGTTCTCACCCACAAAGCGCTCCACAGTGCGGCACCCCCTTACATCTCCTCCCTCATTTCTGTCTATCGGCCTAACCGACCGCTGCGCTCTGCAAATGACTTTCGACTAACCTCTGCCCTAAAACGTACCTCCCACTCCCGACTCCAAGATTTCTCCCGTGCTGCGCCAATTCTCTGGAATGCTCTACCCCAAGATATTAAGACCATCCACAATTTGCATAGTTTTAGGCGCTCGCTCAAAACACATCTGTTCAGAGCGGCCTATCACATTCAGTACTCAAAGTCATGTTATGTTTGTGTGTGTGTGTAGCCCATTCACTATCTCCATCTAACCCCCACCCCCTGAAGATGGCTGGACCATCATTGTAAATACATCATTGTAAATACAAACCTGTGCTTTGTATCTCCCCCACCTCATTGTAGATTGTAAGCTCCCACAAGCAGGGTCATCTTATTTCGCTTATTTATTGTATTGTTAACGTTGTTACTTATGACTATTGTGTTTAAAACTGTTCAACTGTAAAGCGCTGCGGAATATGTTGGCGCTATATAAATAAAGATTATTATTATTATTATTATTACCATTAATGTATTGAAACATGAGTACTAAGCACTTTATTATTTAAACACTAGCTGAAGAGCTCAGCGCTGCCCAGGCATAGTAACTAACTACGGTTAGTTATAACAAATTATAATGATAATATCTATATCTCTGATTGTAGAGCCCCGCCCACTCCGCATAGCCACATTCACTATAATAACCCGCATCGTCCCGTCAGCCAGAGCCACCGGACTATTTCCCCTAATATCCCACATCATTCTGTCAGAGTCACTGGACTACTACCCCTAATATCCCACATCATCCCGTCAGCCAGAGCCATCGGACTACTACCCCTAATATCCCACATCCTAACTTCCATACCGGGGATCACTTTAAGAGAGGCCTGGGGTCAAAACCCAAGCGCTGGATGCATTTGCCCTGACTTCAATACCGGAGATCCCTTTAAGAGGGAAGATGTGCCTATGGATGGAGGATGTGTGATGGGGATATGGGCAGGTAGGGGGGATTCATTTCTGTCATGTGCTCTCTGCTCCTTTCTGGGGGCAGACAATGGCTGGGAGCTTATGTTCCTGTTAATGCTAGATTTCTCCCACCTTGGCAGTGTCTGCTGAGGTGTTGTCGTGGAGTGAGAAAACTATTGCTCATAGCAACCAATCACAGCTCAGCTTCTTTGCTTAGTGATTGGTTGCACGGAAAACTGTTGCTCATAGCAACCAATCACAGCTCAGCTTCTTTTAAACAGTTCTGGTGAAATGAAAGACGCTTCGTGATACACACACACACATACATTCACTTTTATATATAGAGATTACTTTACTTAAATTATATATTTGTACTCATATAGGTCTTCTGGTGAAGGCACTAGGCCCTTTTTTTTTAATTTGCATGGATTCCACCACCAGAGATGATGTCCATTTTTTCCCTGACAGACTGATTTCCTGTAGTAAAACATATGCACACTTGTCTATATATAATGGATATATAGATTCTGGGAATCGGTGTCAAGAAAGAATTTGTATTGTCAGTCAATCTAGATTGGGAGTCTTTGATTTTATAGCAGATATTGATGGTTATTCTTGCATCCACCATTATAATCCCTCTCATGATTAAATGTACGTAACTGGACTGCCTGGATAGGATATTCTCATCGCCATGTATTTTTGTTCTTGTCATGTTTGTCCTTAATGTTTATTTTTCTGATGTTCATTAATAAAGATATCAACTTTTTTCATCATTACACGACTTACATAGCCGTCCGACTGCGCCCTAAATGTAAAATTGCTATTCACTGTTAAATTTAGTTAGTTTTGCCCATAGAAACCTGATGGGGCTTTTCTTTATCCAGGGAGTATTTAAAAATTAACAACATGTTATTATTATAGCTAATGTTTGATCCCTAGGCATACCTGGTTCTATAGGGATGTTTGCATTTTTATCTTGGTTATTTTTATGGTAGGACTTGCTCCACTATATTTTTGATAGGACTTTATACCCTGGGAGGTATTACCGCTTGCATACATGTATTATGCCTGATAATTAGCGCTTTACACATAATGTGCCTACATATACTTGGACTCATGGCCCTGCTTTTTCGCCTGCAATTGTCTTACTTATAGGACAAGTACCATGACCTATTGGGATTATGTCCATCATTAATCTATCAATTTAGTGATATTACTTCATTGTCCAACACTGAATGTGAGAAATCGCTCCTACACGTCAAATTAGCTTATGGCAACTGTGGTTTCTGAATATTGGCACCCTTTATCAAGTCAGCCTGTGTTTTACCTTCTCTTTTTAATCAGGTTTGATATATTTTGTTTTTTTGTGTGTTTTCAATGAAGCGTACAGAATTGTATTTGTCGCTTCTTTGCTCCTGTTTTTCTTTGTAGGTTATTATGTGTTCTTATTGGTTTGTATGTGCAAAAAAAGTTTAATAAGTCTTTCAGTGAGGTTTTAATGACGTTATTCATGTACGCACTAATGACTAGTGATGAGCGAGCGTGCTCAAGGAAGAAGCTAGTGCACGCTGCGGGTTTTTATTTTTCACACACAGATTCAGTGCCCCCCCCCCCCAAAAAAAAAAAAAAAGTGCTCATGTGCACTGTCCCATTGGATAATATTGGTCCGAGTGCCGTTTGTGTTTTTCTTTTTCTCATCAACAGCACCTGGACCAAAACTACGGTCGTTGAACAAGCCCTCAGTCATACGAAAAGTTGGAATATCATGGCCTCAAGTCAACATTTGCGTTTAATTTAAGTCTCTTTTATGTTTTATCTTTGCTTTTCTCTGGCAGATGATGTTTAAAATTCAGAAAATCTAAAAACTTTTACCCCAAAGAGGGAAACAAAAAAAAAAAATGAAATAAAATAAATCGGGGCCTATTATTTCAATGATGAAGATATGTATGCAGACCGATAGAAGGGTACGGCATCCGAGCAATAGAACTACAGACTCAATCTCACATCAAGAGGAAAAGTATTATGAGAACACTATGGAGAAAAATACTACATCGGCTCAGCGAGACATGTCCGGTAATGTATTCGAATGAAATGAGTAAATGAGTAGACCACCAGGAAACCAATGGGTCGACCATGGACAATGCACCCTGTCCAATCCACGTGTCACGAGAAGACGACGATCAGATGGGCCTCTTGTTCCTGTAGGCTCATTAATTGGCATCAGCTATATACTCCACACATATACAGACATACATGCACACATTACAGACAAGCATGCAGACATTAACTACACCAGATAGAAAACTACTGCACCAACTACTTCTAGTTTCACCCAACTACAAGACGATTCGAGATTAAGCACGTAAAACAATCGCAGACATTGTTACAGAATGTTGTGGCTGAATAGGTAAGGAAAAAACCTAGAATGCAAATATAGAAGAGGAGTTCTCAATAAGGATGTCACTAAGTCTGATCCTCATTGTCGGCACGCGTACTACATCTCATGTTACTGTCCAGCGAGAATACTCCAAGAGACCAGACTATGGCTCACACAACGTTATGCTCCTAAATAAGACAATGGATGCAAAAGGGAACTTCTATTTCCCCTGAAAATGTTTACAGGATGATAACCATATGCCTCTGGAGTGAGTTTTAAGAAGTCTTTTAAAATGACAGGTTTTTGTCTTGTAAAGGCCATTTCAGAGCGTTTCCCACTGTTAATGTCACCTATGGACCGTACAATTCAATTCAATAACAAACTGAAATCTTTTTGGATGGAAAAATAAAAATAAGAGCAAAAATAATGTGATTGCACAAATACGTGCACCTTTACAACTAATACTTTATTGAAGTACCCTTTAAATTATTAAACAGCATTTAGTCTCTTAAGGTCAGAGTCCGTCAGTATGGCACATTTAGATCTTTGCCCGCTCTTCCTTGCAGTAGTGCTCCAAATCTGTCAGATTGCGAGGGCATATGTGTACAGCGCCCTCTTCAGGAAAACAAATATACAGGCTTTTCAATTGGAATCAGATCTGGGCTCTGCCTGGGTCATTCCAAAATTGAACTTCTTATAGTGAAACGATTCTTTTGGTGATTTGGAGGTATGCATGGGGTCATTGTTGTGCTGAAAGGTGAAAATCCTCTTCATCTTTTTAGCAGAGGCCTGAAGGTTTTGATGCAAAGTTGATTGATGTTTGGATCTGTTCATTATTTCCTCCTGCTTGATTAAATCCCCAGTTCCAGCTAATGAAAAGCAGCCCCAAACCATAATGCTGCCTCCACCATGCTTCACTGTGTACATGGTGTTCTTTTGGTGATGTGCAGTGTTTGGCTTTGCAACAAACACACCTTATGAAAATATGGCCAAAAAGTTCAACCTTGTTGTCATCAGACCATTATATGCTTGTTTATGGCAGACTTCATGTAAGGTTTGGCAAAATATAGCCAGGCCTGGATGTTTTTCTGTGTAAGAAAAGGCTTCCATCTTGACCCAGGGGTGTAACAACCAAGGTTACAGAGGTCACAAACGAGGTTCCGCCTACACCAGCAGAAACTTCAACTGGATGTGCGTCATGGGACACACATCCAGTTGATGTGTATTGCTGCACACTGATCCATCGGGTCCGTGGGCAGCAATACACACTGCCAGCCAGAGGCCAGTAGCCAATGTCAGAGTGCACGTGACTGGTGGCGCATGGCAGTGACATTATGTGCATCCGTTGCTTGTACGCTAAAGTCAGCTGCTAGCTACAGAAGAGGACGCTGCGTGGCGGGGTAGAGAAGGGAAGAAGAGTATAATGGTTTCTTTTATTCCATGCATTTAAGAACAGCAGCAGAACTGGTGACACAAACCAGGATAAGGGACATATATATCAGGAAGGAGAACATGGATACATAGATATACTCTAATAGGAGGGGGGTAGGTCCAAATCTTGCACTGGGGCCCATCAGACTTTCTACGCCACTGCTTGCCACTCTACCCCACTGAACCAGGCAATAAAGAATGCGCGAGATTGTGGTCATATGCAGTTCACACAGCCAGTACTAAATGTTGCTATAGGCCTCTTGGCAGCCTCCCGAACCACGTTCTTCTCTTTTCAATTTATGAGGGACATTCAGTTATAGGTCATGCCACTGTTGTACCAAATGTAAAGGCCCCGTCTCACATAACAAGATCGTTAGCGAGATCCCTGAAACGTCACAGGTTTTGTGACGCAACAGCGATCTCGCTACATGTGACACATAGCGGCGACCGGGCCCTCGCTGGATATCGCTGATCGTGCTCGAATGTCCTGGGCCATTTTTTCGTTGTCGGCGTCCCGCTGACCAGCGCGCATCGCTGTGTTTGACACCGATGAGCGACCTCGTTGGCGACGCAGAACTCAGGGACGCAGGCGTGTGCTGTGTTGTAAGCTGTTTACAGACCACGGCTTTTGCTGTAAAAACGAAACTAAGAAAATCTCAGGACAATCCTCCGAGAACAGCTAACCTTTACATGGAGTTAATCCGAATCACTATAGATTATATAGCAGCTGTGTACTCATCACTATGTAACATGAGTGTAAATATGACTTGCTAATTCGGAACACAACCAAATCCCCAAGTGTAAGAAAGTATTCAAACTTATGCAACCACATTATTTTAGTGTTATTCCCCCCCCCACTCAAAATGATTTCAGTTTGTTACTAAATCAATTTGTACAGATTATTGGTGACATTAAAAAGGTGGAAAAAGTTCTGGAATGATTCTTCTTGGTAACTTTTTATTTTTACACGACAAAAAGTTGGCATTTTAACATAGGGGATGTAGACTTTATATATTCACTGTATATACACTTATACTTAATAAACTAATGCATTTATCCGACATGGCGCAAGAACATAATATCTGCTCATGGCTTGTTTTGCCTTTTCCCACTTCAAAACTAAAGACACAGAACAAGAAATGATCTTCAGACTACAGAAACTAAGGCTGTGTGCACACGCGGCGGATTAGGTGCGGATTCATCCGCGCGGATTTTGTAAAATCCGCAGGTGAAACCGCAGGTCAAAGTACCTGCGGTTTTACCTGCGGATTGCTCTGCGGTTTTGCCCTGCGGTTTTTCAACTCCTCAATGGAGGAGATGGCAAACCGCAGAGGAATCCGCAGAAAGAATTGACATGTCAATTCTTTCTGCGGATTGAAAACCGCAGATAATCCGCGCGGAAAATTCCGCACCATCTGCATTGCGGTTTTTTATTCCCATAGGGAATCATGGTACTGTACACTGCAGCAAGAACTGCTGCGGGTCTGCAGCGGCCAAAACCGCTGCGGAACCGCAGCAAAATCCGCAGCGTGTGCACACACCCTAACACTGGAAAAGTAAAATCAGGAAATGTCAGATGTTTGTGACCTAATAGAACGGGCGGGCAAACTGCCTGTGTACTTTTCTTCCTTTAAATCTTTACATCTGGATTAGAAGGATTAATAATTAAAAGACACACTAATGTGAAAGCCAAACCAAACCAAAGTCAGCTAGCTGCTGTAGAGGACAGGATAAAAATAATCCTGTATCACCCTCACAATCCACATAGCAAAAGCTGTCCCACAGCCATCATCTAAAACAGGCTAATGTTCAGCAGGGTGTCCTCTACTTGGCTATGTCAGAGGTATACATCATAAGTGTAGTTTAAAGGGAATAACAGATTTTTTTTTTTTTTTTTTAAAGAATGTGCCACTAACAGGCAGGTATTGCTACCTACCTCCCTGTTGTGTCCAGCGCCGTTCTCTGCCGACACTGAGCTGTCACAGACTTTTGCTGATGTCACGTCAGAGCGGCAGCTTCTTTTCTGGTTGACAAGGCAGGTCTACTGGTGAAATGCTGACTGACAGCTGACTCTCCACTGCCTAATTCAGGGAAGCCAGCTGTCAATCAGCATGACACCAGCAGTCCCGGCCTGTCAACAGGAAGAGAAACTGTTGCTCTGTTGACAGGGAGCAGCTGAATCTCTGGCAGGAGCGGTCAATGACTGGAAGTACAACAGGGCCTCAGTTAGCAATTACCTGCCTGTTAGTGCTTATGCATATTTATTTAGCCACAGGTTTCCCCTTTAAGTATAACTCCGAAGTAAAGCCGGCCATACAAGAGATAGCTGCTGGCTTGAAAGAACAAAGTGGTACTGCCAGACACCTCTTTGAGGAGCTCCTCTCCTCCCCCTGGCAGGAGCTCCTCTCCTCCTACCCCACCTTGGCAGGAGCTCCGCTAGCCCTTGGCAGGAGGTCCTCTCCCCCCACCCCGCCCTTGGCACAAGGTCCTTTCTCCCTTCCTGGAAGGAGCTCCTCTCTTTTGAAAATACAGAGATTGGGCATTGAAATTCCAACTGCCCAAACCTGCCATCCCCTGCCTATCTGTAATGGGAGAGTTGGAAGACCCACAACATAAACGATCATCAGGTGTGGGCAATAATTTTTTTTTTTTTTTTTTGGGGGGGGGGTCTTTAATATTAAACATATTACACTGTATAGGCCTAGCTCAATAGACTATTGCGGGATGCCAAAGCTTATTGAGAAAGTATACACAACACGTGGCACACTTTGGGTTTGTGGTTCTTCCCAAGGCCAGTGATTCTGTTCATGATCTCTCAGGTAAAAGTAGAAAAGGCTTGGCGATGTTTCCATTGTATTAGTGCAGGGCCTACAGAGTGATCCCTTCTTTGGTGCTCTTTAAGTACATGTAATGCCCCATCCTACAGGTCCTGCTCTGGGCATGACACATTGGGGGAGTTTTATCAATACAATCTCTAAATCTTAAGACAGCAAATTTAAGACTAAACAATCCTAAAATGCACCAGGTTATATCCTAGCCTGCATGCTGTCAGATCTGGCACATCTTTAGACTGTCTAGTCTGAGTTTACGCCACTCCGGAGGTACTTTTATCCAGAAATTTGCACTAAAGTGTTGGTGCAGTGTTTGACACACAGTTTTGCACATTAAGCCAAGGTTCCTTTTCTGTTAAACCACAGACAAAACACAGAAAGTATCTAAAACACGTAATAAATGTGGTGCGAGTCATGAAAGACAAGTTTTTGGGGCGCATGCAGCTTGATAAATCTCACCCAATATATCACTTTTACCTGTTTCTTTTGCATTTGATTTCATGATCACTGCTGGTAAAACAAGTACCAAAATGTAGCAGGAGTCACTAATATCACAATAGGGCAAATACCAGTAAAAAGGTTTAAAAGAAAAAGAAAAAAAAAAAAAAAAAAAAAACACAACACTATTGTTCAGAAGCAATTTAAGGAGTTTTCATTCATGTAATGTTCGGTCCAGGCTGCAGTTTGTAAAAAAAAATAAATAAATAAAAAACTACTAAAAATAAGTTTTATTCTCACCTACCCCGAGTCCACCAGCGAGTCTCTGCTGCTGCACCCAGTGTCCGGCATTGGCTGCAGCGGTGATGTCTCGTCATCGGCCAATCAGTGAGCTTGGCGACTCTCAGGAGAGCGTCCAGTCCACACTGGCACAGACCCTAAGCTCACCGATTGGCTGCTGAGGTGTTGACATGATGTCAGCACCACAGTCGACATCAAACAGGGGAAGCGGCGGAGACTGACAGGAGGACCTAGGGAAAGTGAGTAAAGCATAAGGGACAGACAGGCATGTGTCGGACAAGAGCGGGAGAGAATCTGTCCTAGGACAATCTCATAGATGTTAAGGATCAAGACGCGCAGCAAACATGGTCACAGATTCTCCATTTTGGAAGCATTCACTATTCCGTCTCGGTACACAGCCTGTATCTCCCCTTCCCTCATGTCATATGGACAGCATTAGCTATACTTTAATGTCTTATGGAGCAAACGGATGAATGGGTATAAAGAAAATATGCAAGGTAGAAATGCAGTATGATACCACAGGAGGTTCACTAGCAATTCCATGTATTACCTGCAGATGTTGGAGCAGAGAGAGTTACTGGAGCAAACTCATCAAGGAGGTCAGCGGCAGGGTTAGACAGAATAGAGTAGTCAAGTAAGGAGTCCTCCCCGGTAAGGGAGTCTGAAGAGTCCAGAGGGAAGCATTAATAGAAACAGAAAGAGTTAGAAGCATCAGTCCAGGTAATCACAGGAAAGCTACACCATACACTCACTATGGAATAGTGATATGCACCAAGGGCCACCCAGAATCACAAGCATATGAAGCGAGATTCTGAGATGGTACATGGGCGATCCTAGAGCGCCACTTCTATATGGAAACGGCATAATGAATCTTATATGAGGGTTATTCCTAACACTGAATGTCATCATCTATCTACACAATATATGATCATTTTCTGATAAGTGGGGGTCAGACCACTGAGATGCCTACCGGTGCTGAGAACAAGGATCTGAAAATCTCAGGTCAGCATTGTGGTGGCTGCGCTTGTGTTCCACAGATCTATTTACGTTACATGGGACTGCAGGAAAAATCTGAGCAATGTATTCTGGGATCTTTGGCAGCCCTATAGTTATTTATTGGCGACATATGCTCTATTCTGACTCGGTATTTCAAAAAACACTCTCCTAAAGGATCTGCGAGGATCAAAGCAGTAGGAGCCCTGCCAATCAGAAAGTCAGTGCTTAGCCTGTGGATGGGTGATGCCTTGCAATATTGGGAACAATCCCTTAATCATAAAGGCTATCTATCCTAAGAAAAAATAATATGTCCTATAGACATTTCAGATGTTTAAATAAGCAGTAGTTTGTCCGAGCTAGAAGTGTAAGACGTGATGGTTATGTGCTCAGCCTTCCTTGGAGAGCATATTCAACGGTGTATACAACGTATTAAGAGCTCCATGGAAAGGGAAAGATCCTAACACCGAGACCCTCACAGACAAAGATTTTAATAATGATAGGTAACCTTAAAACGTCACTTGAAATCTTTCTTATAATGCTGATCAAGCAGCAAACATCTGGAGTTCCCCTCACCGGATTGGAAGGATCTTGGCAAAAACATCCAGCATCTCTGTATGGTAAATGCAGACTATTCTACAAAAGCATCCAACACCAACCTGTGCGATTTGAAGCAATGGAGTCTGCCTGGGAAGAGAGGCGTTGGGGCATGGGAGGCTCCAGCCCAGGAATGAGGCTTTCCACCACAGGCTCTGCCTTGCCTTGTGTGGTGAGAGATGGTGGAAATCACCACGTAACACAAAGGAGGGGAGTGGATGACAGAAGAAGAGAAAAGTATAAATGATACACGTAAGAAATTCCAAAAGACCATTTTTATTACAAGAGATCAGCAGTGGTATAGTCGGCCCACGCGAGACTTACATTATCCACCCAATCATTTATCTCTATAGTTCCTTATGGACTGAAAAGCAAGGAAGTGTGTAAGCTTGGAAGAGCATATATACAGCAACATCGCTCAGAAATCAAGGCAAATCAGCCTATATGATCTCAGAAATGTCGGGGTACTCAGCTCACATACCACCAACTATGTTCATCTTTATGATAGCTGCATGATGGATCACTGACACAAAAGACAAAAGTGAACAATTCTGCATTGTACTGCATAAATCCAGAAAAAAAGGCATTTCACCCTCCAATTCTGGCATCACAGAGGCTGAAGTTGCACCTCTCACACTTCCTACTTTGCATTTGGACCAGAAAGCAAAAAGAAGAGAAGAAAGCGCTCAGTATAATGTGCACAGTGCAACCAAGAGGTGCGAGAAGTAGGAAGTTCATAAAGTATAATTTGCAGCCAATAGCAACAGAGCAGGAAGTGATGTCACACGCGGGAGCGTCATTTACACAACCCGTGCTGTACGTCCCAATAACACAGCCATTTAGTAGCTTCCGGTGGTATTACAGAGGACTTTGCATCACTTTCTATGCGGTGAACGGCCCACATCATAGAATAGTGGCTGAAAAGCTGAATAAAACAGATTTTTTTTTATTATATCTCATCTTGCTTGCAGAGATAATAGCTTGTAAAGTTAATGCTATTTTCCACTATAACCAAGAAGGCATCAGCAGAGTTTCTTCTTTGGAGGCGTTGACTTTTTCCCCAGCATGACATTGCCCAATCATAAGCAGGAGGCAGAATACAGGGGGAAGAGGTGGAAAAAAGGAAAGTGCCTCCACAAAAGGTTAGAATCGGATTTCTCTCTGTGATGTGGTAATACTGATGTGTCCACCCAGGTCACATTACGACCTTACAGCTGGCACTTACTGACAAGTGGAGGGAGAGGAGGAGAGCGGAGTTTTGCGTCATTACAAACACTGCTTTGGATCTATCACAGGCATCGGGGAATAATGCCCACATGCTGAAGCTCTTCTCCCGGCATGGTCATGTCATTACATCAGGAGTAGATCTGCAGCATGAAAGAAGCCAATCACATGCAACACTCGATCTATGCCAGGTATCAGGAAATTATTCCCCGAAACCTGGAGTTGGTGCAGGACACTATGTGCTGACCCACAGTGCTGCTCTCCTCCTCTTCCAGCACTTGTAATGTCAGTAAGTGCTGGCAGTGAGGTCTCAGTGTCATCAGCTTAGACACATGAAGTTTAGAACATCACCTGTTCTAAGCTTTGGGGGGGTGTTCTCTTTTTCCCCTATATGTGGCTACCGACTTAGGATTAAGCAACGTCACACAGGGAAAAAAGTAAACACCCCCAGAGACGAATCTCTGCTAAAGCCCTCTTGCTTGAGAGCAAAATTAGTATCTAAAAACTTTTCAAGCGAATTCATTTGCCACAGAGTTGAGAAAAAAATAAAACTACTTTTATACAACTTATCAGCCCTTTTATCATGACGTACCCTGTTTAGAATTAAAAAGTGGTGAAATGTTCTCTTTAAGAGCGTATCGTAAGCACAGGACCTTGAAAAAAAGCATGTGCTTAACAAATGCGAAAGTTTGTTACGTGACCTTATAAAGCGAAATGTTACTTTTAAAATTTCCTATCCCAAGCCCTCTACCGACAGTGATTGCATCTCCTTCATAGAGGAATGGTTATGAAAAGTAGCTACTAAAAAGAATAGAATTATGGTATTTTATATTCTACTAGCGCATTTTAAAGAAAGAAATGTAAAGTGTGGCCACAAGAGGAGAAAAAGAGCATGTAACCCACATTATGCACTATTTCCTATGAGGACAATGGTTGAGTATGTTAAAGGGGGTTTGAGATTTTAAATCAATTTCTTTTTATTTTTGGGCTTCATTTTGTTTTTCTCCCTTCTTTCAAGAGTCATAACTTTTTAACTTTTCCCTCAACAAGTCGTATGAGAACTTTTTTTTCTCCAGTATGAGTTGTAGCCTTGAATGAAACCATTCACTTTAGCATATAATAGAAATGGAGGAAAAAAAAAAAAAAAAAAACTTAATTTCACCATTGCTTTTTTTTTAGTTTATTATGGTGTTTTATATGTTGTAAACAATCCGGCACAATGGTTTCTGCATATTAGTATGATTAAGGCTTTGCGTGGTGAGCTGGCATTTTTAGCGATACCATTTTGGGGTATAAAAGACCTATTATGGCCTTAACCATACGGGTTAATTAAGTTTACATTTTTATAAAACACATTAACATTTTTTTTTATTATTTATTTTTCAACTGAGAAACGAGGAATGATTCAATTTTTTTATTTATAAAACTCTTTCTTCACATTCTTACTTTATTTTTTAGTCCTCTTCGAGAACTTAAACCTGCAATCTGTGTTGGCGCCAGTAGTCAGCACCCAGTCCATTATGATATTGGTGACCTATCCTAAGCATAGGTAACCAATATTAAAGTCCATGTCACGAGGTGGCCACTATTAGGGCCACCTGTCCTCTCCTACATAGAATATAGGCTATATCCTTGCCAATGTTCATTACATCTTCAATACTAATATTTAAGATTTCCATTGTTGCCCGCCTTTCCATTCCCCGCATGGCCTGAGCTGCGTGTTCACCGTCATCTGAGCCGATTCATTATCTACATAACACATCCCGACCCAAAGGTGAACGCCACATGTCAGCGGTTTCTCTGTGCAGCAGTAAATGTCTGCGGGGCATTTAATATTTGGAATTTAGCACACGTTCGCTGCTGACATTCAGCGGAAATGTGCGCTCTCCAGAGATCGCATTGTGAGCATGTGCAGAAAATCCTCAGTGATAATGCAGGCAATGTAAGTCAGTGGTCAAAGCTGACAAGGACGGCAAGAGAGAACGCTCTAGAAAAGGTCATTCCTTTGTAACATCTGCGCCATTCTTCAGCTTCTTCCACAACGCGGACGGCTCCGGTCTCTATTTACCATTTATAATTAGATTTTCGATAATAAAGGGGCCCATCATTAAGAGGGGTATTCCAATTTCGCTAAAAGTCTGAGCATGTCTGATCATGGAATATGTCGTCTACATATCTGTGGCGCACCCTTTTACTTACGGCAGCCCTTTACTAGGAGGCTTATAAAGGTCACATACACATTAGACAAAAGTCAGCCAAATCCATCCTGTCATCTAAAGTGTATGGCGGCCTCCCAAATCTCCCCCAACAGTGATGATGTCAGGGAAGAAAAGGATCTGGCCTGCCGATTTTCAAAAGCGGATCCTTTCGTTCGTCCTGGAGATAATCTGCTGCTGAGCATTCTGCATAAAGAGCATGATGGGGGGTCCGAAGAGGCATGTATGGCGGCCTTTAGTTCAGGTCAGATGTGCTGTTAATTGCAGCTGTAAAATACTGCTGTATTATAGTTATGTGAACGCCACCCCCCTTTATATAAAGCACAGCAATAAATTGCAGCTGTGACAAGATATCTACATGAATTTACAGGGAAGACATTATCAAAAGAGTGATCGGTTGTTTACATTATTTTTTGTTCTAAAAATATTTTTTTAAAAAGTCAGGTTTTTATTTTCATATTATGATCTCTACTAAAAAATAAATAAAATCAATAATCTTGCAATTTTCACCCAGGTCACTGTGGCGTTTTCACACTCATATTTCCTGTCTTTTCAGGAAGCGTTATCAGCAGGCTCCTTATCAGAGGCAGGATTACAACCACAGCTAATAACACAGGATCCACCAACACAATAGCTGATGGCTCTCGACATGTATTGTTTCCTGAAGCAATAAAAAAAATTAAAAGTCTAAAAAAAAAAAAAAATCCTAGTGGCCTAGTGTGAGAATTACTAGAGTTCTGGTTTTATACAGATGGTGATATATTAAAACAAAAATATACAATTAATACAAAAACCTGATTTAAACAATAGTTTTTTTTCAGACGATAACTTCCCTTCAATTTAACCATACTGGAAAGGTACATTATACTACTATTAGGATATACGGTACATAACTCCTCTAAATTCAAAGCGGTTATGGGAATTTTTTATACTTTTTTTTTTTTAATAAATGGGGTGTGAATTTTTTGCAAATATTTAATTGATTCAACCATGTGTTACTCCACTGCCTCCTCTTCTGTGTGTAAGTTAGAAAGAAAAGGGGAAGCAAACCAGATTCCAGAACCAGACAATACACAAGGATGGTTTTGTAGTTTGGAACCATGTACAGTTGTGGCCAAAAGTATTGACACCCCTGCAATTCTGTCAGATAATACTCAGTTTCTTCCTGAAAATGATTGCAAACACAAATTCTTTGGTATTATTATCTTCATTTAATTTGTCTTAAATGAAAAAACACAAAAAGAATTGTCCTAAAGCCAAATTGGATATAATTCCACACCAAACATAAAAAAGAGTGTGGACAAAAGTATTGGCACTGTTTGAAAAATCATGTGATGCTTCTCTAATTTGTGTAATTAATTAACAGCACCTGTAACTTACCTGTGGCACCTAACAGGTGTTGGCAATAACTAAATCACACTTGCAGCCAGTTGACATGGATTAAAGTTGACTCAACCTCTGTCCTGTGTCCTTGTGTGTACCACATTGAGCATGGAAAAAAGAAAGAAGACCAAAGAACTGTCTGAGGACTTGAGAAACCAAATTGTGAGGAAGCATGAGCAATCTCAAGGCTACAAGTCCATCTCCAGAGACCTGAATGTTCCTGTGTCTACCGTGCGCAGTGTCATCAAGAAGTTTAAGGCCCATGGCACTGTGGCTAACCTCCCTAGATGTGGACGGAAAAGAAAAATTGACAAGAGATTTCAACACAAGATTGTGCGGATGTTGGATAAAGAACCTCAACTAACATCCAAACAAGTTCAAGCTGCCCTGCAGTCCGAGCAGTGGCGGATTATAATGAGGTCAATTTGGGCAGTTGCCCCGGGCCCAGTGGGGTTAAGGGGCCCACAGCCCAGGCCAGTAAATTGCCCCATTATAATCCGCCACCGCACGCCACACGACTGCACCGACCGACCTCTTAGGCTGACAGTTCCGCTCCGCCCCTTTCTTCCTCTTGCACAGACGAGACCGTACGTCATGACGTCACGTAACGTACGAGTCCGACATGCAGAGGACGTTGAAAAGACCGCGAGGTGAGGCACAGTCAGATGCGCAGCCCGCCTCAGTCTTACCTCACTCGGCCATAGAGGATCTGAAGACTGAGGAGAGCTGGCTGCTGCAGTGCTGACAATCTGCTCCTGGCTGTGCTGCTTGCTTGATTCTGCTGGGATCCTCTGAGTCCTGCTCCAGGAGGATCCAGGGCAGAAAAACACTTCCTTGGCAATTGCAGACAGGCTGACAGTCTGAGACTGACTTGTGACTCATTGCCGCCCGTGACCCGCCGACCTTCATCTGTTATCTCCTGGGCCGTCCCTCAGCCTGCAATAAAGGGAGTCTGAGGAGAGAGGTACTGTCCATCCCCCAATGCTGACATGCAGCACAGGGAACATGAGTGAGTGATCAGTCCTCCTGACTAGTCCTGCCCTGCTGCAGCAGCTGCCTGTGGCAGTGCTCTGTGTGTGCACTGTCTGCTGCCAGCCAGACCTCCTGGTGGCTGCTGAATGACAGAGAGGACTCAGTTTCAGTCTCTCAGACTCATTGAGTGTAAAAAAAAAAAAAAAAGAATCCTAAGTAATTAAATGATTTGTGTACTCAGGTTGGCTTCAGACTTGCTAATGCCTCCGCAGCATTCTGCGGAGGGCATCCGCAATCCCACCGCAGCTCCATCTGTATCATGGAACGCACGGTGGCTGCAGACAGCTGCGCGTTCCTATTGCCGGCAATGAGTGATTTGTGCGCATGCGGATGCTTGTGCACAAATCACACACTCTCGTCCACGCTGAGAATGTGACATGTCGTGTTCTCGAGAGTATGTGATTTGTGCGCAAGCATCCGCATGCGCACAAATCACTCATTGCCGGCAATGGGAACGTGTGGCTGTCTGCAGCCATCTGCAGACACCGTGCGTCCCATGATACAGATGGGCCTGCGGTTGGCTTGCGGACATCTTGCAGATGCCCTCCACACAACGCTGTGGAGCCTCTGCAAGTGTGAACCCAGCTTAAAGGCCCCGTTACACGCCGCGCTGAAGACTCTCCTGCGATGTTGCGCGCAGAGCTGCGTTCAGTGATCCAGCGATCCTGCGGGCGATTCCGGTAGCTATCTTTATCATGGCACTTCCTCTGCAGAGTTGCCTCTTAGATCGCTATTGCGGTGTCACACGCAGCGATGCGCCAGGTTGCTGGAGTTGATATCGCCAGGATCCCCAACATGCACAGAAACCTGTCAACTCTGACCACCAACTTATCAGGGTTGAAATCGTCCTGTTACACGCAGCGATGCACTGGCAATGTCGCTCAAGCCGTGACGCAGGAGCAATGTCGCCAGCGATATCGCTGTGTGTGACGGATCCTTTACGGCCCTTTCACATCTGAATTTTTTTCGAATTGCGGCAGATTCACCACATCTCCTGCCTAACGGCCACACTTCCGGCGCACTTGTGCCAAGCCCCATGCATTGTCTATAGGGCTTGCGGTCGGGTGTGGCAAGTTTAATTCTGCCGGATGCGGCAGATCCAGCACTTGCAACAGTGAAGGAAAACTGCTGCTGACCACGTTGTTTTTCACGAACGCAAGTGCCGGATCTGCCGCATCTGGCAGAACCGCACTTGCCGCACCCGACCGCAAGCCCCATAGACAATGCATGGGGCTTGCCACATGTGTGCGGCAAGTGCAGCCGTTAGGCAGCAGATGTGGTAAATCTGCTGGATCTGCCGCAATTTGAAAGAATCAATGATGTTAAAGAGGCTTAACTAAGGCTGCTTTCACATCAGCGTTTAGCTGATGTTTGCGGCCGATTCGCCAGGTGACACCACATGTGCTGGATCGTCCGCCTAACTGGGCAAATCCGGCACTTGCGGACGCGAAAAAAAAACGCTGTAAGCTGTGTTTTTTTTTTCGCGGCCGTAAGTGCCAGATCTGCCGCACCCGACAGAACTGCACTTGCTGCACCAGACCGCAAGCCCCATAGACAACGCATGGGGCTTGCCGCATCTGGGCTGCAAGTCGGCCGTTAGGCGGATGAACTGGCGCCACCTGCTGGAATGGCCACACATAAGCTAAACCGCTGATGTGAAAGGCCCCTTAATCAGTGGAGTGGTGAGGGAGGGTGAGGAGACAATACGGGACAGAGGACTGTCTGTCGTGAAACTACATGGGGCAAATGTACCCCATGTAAACTGTGCCCCCCTCTTGGATAACACAAAAGCATGTGAAATTGCTGTACATGCTGTATCATGTGCCACTCTTAAGTGGCCATCTTCCTTGGATCATGTATGCATGGAGTCCATACATACATACATACATTAGTCAAGCAAAATATCCACATAGTGGGGCACATTCAGCATGTAGAGGTATTTCACATGTCTATACAAGGATGGAGGGGTAGTGGGTGTGCACGTTGTGTATTTGGTGAGTTTGTAACTTATTATTTGTAAGGTCTTGTGCAGATGTTCAGTATTTGGTCAGTTTGTCCCTCAGTATTTGTAAGGCCTCGTGCACACGCTGAGTATTTGGTGAGATGTTACCTCAGTATCTGTAAGGCCTCGTGCACACGCTGAGTATTTGGTGAGTTGTTACCTCAGTATCTGTAAGGTCTCGTGCACACGCTGAGTATTTGGTGAGCTTTTATCTCAGTATCTGTAAGGCCTCGTGCACACGCTGAGTATTTGGTGAGTTGATACCTCAGTATTTGTAAGGCCTCGTGCACACGCTGAGTATTTGGTGAGTTGTTACCTCAGTATCTGTAAGGCCTCGTGCACACGCTGAGTATTTGGTGAGTGGTTACCTCAGTATCTGTAAGGCCTCGTGCACACGCTGAGTATTTGGGGAGTTGTTACCTCAGTATTTGTAAGGCCTCGTGCACACGCTGATGCTGCATTATAAGACGCAGGCTATTATGCCCTGATTGCTCCTGTACACAGAATAAATAACTTGTAAAAATCTAGCGCCCTGTATTCTAACCTGTTACCAGTCCAAAATTCTTGCTTGCACATTGGTGCACCCAGTGTCACGTCACCCACTCAGCTAAGGTCCACGCCCCCAGGACCTACTGTATAACCAGTCCCAGATACAAAAGGTGTATACTGCTGAGCTAATGTTCCCCTTGTATTCCAGACTCTGCAATTCCCTCCTCCACCTGTGACTAGAGAGGCACTGCACCTTCAACTTGGGGTGCAGTACCCCCCTGTGGCCCCTCGCCATAGGGGTGCCACACTTTTGTTAACTGTGCTAATGAGCGCGGCCGCAAAACGCATGCCCACAAAATCGCGGGAAATGCACAGTGTGAGCGTCGCGTATTGTTTTGTGATGTCTATTTTTTTGAGTCTCTCGTTCTTCCACTAACGTTATCTTTTTGGGGTCTTTTATCTACAGGAACTTTTCTCATGACTTGAATAATGAAGGGAAAGGGGTCAGGAGGCAAGACAAAGAACGAAGCTGCTGGATAAAGACAAAGCTAAAGAGGAACAGAGACCCAGCAACTTTCTAGTAAGTGACATCACCAGAGGTCCTTTAGCCTCGTTGGAGACTGTGGCATCCCCGGAGTCGGTGGAAGGTGATGTATCCTCCAGGAGGAGATTTTTTTTTTTTTTAACACACGGAGGGAGAAAACAGATGACAGGATAGGGAATAGAACAGGGAAGAGGATAAAGGAGAGGAGGGAAGAAAATGGAGGAGGCAGGAGCAGGGAGAGACAGGGACCACAGGATCCACACGGAACCTGCATAGACTCGGATACAGGTGGCTATTTGCCATCTGAATGCAGGGATCCGTGTGGATCTGTGGCTGTTTGTGGGATCTTGCAAAAACTCAGATCCCCACGGACAGCCACAAAATCGTGATGTGAAACTGGCCTTATAGTTCTTGCTTTATTTCTTTTAGGTATTCAATACTCAAGTACATACCATTGTGCGCTTCCTCTGGAAAGTACCAGCCAAACTGTAAGTTCTTCACAAAAAACACACACAGGCTGACACAGCATCCATGTTTAGTTTACTAAATGATTCCTTCTCTTACACTGTGTCATCCTATGCCCCTAGATGCATTCTTTACACAAATCGGGTGCTCAGAAAAGAAAAGAGCTACGACAGAGAACTCAACAAATGCACGAAGAGATTTCCAAATTTCCTAAGTTAGAGACTTTCTTTAAAAGGAAATCTACAGAATCTGACGAGCCAAGTCAAATTGATGTAAATAACAACAGCTGTGATAAATATACATCTCCGACTCCATGTCACTCATCTGATGACAAATTCTTTAATTACATTGCCCCAAAAACCTGATGGAGAGACAGAAAATGTAATGGATGAAATTGAGCATGCTCAGGAAGGGGTGGAGGATGTTTCAGAGTGTGCATCAGATATTGGGCTGTGGGGTGAACACATTTCAAAAGAAATGCAAGAATATTGTATTGCTGAAGGAGCTACTTTTTTCCAAAATTCTGAGGCAGACTTGCACAACTCTGCTGTGCTTACCACTAGTAACCATCATAGGTACTGTAATAAAAAATGCTTCACACATGTAAACCCCAAAACTAATGAAATTTCATCATGAAATTGGCTATGCTATTCACCATCTCAAGGCAAATTGTTCTGTTTTCCATGTAAACTGTTTTCTAGCAGGCGTTGTGCATTTACATATGGTTTTAATGATTGGAAACATGGTGAGGACAGGCTAGTTAGGCATGAATGTAGTGAGATCCACAAACAAGCTGTCCTGTCAGTTGTGAGCAGACAACAGACAACATCTCGGTTAGACAGTCAGGTGCTTTTGCAAATGGAAAGCGAAAAAATATACTGGCGTAAAGTCTTAAAGAGATCCCTTTCAGTTATAATGTTCCTTGCTGAAAGAGGGCTTCCTTTTAGGGGGAAAAATGAAACAATTGGTTCTTCTCACAATGGGAACTATCTTGGGTTCATGGAAGTAATGGCGAATGTGGATCAATTCCTAGATGAACATATAAAGCTACATGCAAATAAAGGCAGGGGGCATACATCTTACTTGTCTTCGACTGTGTGTGAGGAACTGATACAGATTTTAGGAACCAATGTCCTCTCACTTATTGTGCAGGAATTGAAGAAAGCTAATTTTTTTTCACTGTCTGTGGATTCTACACCAGATGTTTCTCACTGTGACCAACTAACATTTATTGTCCGTTATGTTTTGCCTTCTGGACCTGTTGAAAGATTTTTAGAATTTATTCCTGTTATTGGTCACACTGGCCAACAAATAGCAGAGTTGATTGTTGGTATTCTATCTAAAAATGATATCAATATTAAAGATTGCCGTGGCCAGTCCTATGATAATGCTGCCAATATGAGTGGAAAATACAATGGGGTCCAAACACATGTCAGGAATGTATGTCCTTATGCCACATTCATTCCTTGTGCGGCCCATTCCCTTAACCTGGTAGGGAAAAATTGTGCTGAAAGTATTCCAGAAATTTTCAGATTTTTCAATGTTTTGGAACACCTTTATGTCTTTTTTTCGTCATCTACTGGGAGATGGAGAGTGCTGGTAGACAAATTAAAACCCCTTGGGCTACCAGTTGTAAAACAGCTTTCTGCCACAAGGTGGTCCGCAAGATATGAGGCAGTTTTGGCTTTGTACAAAGGTTACGAGCCAATATGTAATCTTTTACACATCATGATTACAGATCCAGACTTCAGTTCATGTAAAAATGAGGCAGAGGCTTTGGGTGAGAAGTTAAGTGAACTTGATCCAACCTTTATTCTCGTGGTATGGCATGCAATTTTGGATCGGTTTCATAAAACCAATTTGTCCCTTCAAGAGGCAGGTTTAAATTTAAATACTGTTGTGGCTTTACTTCAGTCTTTGTTAGACTTTGTCAAGAGTCTGAGAGAAGAGTTTGATAAATATGAAAATGAGGCTGTCAACATTTGTGGCCATAATATGTATAATTCTTCGGTACATCGATTTCGGAAGAGAAATCGTCAGTATGATGATGGTAACTCCGAAGCAATTGTGTTATCCCCAAGGGATAAATTCAAAACTGAAGTTTAGATTGTCTATGAGACCAAAAAAATGAGTGGCCTGTGCCAACGTCTTGGAGCATATTCAGATGTTTGCTCCAAATTTGGCTTTTTGTCTAATTTGTCAAAACTTTCTCCATTGGAGATTAAAGAGGCTGGAAGCAATCTTGTTTGTTCATATCCTGAAGACCTAATGCCTGGTGCAACCGAAACAGAGCTAGTTCAGTTTTCAAAATTTTTATCCACCTCCTTTATAAGAGAGAAGACAGGAAAAAACGAATTGTCTGAACTGAATTTGTTCCTACTTCTACACGAACATAATTTAGCTCAGACATTTTGTAACACTGAAATTATACTCAGGATATATTTGAGTATGATGGTGTCAAACTGTACTGGCGAAAGGTCTTTTTCCAAACTCAAAAGAATAAAAAATGAGCTAAGGAGCCAAATGGGCCAAGAGCGGTTAAACCACCTTTCTCTTTTAAGCATTGAATACAAACTTTTGAAAACCCTTGACGTATCCAAAATAATTGATGAATACAGCGCAAAGAAATGCAGGAAAAAATTGTGTTAATTTAGGCTAAAAAAAGGCTTATTGAGGGTTTTACATTCCGATGACACATAAATTAAAAGCGTTATGTTACCCAAAGCAGGAAGAGATGATTATAATGCATATAGAAATAAGGAGGGAGGGGGAATGTTTACTGTGGGAAAAGCATCCTGATAATATATTTGAATACTGACTTTCATCAGACTTTGTGAATTACTTTTACTTGTATCAAAGACTTTATATAGTGTTTGGTATATGGTATTTTGTGTACTGTATTACACCATGTTCCAAATTATTATGCAAATGTTCTTTTTCTCTGATTTTCCTAAATGGTCGTTGCAAATGACAGTCAGTGTAATAACAGTCACTTAATATATACCATCAATGGATTTAATTGACAAAAAAAAACCCCTATGACACTGAAAAAGAACACTTGCATAATAATTTTGAACATGGCGTAGTACTGATGTACCTGAAACTAATGGTGCTGTGCTTGATTTTAGATATTTTCAGAGGATACTTGAATATATAGTTTCTGGTAAATGTGTGTGTATAAGTAATATTTATATAAGTTATGCATTTGACACTTTTGTCATTGATATGACTGTATTGTAATAGGAATGTGACAATTTCAATGTATTTTCCACTGTTTAAGTTGCACTTTTGATGAGAAACCTGTGAAAATTGTCAATCTTGTTTACAGATTAAAATTGGACTGTTCAATACTATGGCTTAAATTTTTTATTTTTTTTCTCTTCCTAAATGAAGGGTAAATTAACTAGATCAATGGATGTTTGACAGGTTATAGCTTCACTCAGCAACAATTTTTCTGGAATAATCTATTTCAGGTATATCGTGACCCCCGTCACGTGGCGAGGGGGGCCCACAGAGTCTGAACTGCCCCGGGCCCTGGCTACCCTTAATCCACCCCTGAGTCCGAGGGTACAACAGTGTCAACCCGTGCTGTCAGCGTCTGAATGAAAAGGGACTGTATGGTAGGAGACCCAGGAAGACCCCACTTCTTACCCCGAGACATAAAAAGCCAGGCTGGAGTTTGCCAAAACTTACCTGAAAAAGCCTAAAACGTTTTGGAAGAATGTTCTCTGGTCAGATGAGACAAAAGTAGAGCTTTTTGGGCAAAGGCATCAACATAGAGTTTACAGGAGAAAAAAAGAGGCATTCAAAGAAAAAAAACACGGTCCCTACAGTCAAACATGGCGGAGGTTCCCTGATGTTTTGGGGTTGCTTTGCTGCCTCTGGCACTGGACTGCTTGACCATGTGCATGGCATTATGAAGTCTGAAGACTACCAACAAATTTTGCAGCATAATGTAGGGCCCAGTGTGAGAAAGCTGGGTCTCCCTCAGAGGTCATGGGTCTTCCAGCAGGACAATGACCCAAAACACACTTCAAAAAGCACTAGAAAATGGTTTGAGAGAAAGCACTGGAGACTTCTCAGGTGGCCAGCAATGAGTCCAGACCTGAATCCCATAGAACACCTGTGGAGAGATCTAAAAATGGCAGTTTGGAGAAGGCACCCTTCAAATATCAGGGACCTGGAGCAGTTTGCCAAAAAAAGAATGGTCTAAAATTCCAGCAGAGCATTGTAAGAAACTCATTGATGGTTTCTGGAAGCGGTTGGTCGCAGTTATTTTGGCTAAAGGTTGTGCAACCAAGTATTAGGCTGAGGGTGCCAATACTTTTGTTTGGCCCATTTTTGGAGTTTTGTGTGAAATGATCAATGTTTTGCTTTTTGCTTCATTCTCTTTTGTGCTTTTTCATTTAAGACAAATTAAATGAAGATAATAATACCAAAGAATTTGTGTTTGCAATCATTTTCAGGAAGAAACTGAGTATTATCTGACAGAATTGCAGGGGTGTCAATACTTTTGGCCACAACTGTAGATACGTGGATGTGTTCAGAGCTGTATACACAAAACCGCAGGATATTTTCCATCAAGACTATATAGAAAGTCTCTTAATTTAATATTTAACATGAAGCTTTAGAATAATAGGAGGAATAACTGCAAAAAAGAAAAAAAAAACAAAAAAAAAAAACCCCTACAGCCTCATCATTTTCTACATGTACTTTGTTATAAACTAGTCTTCCAAAATGTTTGGCACTGTATTGCTGGCACCGTGTGGTCAGACTGCAGCGTCAACCAAATAATAATAAGAATAACAAAAAAAAGGTTATGTGCTGCCCCATCCATCCCGCAAGTCTTTACCATTCATAGTCTCAGAGGTGCTCCCAAAAGGATCGGCCAGCTGCACAAGGTGAGGAAGCAGAAGCTGCGGCTCCGGAGATATCAGACCCTCAATCAATTTCTCTGGGTCAAGCAAGAAGGAAAAAATAGAAAGAAAACAAAAAGGAGGAAGGATAAAAAAAAAAAGAATATTTCATGAGGGACAAGCGAAGCTCAGAGTATAGCATGCACATGACAGGCAGAAAAACACTGCGGCGGACGGCAGAGAGGTGGTGCTTGGCACGGCCATCTAGAAAGTGTACCTTCACAAACTGTAAACTCTCTGTACTCCTCCGCACTTATCCTGATAACGCTTTGTGCAGAACGTCAGCAAAGGCGGTGAACGTTACATTACTTGGTTACAAGTGTATTGATATAGTCAGTATCACTGAGCCAGAGTCATCATTCTGCGGGGCAGCTACACGGATGTAGAAAATAGACTTTACAGTCTATGGAGACTTGTACATCTATGACATGCGCATCCACAGTACTAATACATACATATCTATCTATATACATATATACACACACAGTATATCTATACACACAGTCACCACACACATACATACACCCTCAACTCGCACATACATGCACACATATACTCCCCATGCACATGCATACACCCTTGACACCCATATACATACACACACTATTAATAAATATATATATATATATATATATATATATATATATATATATATATATATATATATATATATATATATATATATACACACATATATATATATATATATATATATATATATATATATATATACATACACATACATTGAGATATATATGTCTCCTCCTGATGAAGTAGATAACGAAACGTGCGTTGGGGCGACGTGGAACACTCTGATCACATTTGTAAGTTTCAATATATTTGTATCTAACATACCAGTTTGGAATATAGTTATGGCGCTATACAATTTGCTGCAATCTATTTAATACAGACGTTTGTCTGTTTGACCTATTATTTGAATTTTTCACTTAAATTATTAAGCAACTAGGTCTTAACATGCAGCTACTATATTATAGAGCCACGGGATTTATTTATTAATCAGGATGTTCAACTTTTAGTGCAAGTGTGCTCTGCTTTTCATTCAGTGTTTTTTGGATTTTATAAAAATTGTGCTTAATAAATGTATTTTGGAATATACTCATGTTCTTTGGTGTTAATAATATATATATTTTATCAATCACACGGGCATGTATATACTGTATACGTGTGTATATACATACAAATATAAACACGCACACTCTGTTAATTAATTTCTACAATAGACAGTTGACTTGCTAAAATTTGGAGTTCTGCTCATTCAATCACTGGGTGTAAAAATGGAGGTACACTTTATATAATAAGCACACACTGGAATAGGACATAGTAAGGATTGTAATCACTTTAAGGAATAAAATGTTAAAAGGAGCCTGTCATCTGCGTCCTAGCACGAGCAGCATGGATTAGAGCCTAGCTGCATGACGGAAGCCAAATATATATCTCTGAACCACTCTGGAGTTTGAGAGAAAACATATTGAGGACCCGGCGGGGGTGGGCTGGTCCAATCTCTGGCTATGGCTCTTGGCTAGCTTCTCCCAGCGCCTCTCCAGGTGATTGACAGGTGTCTCCCATAGTGAGAGATCTGTCAATCATCCAGAGTGGCACTGGGAGAAGCAGGCCAGGAGCGGCACCAGACTAGTCTCGTCTGTGACTATATTTCCCGGCCGGATCCTCTATCTTCTTTGAAAAGTCAGACAGTTTCAGACAAAAATACACCAGGCTGCAATCGTGTAGCCAGGCTTTGATTCATGCTGCCAATGATTTGGGCAGCATAAAATAAGGGACAGGTTCCCTTTAAAGAGAAGCGGTCAGGGCAATTTTACTATTGAAACTACTGTATGCCTGTAAAGCTCCTAGTATAGCATAGAAACAATAAAAACACCTGTTCTGTAATAATCCAATGTGCCAAGCCGGAAAAATCAAGGTTACTAGCCACATGTAAATCACCCTGGAAGTGCATTGGGGGAGGTTGAAAAGGTGAGTGCAGACACGCCTCTAATGCACTTTCACGCAAATTTGCATGTGGCTTCCAAGCTTGAATTTTCAGCACTACACATTACATATCCTTTTTGTTGTATTAGGACCTATAGAGTTTAGTTTCAATAGTAAAATCCTCCTGACAGGTTCCTGACAGATGGAAATTGCCCAAAGATCACGCAACACAAGAAACCTTCTAAGGTCTAGTTCAAGGCTTTCATTGCACTGCTCGTAATCAGGAATGGTGTACTGAAAACACAATCGGGATCACTACAAATGGAGCAGAGCCGAATAGGACAACACTGTCTTTAATAAAAGATTAAGTTTCACCTGTAGCCCTGATATTTCACAAAATATAATATGATACAGCAGCAAAAATGGCCAAAATGATAAACCCAGCTCTGCTACATGTGTATGAACGTAAATTGTAAGTCAAGATAATCAGACATTGCATTAAAAAGGGATTTCTTATCTCATTTATAAGAAAAGAGGGGCCCAGCATTTCTCTCATCAACAGGGTTCTTACGTGTGCCGCACCAATTATTTGTAAGGGAATCCCAATCAACTCTCCACAGACAGCGGCTCGGGTTGGGGTCCGGAAAGGTGGAAACATGTATTACATTGCAGAATGATTTAAAGTCTTTATCCACTATTTTTGTTTTTTTGTCCTATGGGCATAATAACTAACAGCCAGGTCGTTGCTACCTACCCTCCTGTTGTGCCTGGGGCCGATCTCTGATGGAAGGCAGTGTTCACAGGCCGCTCCTGCCAGCAATTCAGCTGCTTCCCATGCTCTCACAACGACAGATAAGCGGTTTTTCTTCTGCTCTGCTGACGGGGCGTGACTGCCGATCTCACACTGACTGACAGATGGCTCACGGCGAAGTGCCGGTTGTCAACCAGCATGTTGTCAGCAGTCACTCCTATCGACAGAGAAGCTCAGAAGATGACGAGCTGCTCTGTTGACATTAAGCAGCTGAATCGCCTGCAGGAGCGGTCAATAATCATTCTGTGTCGGATAGAAGAGACAACTACCTAGTTACAAACTACTTGCCTGTTTGTTTTTTTTATTACTAACAAGGAAGTGCTGGAGAAACCCTTTAAGTGACTGATCGCACTGTGACTGGAGAATTTTACAAGATCAACATCAATGAGCCAAGTATTGTCATCCTAAATAAGTCTGTTACTCAGAGTAACACTGACTATATGAGCTGCTAATAAAATATTACAATTCATACTGTTCAATGTGGAGATGAAATTACTATAAACTACCAACAAGCAGGCTAGCGGCTAATGACAGTTCATATCATGGCTTTATTAAGCCACGGCTAGTGAACCTTAAAATACATTTGGGAAGGTTCATCAATACTCATCACTGTTAAGCCTTTGCAAAGTTGTGAATTTTTGCAATATACTTCAGGAGCAACAAATATGTTAAAAAAAATTGAGTTTTATTTTTTGGAGGGCTGGAGAGTGACTTTTTTTTTTTTTTTTTTTTTAGAAATGTTAATAAAATTCTACTTTTCTTTGTCCCACTAGAGGGCTAGAAGCAGTGACGCTTGATTGACCATCAATGAAGTGATCACTTCTATAATCCTCTGAAAAGCATAGCATTTCAAAGCATTATTTCTGCTAGTGTTAATAGGCAGAAACTTGTGGCACACCGCAGGGGCATTTACTAGGTCCCTGGCTGTCACGGAGCCTTGTGATTGTGTTATGACTTGCTGACGGAGCACGTAGACATTATAGCATCTGGGGGTTAAACTCCAGGCTTTGTAGTTATGGCTGTTCCAAGTAGATGTGGCAGAAGCAGCAGGGTTGTGGATCATAGCCATGCTCCCTCTGTGGTCTGGTGGGGACACTGGCAGGTACCCATGAGATCCCAGTGATGGGAATACCTGTTGCCCATCATTAACGTGTCACTATGCCAAGATCATATCCATGTGTGTACAAGTACATAGAATAGACACCAAGGGGTAAAACAATGTGGGAAATGGTCTCTTTCTTTTTGACCGTATCATTACCTGGAGTTTCAGAGAGAGGAAGAGGCAAGAAGGGGTCAGGAGTTTTGTGAAGCGGAGGGCTGGGATCCTGACCCTGCACGTCAACAGGTTTATCCACAGCTGAGGCCCAGAAAACAAAAAGCAAAAAAAAAGGGGGGAAAAGAAACGAGAGGAGAGAAAGACAAGTGAAAAGTCAGAAGAAAAGTTGAAGACACACACGTACTAACTGTCTCAGTGGCTCTTGGTAGGTTCTCAAGGAGCACAGCCGAGTGGATATCAGGAGTTTGCCTATATAGGTAGCAGTGTCTGCGGTCACAGCTCGAAAGATGGGTTTGTAAGTATTAAACTCTGATGACAGAGCCTAGTCCTTACCACTGGATGAATAACCTGCAATGCTCCCTGACTCCTTCACCCATAATTCTGACACATTATGTACTACAAGCAACACAAGTGTCCACATTGCTTAAAGGGAATCTGTCACCAGGTTTTTGCTACCCCATCTGAGAGCAGTAGGGGCAGAGACCCTGATTCCAATGACTTGTCACTTACTGAACTTCTTGCTGTTACTCTGATAAAATCACAGTTTTCTCTGCTGCAGATCTAGCAGTTCTCTGAATGCTGACCTCTGAATAACTCCACCCTCACCACTGATTTGGAAGCTGTGTATACTCTGCATAGACAGAAGGCTGAAATCCATGCTGGGAGCAGGGTTATACAGAGGTCATATGTATGGGAAACTACATTGCAGTAAATTTACTAGTCCTCTTTGGATAAGCTCATACTGATAAAACAAGTATTTTATAAAAACTACAGCAAGCAGCCCAGTAAGTGACACATAGCTGGAATCAGGGTCTTGGTCTCTACATTTTGCTGCTCTTACATTAAGTGCCAAAACTCTGGTGACAGATTACCTTTAAGCCCCTTTTCTACATGGATGTGGCCATTCCGCCATTTTTCTGGGTGAGGAGTAGCGCGGCTCATAAAGGCCATTGTTGGTGTTGCACTTTATCTTAAATGTATCCGTTGGGCCCTCTCCTCGATCATACACCGATGTCACAGCTGGTCAGTATGCTATCAGTTTATGTTGGAAAAAGATCAAGTAAAACTAAATCCTATGGTTTACCATTCAGTTTAGCGGTGGCAGGTTGTACACAAGGAACATCTACGACCTTTGGGGCTCAACAGCCAATGCGTAAGAATTATGGGTTTCTTTTTTAATATGTCAACATTCTCCTATTTTTTTTATCCTATATGATTAAAGGCATTAAGTTGTAACTACTTTACTTTGGTGCTGGAGAAAACCTTTTTTTTGGACAATTGAGAGCTTTTTGACCTGGAAGCCAGACCAATGCATACTCCGTGTACCACCCCCGACCACAGACCATATACCCTGGAAGTCTCCTGGGATACTTATCTCCAACACATAAGTGGTGAGATAAATTGACACTTTTACTTATCTGTGGGAAATTATGCCTGAAACAATACCAGTCATTAAGGCAAATTTTTCTTCTAGGAAATTGACAAATAAAAAAATATCATTCCTTTCCAACCTTCAATAGGCTTACAGAAGTAATTTGCAATTACCTGTTCCACCAGAAAACAGAGAAGGTCCAAAAGCATCAGCCTGGGAGACAGCGGGGGGTGCGGGGAATCCGGACAGAAGATCCTCTGCGGAGCTGCTCAGTTGCTCTGGAGGTTTATCTAGGAAAATAATGAAAAATAGAAGAGATTGTTGGATAACAAAAAGAACACATTATCTGTGCATCCAATATGTCTATATCTGTCAGTCGGGGCTGTTTTTTCATTAGCATCTGCCGGTCTGAAAAAAGGAGATTTTTGTGTACTCACAGTAAAATCTCTTTCTCTTAGCCTTTAATTGGGGGACACAGAAACGTGGGTGTTATGCTGCTGTCCACTAGGAGGCGACACTATGCATAATCTGAAAAAGATTAACTTTGGCTCCTCCTCTGCAGTATACATCCCTGGACGGCGTCAGCCTTCTCCAGATTTGTGCAAAAGCATTAGGAGGAATATACCAGAAACATAACCATGCCTGTAAAAAAGGCTACTATAAACAGGCTCAAACAACAATATGAGAACCCAACCGTAACAACGGCCCGCAAGGGCAACAGGGTGGGAGCGGTGTCCCCAATTAAAGGCTAAGAGAAAGAGATTTTACGGTGAGTACACAAAAATCTCCTTTACTCTGTCACCTTATTGGGGGACACAGAACCGTGGGACGTCCCAAAGCAGTCCCTGGGTGGGAAGCAGTGGACGAATCTTGTGCTGACAGTCCCCTAGACTTGGGGTAGTGCCGCCTGCAGGACCCGTCTACCCAGGCTCGCATCCGCTGAGGACTGGGTATGCACTCTGTAGTGTTTTGTAAATGTGTGCAGGCTAGTCCAAGTGGCTGCCTTACACACTTGATGTGCCGAGGCTTGATGCCGAAATGCCCAAGAGGCCCCTACCGCCCGCGTAGAGTGTGCCGTGATACCGGCCAGAAGGGGAGAATTGTTGAGGCGGTAAGCCTCTTGAATGGTGGACTTGATCCACCTAGCAAGGGTGGCTTTGGAAGCCGGTAGGCCCTTGCGAACGCCTTCTGGAAGAAGGAAAAGTGAATCAGACTTCCGGAAGGGAGCAGTCCTAGACACGTAAATACGCAATGCCCTGACAAGGTCAAGCGTATGCAGAGCCTTCTCTACCCTATGAACGGGAGCCGGGCAAAGAGACGGTAGTGATATTTCCTCATTGAGGTGGAAGCTGGACACGACCTTCAGAAGGAAGGATGGTACTGTACGGAGAACCACCTTGTCCTGATGAAAAACCAGGAAGGGTTGTCTGCAGGAAAGAGCTGAAAGTTCAGACACCCTGTGTAGCGAGGTGATTGCCACCAGGAAAACCACTTTCTGTGATAGAAATCGGAGTGAGACCACCCTAAGGGGTTCATAAGGAGGTGACTGTAGTGCTGTCAAGACCAGGTTGAGGTCCCACGTCTCCAACGGACGTTTGTAGGGGGAACCAGTCGGGAAACCCCTTGGAGAAAAGTCTTCACTTGCGGCTTGTTAGCAATACGCCTCTGAAAGAGCACTGAAAGCGCTGACACCTGGCTCTTCAGCGAGCCCAGGGATAGCCCGGCGTCCAGGCCTGACTGAAGGAAACCGAGGACCTTTGGAAGAGAATAGGGAAGTAGAATCTTCCCACGAGAGTCGCACCATGTGAAGAAAACCTTCCAGGTACGATAGTAATTCCTGGCTGAAGTTGGCTTTCGAGCCCTGATCATGGTTTTAACAACGTCCGGTGAAAAACCTGCTTGGGTCAAAACCCAGGTCTCAATGGCCACGCCGTCAAATTGAGAGCCCCTGAGTTCTGGTGGAAGAACGGGCCTTGTGACAGGTCGGGACGTGTGGGGAGACGCCAGGGAGCATCTGCTGTGAGTTGCACGACATCGGCGTACCATGTATGCCTGGGCCAGTCTGGAGCGATCAGAATGGTGGGAACACCCTCTTGTTTCATCTTCCTCAGGACTCTGGAGATCAGGGGGAGGGGTGGAAAAATGTATAGAAGCTGGAACTGGGTCCAGTCCTGAACCAGGGCATCTGCTCCGAGCGACCGCGGATCGCGCGTCCTGGCCATGAAATTGGGAACCTTGGCATTGAGATGGGATGCCATCAGATCTACGTCCAGGGTCCCGCAACGATGACAGATCTGACAGAAGACTTCGGGATGGAGAGACCATTCCCCCGAGTCCATTCCTTGTCGGCTGAGATAGTCAACTTCCCAGTTGTCCACACCCGGAATGTGGACCGCGGAGAGTACCGACCTTGCAGCCTCCGCCCATTGTAGGATACGTGTTACTTTGGTCATCTCCTGGATGCTGCGGGTGCCGCCTTGATGGTTCACGTATGCCACTGCCGTGGCATTGTCCGACTGTAGTCTGATATGAGAGACTGCTAGCAAGTGATGGAAGGCTTTCAACGCCAGGAAGATGGCCCGAATTTCCAGGATGTTGATGGGCATGGTCGATTCCCTTGGTGACCACCTGCCTTGCGCTCTGTGATGTAGGTGCACCACGCCCCAACCCATAAGGCTTGCGTCGGTGGTCAAAACCTTCCATTGATCGGAGAGAAAGGATTTTCCCCTTGCAAGCGAGGTTGGCTTGAGCCACCAGTGCAGGGACCTCCTGGTGTTTGCTGATAACCGGAACTCCCTGTCGAGGGAGAACGGATTCCTGTCCCAGGACTTGAGGATGGCCAGTTGAAGGGGTCTGAGGTGAAACTGGGCAAATGGTACCGCCTCCATTGCTGCTGCCATCCTGCCAAGTACTCTCATGGCATACCGGAGAGCTCTGGGGGACTTGCGGAGGAGTGTGTGAACTCCCAGACGGAGAGCCAGTGCCTTGTCCCTGGGGAGGATCACCAGACCCTTGGAGGTGTCGAATAGGAAGGTCAGAGACTGACTCGGGGTAGTCGAGGACTTCTGTAAATTGACTAACCATCCCAGGCGCGTCAGAGTGTCGATCGTGATCGAGACGTTGACCTCACAGTCCTTGAGGGTGGGGGCCTTGATGAGAAGGTCGTCCAGGTATGGAACAACTACTATGCCTCTGGAGTGCAGAACGTCCATGGTAGCTGCCATGACCTTTGTAAATGTTCTGGGAGCCGTGGCGAGACCGAACGGGAGGGCCACAAACTGGTAATGGTCTTGGTTGATTGCGAATCTGAGAAACCTCTGATGGGCGGGAGCAATCGGTATATGCAGGTATGCGTCCTGTATGTCTATGAAGGCAAGATATTCTCCTTTTTCCATAGACGCAACGATTGACCGGAGGGATTCCATGCGGAAGTGACGAACTCGAACGTACTTGTTGAGTTGCTTGAGGTCTAATATGGGTCGGACGCTGCCTCCCTTCTTGGGCACCACGAACAGGTTGGAGTAGAACCCTCGGAAGCGCTCTTCTGCTGGGACTGGCACTATGACTCCTGCTCGCAAGAGGGAAGAAACCGCTTGACGGAAGGCATGAGCTTTGAGCGGGGATTTTGGAGGGACAGAGGGAAAAAACCTGTGCGGTGGGCTGGTAGTAAACTCGATATTGTATCCTGAAGACACTAATTCCTTGACCCACTTGTCTTCTGTAATAGGCAGCCAGACCTGCTGAAAGTGTAGCAGTCGTCCGCCTACAAGTGGGGTGTTTTCCAGAGGGCATGAGTCAGGATGAGGGAAAAGTCTGAGGTTTTCCTCCTTTAGGTTTTGCCTGGCTTGCCTTTGATTGCCAGTTCCTGTCCGGCCTCTGTGCCGCACGTGTGTTGTCCCTGCGGGGGGAACGATTACGGTTTTGTGCTGGGCGTGAGATGGACCAGCCTGAAGAATTCCGAAAGGATCGGAAACGAGATTGATTACGCCTTTTAAACGTACGTTTTGGTCTTAGTTGAGGGAGGGAAGTACTTTTGCCCCCGGTAGCATTGGATATCATTGTATGCAGCTTTTCACCGAAAAGACGGCCACTGAAGTACGGGAGATTTGTTAGGGACTTTTTTGAGGCCGCATCCGCTTTCCATTCTCTTAGCCAGAGAATACGCCGGATTGTGATGGCGTTTGATGCTATTCCCGCTATCCCTTTTGCAGAGTCCAACGCTGCATGGACCATGTAATCTGCCACCACTGCAAATTGCACCGCCTGGTCCGCCAGCTGAGGATTTGAAGCTTGAAGGCCCTTTTGCAATAGATCAGCCCAAGCCATGATGGCCTTGGCTGCCCAAACTAAAGAAAATGCGGGAGCCAGAGAGGCACCTGCCGCTTCAAAGATTGAACGAGCCATGTGTTCTACTTGTCTGTCTGCTGTGTCCTTGAGGGTTGAACTGTCCGGCAGCGAGAGAAGCGTTTGTGCTGCTAGTCTAGAGACTGGAGGGTCCACTTCAGGCGGATCTGTCCAATACTTGGTGTCTTTCTGTGGAAAGGGGTATTTTGCTTCCAAATACTTGCGATTGGCGAATTTTTTCTCAGGCTGCAAAAAATGCTTAGAAAGGATTTTTTTGAAATTACGGGTGATTAGGGAAGACCTTTGATGGTTTCTGAACACTTTCAAAGGAAATCTTGTGTTCTGGTGCTTCCGGGGTTGGATCTGAAATGTCCAGCACCCGAAGGATGGAAGAGACGATATCCTCAACTATCGCAGTATTGCTAATGGGACAAGGGAGCAAAGCGTTCTCTGTTTCGTTATCTGAATTGGAGTCACATATGCCCTCTGAGTCTTGCGCATCGCTAAGGAGCTCCCTAGCAGGCGAACTAGAGCGGAGGTTTCCCGTGGTCTGGGATCGTTGTGGAGATCCGCATTGTCCTTCTCTATCAGGGGACGGCCTCGGTGCCCTGAGGCCACTGTGTCTTTCCCTGGAGGGGGAAGACCTATTGCTATGTGAGGATGCAGATGAACGCGACCTGTGGGTCCGCTTACGCCTCGAACTGTTGGAAGCGCCCTGATCACGAGACCGGACGTCCCTTTGCTGGGTAACGTTCATAGCCGAGACATGACCCTGCAGTAATGTGGAGGTCAGGTTATCTATAGACTGTGTCATAGACTGCGACATCTGAGTCGCCCATTCCGGCGCAGTAGCGGTCGCAGAAGCGTTGTTCGGGACTTCTTGGGGTTCTGATCCTGTTTTTTGGGTACAATCCCGGCAGTGCGGGTACATGCTTCCGCTGGGGAGAGTGGCCTTGCAGGCTGTGCAGACTGCATAAAAGCAGTCTTGCCTGGTTCTTTTCCTTGAGCCCGACATAGTAGCTAGGCTGATTAGTGGAGGCCCTACAGGGGTATCTACGCAGAGGAAAGGAGTAGGAGAGCGCTATAGGTTATAGGAATTCACAGCTGAGTACCAAGGACCCAGCTGTGATCTTACCCCACCGGTGTTCCCCCTTAGTTCCAGCGCTGATAAGTCCCACGTCCTGTGCCCCCCGGAGACTGATGTGCTGCCTTCCTCCAGGTGCAGCAAGATGGCCACCGGATTCTGAGGTGGAGAGGGAAGGGGGCGGAGAGCTGGAAAAGGGCGCGCTGGGCCATGTAAAAGCGCGCCATTCCTGCCTCGATCCGCCCCTTCTATGACACTACAGTGTCATTTTCGTCATCCGGGGGGCCGGAATGGGGCGGCGACTTCGGCTAGGCCGAAGCCGCGGCCTAAATTTGAGGTCTCCTGCCCAGCAGGGCTCCAGGACGGCGCGGTTGTTCGGGGGGGGGGGGGGGCGCCCAGAATGAAAGGAGGGCTGGCGGTGGGGCCATGCATGTGACTGGGGCCCTGTGGAGGGTCCCTTGGGGCGCCATTGCTGCAGAGACCGGGGCGCAGAGAGCCCGGTCTCTGATAAGTGCCGGTCCCAAAAGGAGCCCACAGGTGGACTGGGGTCCCTGGTGCCTGGTACAGGCCCTACCTGCGGTGTCTCAACCTAATACCCCCAGAGGGGGATTAGGGAGGGTGCTGCTGTCACTGTCAGGGGGCTTCATCGTCGCCTCGACCTCGACCCAGAGCCGGACGGAACTGAGGAAGGAGGGGGGTCTCGACCTCGAACCAGTACCCGAGGGACTGGTGAGGGAGCGACATGGGGAATAGCCACCTCGACCTCAACCGGGTACCCCTAATGGGGGACCGAGGAGGGAGCCATGCCGGGAGTCTCGCTGGAGACCCTCTTTTCTTCATCTGTAGTCCTTTGTAAAAAAAATCCAGGAAAAAAAACGGAGTAAAAAAACAAAAAATCTTAGGTGTGCCTCCTGCGACACTAAGCAAAAACTGGAGAAGGCTGATGCCGTCCAGGGGTGTATACTGCAGAGGAGGAGCCAAAGTTAATCTTTTTCAGATTATGCATAGTGTCGCCTCCTAGTGGACAGCAGCCTAACACCCACGGTTCTGTGTCCCCCAATAAGGCGACAGAGTAATTAAGATTCCATCACAAGCACATTCTCTGGCGAGTAGAAAGTCTCCTGATACAAATGTACCCCTCTGACAGGTGAAGCGGAGCCCCCTCATTCGCATATCTCACACATACAAAATTTAGCAAAACAGACAAAGATAATTAGGTAAATCTAATTTCACAAAAATCATGGCTAACATTGTATCTTACTTTCTCCCAGCTTGGCAAAATCCTTGTTGAGGAGTTCTTCAGCAGTGAGTTTAGAGAAGTTGTCGTCATCAAATGGGTTCCAACCAGAAGGCTCTGGGGGGTTGTGGACATTCTGCTGTGAGGTCCTTGGAGATCCAGAGGGGGTTGTAGTAGCTGACCTTGGAGATGGAAAGACAAACAAAGGCCTTAAAGGTGTTGTCCACCACTTGGTGAATCGCTTGTAAGTGAAATCATGCCCCATGTAAAATAAGAAGAGCGCTCCAGCAATGTCAGGGTTGCGTCTGTTGATGCTCGCAGGATGTTATTACTTCACGTGACCGTATCGGCAGCTGCTAACAGGCTGCAGTGCTTAGGTGGCACAATGTGAGTTGAGCACCTGCAGACACAGCGCTGACATTGATGGAGCGTTACCGGTCCGACAGGAGATTATATTGTTTTTATTTTACATGGGGTATCGTTTCACTTAAGGGGTTGACCAGGTAGTGGACAACTACTTTAATAGTACACAAGTATCCTTACATGAATTAAACAAAAAGGGTTCTCTGAATCCAATTCTGCCGATGTAGAGAGCACGGTTCTCGTCATTTTCCAAAATCAGACAAAAGATAAATTGCTTGAGAAGCAAAAGTCACAACATTGAGTAAAACGATTTGCAGGACCGTGACCCAGTGGCCACTTCAGAAATTCATGACCGCCAGACCAGAGCCCTGCAACCTTGCTTTCACTTGCCCCGATGTATCTGCAAATTAGTAGGCCCCAGACAACAGGGATGCTGAAAGACAAAAGGAGGTCCACAGGGCACTGGTCCGGGGGCCATGGTCTATCAACATATTTGCTGGACCAAGGGTCCTGCAAATCATTTTTCTCATCTCTACCTATAACCATTACTTACACTGGGCAGTTACGGGTTCATTTATACATACTTTGACTTATTGAGGTTTGCCTCAGCCGCTGCCGCCTGGAGAAGCTGTGTAGATTTACTAGCAGGAACACCAAAGACTGCGCTGTGTGTGACATCGCTCAGAATCCTCCTGTGACCCCCACGCTGAGTCTTAGGAGAAGATGGTGGGGTGAACGAGCCCAGTTTAGGTCCTGCAGCAGGCTGTGTTGTTGCGGACTGCACTTTTTGAGAGGCTCTTGGCGGAGCTTGGATCTATTGTATATAGGAAACCCGTTACAAATTATATCAACGGTAAAAATCTCATCCAGGAAGGGCCAGTTACAGAATAGTCACTAGATATATCATGTACAATAACATATACAATAACATAGAATATGATTGACTGAAGTAGTCAATTGTCATCTTGCCTGTATGAAATCCACCCCAGTATAGTATAAAATATAGACTAGCAACGCAAATAACACAAATATACCTGTTCTTGAGCAGCAGGGGCTTGAACATTTGGAGGTAAAGGTTGTGGCTGGGTGGGAGCCTGCATTGGGGTCACCACTTTCTGCTGCATTGCAACCTGCTGGGCCGCCAGGATCTGCTGCTGCTGCTGTTGCTGTATATAGTAGGCTTGAAGCATCTGCTGTTGCTGCATGGCCTGCATCTGTGGATCACAAGCAAAATGCGAACAGTTTTGGTCATAACTATCTCAGAAATGCCTTTTTGCTATCATGTTGGATAGCTAATTTAAATATGCAGAACACAAATGTAAAAGATAATAATAATAATAATAATAATAATAATAATAATGTTTTACTACTTCACATCTGCAGCTTGCATGAACTACAATGCACTGCAAGCTGCTCAATGTCATTTAGGGTCAAATTATGACAGCTCCAACCTTTAACTCCACAGCCCTGCTGGCTACACTTCTAGGTAAACCAAACGTGTTTACCAGAATGTGAGCACCTATTAAGTGACAACTCCAAATTTTACAGAGTTAGCACCAATTATCCAGAATGGAGATTACGATTGCACTTGTTATTCCATCTGACTATATCTGTATAATAGCCATATAACCCTCCACTTCTCTTGCATATGCAGCAGTTCAAAATAATTTACTTGAAGGACACCAGTGGGAAGTTACCGTACCAGCAATATGCCAAATCACTCCTACAATACTGCTGTAGGTAATTTTTCATATGCATATGTATGCAGGACTTTGCAGGGAGAAGTTCTATATTTGCAGGCCACAAACTCTTGGCATATACTCTGGCGCATGACCATAAATACCAGGCAGCTATTAAAGAGCACTTATTGATCACAAACAAGGGTCATTTTCTAGGGCATAAACCTCACCTGCTGAGCTTGGAGCGTCTGCTGCTGATACAATGCTGCCGCCTGTTGCTGCTGCAAAAGTTGCTGCTGCAAAAGTTGCTGTTGCTTGAGATAAAGTTGCTGCTGCTGCTGCGGATGAGGTGCCGGCTGGGCAGATGGAGTTGCAGGTGGCTGCACAGGAGCTGCGGTCTGTGGAGCGGTGGTCACTGGAGTGGCCGGTTGCGGAGAAGGTTGGGCCGGTTTAGAAGTTTGCTGAGGCTGAGTAATTGGTTTTGCAGCAGGCTGTACAGGAGCAGGGGCTGTGGGCTGGATAGGAGCTGCTAGAAAACAAATGGATGAAACATGGAGAATAGGAGGCTGCAATTAGGAAAACATGTACTATAAAGCAGCAAGAGTATGGGAAAGTAAAGGACATTGATGATCATGTAGTTGGAAATAAAGTTAAGATTTTATATACGGTATAGCTTATAAACATCTGTATACGAGGGTTACGGGTGAACGCTATGGCTAGAAAACTACATATACCTTAATACTACAGATTAATGGATGTACTCTACATAGTTTAGCTTGGGCTTCTAAGGTGTTTGGGAGTGTCTGACTGTCACCCAAAAGTAGATCTCGATGAAAGTACGGTTGGGTATGAAGGATTTTAACAAGCCCAATCCTTTTGTTCTTAAAAACCTTTGGCAGTGGTTTACTCCTCTCTTAAGGCCCCGTTACATGCAACGATATTGTGAACGATATCGTTGCAACGTCACCAGTTTGGTGACGTTGCAGCGATGTCGAAACAACATCGTTGCGTGTGACACATAGCAACGATCAACGATCAGTTGGCTGATCGTTAATCGTTGCCTAATGGTCTGGGACATAAATCTATTGCTGGTCTCCCACTGGGCAGCATGCATCACTGCGTGTGACAGCGAGAGACCAATGATCAGCGAGCTCCCAGCGCCATACAGCAGACGCTGGGAGCTGGTGGGTAAACAGCGAGTAACTAAGCGCGGTGCTTAATTACCCGCTGTGTACCCTAGATACCAGCGTGCTCACTGGTCCTGATTGCTGGTGAGTCTGCCTATGTGACAGCTCACCAGTGATCAGCTAACTATGTCTCAGCGATCCCATCCATGTCGGATCGTTGGTGGGATCGCTGGGACATTGAAGCGGGTAACGGGCTTTTACTCATGAGATTGTCCATGTAATCAAGAGCCCGACATACCTGATGGGGCAGCGGCTGGCTGCACTGTAGCCCTTTTTCGTGGAGTTAGGGCTGGCTGAATCGGAAGCATTCCAGGGTTTGGTTGGGTCTGACCCGCTTTTGGTCTTTGACGAGGAGCAATGGAAGTTTCAGTAGTTGGAACAGGGTCCGTCAGCCTGCAAAACAGGACCAGGGAAAACTCACTATACAGCTATGCCAAACCTTCTATAAGAGAGGCTGTCTCATGCTGTTACATAAGTAAAATCGTTAAAATCATTGAAAAAAAAAAATGCATCTTTTCAATTTACCTCTTAATAAATATGTTCCCTTTGATAAGAACAAAGGTTCTATATTTTTCATCTTGTGCAATGGTGAAGGAGTGGTTACCTAGGCAAGGAGAGGGTTCTTGCACGTCCTTTAAATGTAGAGGTAGCAGGGAGCGCTGCTCTGAAGCTGGCCGGTCAGCTTCAATCCCCCTGTGCTCCCCTGATGATGTAGAGGGAAAGAACTCTGCTTGTAGCATCAGAGAGCATAGTTTGTGCCAGCGGCAGAGCCATCCCCCTGGTCCGAACTGTCAGTATTCAAGAGGGCACA